>NC_044550.1:33517831-33871581 GCF_007565055.1 Rhinopithecus roxellana | reverse complement strand
AATCTTATTTTTTAAAATATATTTGTTATAACAAAAGAGATACAAGATATGGAGGAATAGGCCAGAAAGACTATCATCATTGCCTTTTTCATTTTGTTAATACAGGCATTCAAAAGAAGTTATATAAAAACATTATATAGCTGTTTTAGTTATCTCAGTAAATACTGCTTGAAAATTTTAAGAAATTAAACTGAAGAAGTCAAATAACACTGTCATAAAGGCTACAGGACAGTTTGTTGTTTAAGAGTATAGGTATTTTTCATAAAGATTCCCTTTAAAATGTTAGTGTTGTAGTCCTTTTTTTGAGACAGGGTCTTGCTCAGTCACCCAGACTGGAGCACAGTGGTGCAATCACGGCTCACAGGAGCCTCAAACTCCTGGGCACAAGTGATCCTCCACCCTCAGCCTCCTGTGTAGCTAGGACTACAAAGCACTCACCAGTATACACAACCATGCTAGCTAATTTTTTTTAGTTTTTGTACAGACCAGGTCTTGCTATATTTTCAAGGATGGTCTTGAACTCCTGGCCTCATGTAATGCTCCCACCTTGGCCTCCAAAAAGGCTGGGATTACAGGCATGAGCCACTGTGCCCAGCCCAAGCCCTTAATGTCTTAGCTTATTAAGTTCAAAGTTTTATATTACCAGGTTTTCTTAAAGGTGGGCTATGGAAGCCTGAAAAATATAAGCTATTTGTCGATATGCTGTTATAAACATGAAAGAGAATATTATGGCTTTACTTTAAAAAAAATCCTATAATTTTATAAAGATATTTATCTACAGAAATGGCATTGTAGAATATTTTCAGAAAGGCTTTTATGCTGGCTCTTTGAATCATTGCCCATTCAAAGAATTTTAAATATTCTATCTAACCTCCTGTACCATAAAAGCTCATTAGATTTCATATACGAGAGTACAGAGTACAAAATTTAGGAAAAACCTCTGCTTTTATCAGTTACTTCTGAAAAAGTTAGTATTTCAGTCATCCTACATCCTACATTTCAGTCATCATACACTGATTGAAAGGTGACATTGTTAGAGATTATAAATAATTCAACAAATGGCATCTATCTGATTAGTATTTCAAAACAATATTTTATCTCTTCCCAAACCCCTCTTTATCTTCATAGAGTGCAGTTGCATTTGAAATCTATGGTTTCTGGCATTTCTGGGGTAAGGTTATACTAGGAATTTACCAGACCTGTCAGTCTGTAGGTTTCTTCCATATTTCATTATATCATTACAGTTATAATTAGTTGTCTGGTAAAATTAAGAACAGTCTATTTCAGTGAATGCTCATGTGAATATTTAACAACTTTTTGTTAGAATGACAGCTTAGCAACACAAAGAATAAACCAGAAAGGGAGAGTCACTGACGTAACCTTACTTAACTTAATGTTGCCAGCTCAATTGAAAACGCTAAGATTTTGCATTTTTTTCATTTTTGTTATTAATCATCAACCACATATTTCTTGTCAGGAGACAAGCAGCAGTTTGATGACATTCCTGCCTCAACCAGCATGTTTTGAACCTACCTGTCTTTATTGCTATGGCTCCCTAGAAACTCTGCCATTGACGAGCGTTGATTCAGCTGAATGCTTTGACATTTAGCTTGTCAGTGAAAGCTATTTTAATCATTAAGATGCATTTCCCTTCCAAGATTGCAAACTGTTGCTGCTCATACACAACATTTTATCATTTGATTACCGTGGAGAAGAAGAGAACCTGAAAAGTTACTCTTACTATCCATTATTTTAACAGCTACAATTTATGGACTATTTTACTGTGTGTGAGGAGTTGTGCTTAGCAATTTACACAGATTGACTCATTTAATCCTCTCAATCATGGAGTCTGACCACCTGAATTTGCATCCTTGTTTTCCACTTACTATCTGTGTAACATGCAGCCCTCTCTGTGATATGATTTCCTCAACCACAAAAGGGAGTAACAGTACCTACCTCACAGGATTATTATGAGGAATAAATGAAACACATCATTAACAGTGCTTAGAATACCTGCAAAACAGTGCGTTTTCAGAGGGTTAAGAGTAATTTTTGTTACCATTTTTCAGATGAAATCAACCAGTTCTTCACCAACTGTCCTGCTCAGCATCACTTCTAACTCTGTCTCTGTTCCCAAATTCAAAAGTACAGAGAAAATGAAAAATATTTTTTTAGGACATTTTTCTATAGGTATTTGAACTCCAGCTCCACAGGAGGGAGCACCACAATTATAGAAGGATAGTACTTTTGCAGTATGAGCCTTTTAAATGTTTTTCCTGCTCTTTCTTTCTTCACTGTAGCCATTCCCCATTCAGGGAGCTAGACCTATGTGCTGGTGAATCCCCGTTAAATGGGATGGAAGTGAAGATTTAGACAGTTTGGGGGACTTCAGAGGAGAGGGGCCATTTGTTCCAGGTTTTAATTAGTGGCATAATGGCAGCAAGATAACAGAATCCCATTGTTTTCCATGTCCAAGTTTGTGAAAGAGCAGAAGAAATATATGTCAGGTGTTTATTTAGACAACCTCAGACAGCCTAACAGAGTCCCCTGGGCTATATCATGGAGTGAGAGCAGCTGTATGATCCCATGCCCCTAACTGGGCATGGAAGCAAAACTTCTCATAGTCCAGAGCACCACTAGGATGTTTCCTATTGTCGCAGATACTATGCTGTGTTGTTACTGAACTCCTTCCTTTCCTGAGCACAAAGCTAAACTAAGTATCATAGCCTCCCCTGCAGTTAGTTGGGTAAGCCTTGACTTTTAAAACCTTTATGAACCACTATATACATTCTCTTCTCTCATCTGCTAGTTGAATATATATGAACCATTTGAAGGTCTTATGATTCTAGAAAAATGACAAGAGTCATTGAATTAGGAGTTCTTAACCTGGGATCTATTTAATAAAATGTAGGAGAACCATGACCTTGGACGTGGAACGAAAACAATTCTGTATTTTCATCAACTTCTAACTGAAATCTGGCAATTCTTTAAATTATGAACATGTTAGGAATCAATGCACAGTAGTATTAGCAATACTTGAGACTTTGTCACCAATAAAAATCATAGGTATTTTCATATCACATTATAGATACTTAAGGTATCTTAAATATCATTTATACTAAAATTTACTTCGAAATAATAGTAATTATTAGGCTATTCAATATGCCAACAAAAAGCACATATATTACAACAAAAATATTTTAAAAAGTTTGATAACTGTGTATCAATAAAATTGTTTTCCTTTGTAACCTGATATAATTTTTACATCTTCTAAAACATTTTTCTGCTTCACCAGATTGCCAAAGGGAGCTACAAAAAATTAAGAATCCCCATTCTAAATGGATCCCTGCATGATTCCATGGACCCTAGTCCATCTTTTTCCCTCCACTCCACATCGCCACCACACTGATGACCCACATTGTCATGATGTGAGAAATAAGCTTTTACTGGGTTAAGTTATGGAGATTTGGAAGTTAATTTTTAGAGCAGTTAGCCTGTGCAGACTAATACTCATACACCCTTGCTACCAAAATGGTAAGAGACCTCTGGATGGAAAAGACCCAGAAATGAATCCTGAGGTTCAAACATTGGATGCAGCCATTGAATATGTCTCAGCAGATAACAACTCAAAGAGTGTGAAGTTCAGTCCAGGAAACATTTCCTTCAACTTAGAAATAAAGTTCAATTACAGTATCATAAAGAAACAGTTCAATTATTCTTGAATTTGTATGCTGAAATTTATAACTGTGATACAACAATGAATTTTCTTATTTATTCTTTCTCTCTTCTTTTACCAGAGTGGCAGTTATTTTTGTTTCTCATAGCAGATGTTAAATGCTTTTGAATTCATCAAAGTTTTATAGGTGTATGTGTGTACATAATACATATAGTTATATATATATATGGCTTTATATATATAAAATATGTGTGTATATATATGGTTTTAAAACAACCTCTGATTAGCTCTGTTCTCAGCTAGAGTTTAACACTGAAGAGAAGCAAGTAACTACAAAGATGAGATCAATACTGTGTAAGTCCTATGAAGGAATTTGAAAGTTGAAATTTTTAAAAAATGGTTTGTTGATTCAAAGAGTCTTGATAGAACACTCCACGGTTTTCAAGACAGGTGTAAACTTGACAACGCTTTCTCAAGGCATCGAGTTTTGTTTAATTTCATCTTTTCCTTTAGACTGTTCTGCTGCCTTTATTTTAGCATTAGAACAAATGAATCAGTCATTGTGAAACTTTAAGGTTGTTAAAAGTCAAATGCAAAACCTCCTCTGAGGACAGATTCTTTCTAATCACCAAAGACTTACTGTATCTAAATTTTTATAACCTATTGAACTATAACTAAATGAAAATAAAATGGGATTAGTGTGCTATAGTTTGGGTTTTGCCATTAAAATGCAAAAAAAGTCCATTTATTCTTAAATGCTATATAATATAAACATCAGTTTGTTCTGATCACTGCTGTATACTCAGCTCCAAGCCTAATGCCTGACAAATAAATATTTTTATGAATGACTAATCAAATAGCACTTATTGAAATTATTTACAGAATACACGATTTATAACTAGATTTTGCCATGAGAAAGTTGCTGCCTTTCACACTATGTAAGGGTAAGGTGACTGGATTAAGATGTTAAAGCCTGTAAACTGCCAGTAGCTCACTGACCCTTGAAACTCCTAAGGTGATACAAAGTTCTTTGATGGAAGAAATACTGTGGTATTATATTATTAAAATTAAGTTGTTTCTAACATACCAATCCTTTGAAACTTAAGTTTCAGTGGTTTTTTAGTATTAGCATAAGTGTGTATTAATAAGTACAAGAGCTGGGCGCAGTGGCTCACGTCTGTAATAGCAGCACTTTGGGAGGCTGAGGCGGGCAGATAACAAAAACAAGAGTTCGAGACCAGCCTGGCCAATATGCTGAAACCCCGTCTCTACTAAAAATACAAAAATTAGGCCGGGCGCGGTGGCTGATGCCTGTATTCCGAGCACTTCGGGAGGCCAAGGCGGGTGGATCACGACAGGAGATCGAGACCATCCTGGCTAAGACACGGTGAAACCCTGTCTCTACTAAAAGCACAATTAGCCGGGCTTGGTGGCGGGCGCCTGTAGTCCCAGCTACTCCGGAGGCTGAGGCAGGAGAATGGCGTGAATCCGAAAGGCGGAGCTTGCAGTGAGCCAAGATGGCGCCACTGCACTCCAGCCTGGACGACAGAGCTACACTCCATCTCAAAAAACAGACAAACAAACAAACAAACAAACAAAAAACAAAAATTAGCCAGGCGTGGTGGCGGGCGCCTGGAGTCCCAGCTACTTGGGAGGCTGAGGCAAGAGAATCGCTTGAACCCAGGAGGCAGAGGTTGCAGTGAGCTGAGATCGCACCACTGCACTCCGGCCTGGGCAACAGAGCCAGACTCCGTCTCAAAAAAAAAAAAAAAAAAAAAAAAAAAAAAAAGAGAGTTTTGGCTCTTTAATTTTTCATGTTAATTTTCACACATTCAAAAGAGGAAATGGCACAAGGAAGCCCCTAAGTACCCATTTCCCAACCCAACAATAATTGCCATTCTTATTTCATTTTTCCCTCTTCCAGTCTTGTTCTTTTTTTGCTAGATTATTTTAAAGGAAATCCTAGGCATCCTATTCTTTCAGCTATAATTATTTCTGTATGTATCTCTAACAGATAAGGACTTTCTAAACATAATAATACAGTACCATTTAGCTCCTCTAATAAAATTATTTATAATTCCTTAATACAATACAGTCCCTGTTCAAATTTTGCCTGATTATCTCAAAAATGTCTTATACATGTTTGTTTGAATCAGTATCCAAACAATGTCCGTAACAGTTGAGTTTAGTTAACGTATCTGTAAAGTTTAACAGAAAATGCTTCATCCTTTTTTTTTTTTCAGTGCCATTTATTTGTTGAAGAAACCAGGTCATTTGTTTTGTAAAAACCTCTAATTCTGGATTTGACTGTTTGCATCATGGTATAGTTTAACAAGTCCCTCTATTTTCTGTAAAACAGTAGTTAGATCTCATAATTTTCTTTTGGAAAGAATATTGCATAGGTAGTACTGTGCACTTCCTGTTGCATAAGGAGACAAGTATTTGTCTCCACGTTTACTGAAGACGGACTACACTGAGTTCAAGTGTTGTCAGTCTGATCCATCACTACAAAGTGCTCCAACTTTTATCTAACGCTATTAGCCACTGATGACTCTTGGCTGGGTCCATTATTTCATCAAGAGTCGCAAAATGATGATTTTATATTTCTATCATTATTACTAACTGGAATTCCATAAAGAAAAAAATGCCTTCCATCAACTACGTGATTACCCTGAAATACAACTCATGCCCAGAAAGCAGGATAAATGCTTGTTTCTTCATTGAAATTAATCTACTTTCAGCATGAGTTGGTATCGTATTTCACTTTCAACAGCGTGCAATGAGTCTCCCTCAACTCACTCTAACTTCTCCCTAAGGTTACCAGGTGGTTTTTACCGTAAAACCTCGCAGGGCCAGAATGGGATAAGACAGGATGGAATTGGGCAGGCCAAGGTGGGATGGACGCAGGAATTTAGGAGAGGGAGGTACTGGGTCAGGGAAGACAGAATACCTTAAGCATGCTCTAGGAGGTGGAATCCGAGCCTTCTGAGCTGTCTTGGACGTTGGTGCTCTCCACAGACTCCTTAGGTTCTTTGCTGTCACTGCCACTTTCTTCGGTATCCGGGTTCTTTTGCTGACAGGCCTCTTCAGAACCACAAAGTGTGCTGCCCTGTGTCTCCTGGTTCTCCCTGGAGCCCAGGACCACATACCCGCCCTTCTTCAGGTCCACTTGTCGTCTCAGCTCATCTGCCATCTGCGAGAGATCCCGCTTCATAGCATAAGCATCTTCCCCATCTGCATAGTATTTAGGTTCCACCTCACTAATCTGAAAGTTGAGGGTGTTAGAATAGAGGTGCAAGGCTGCCCGGTTACTCTTCCTGACATGCAGAGACACGTATTTGGCGTTAAAGTTCTCTATCATGGCCCTGGAGGCCTGGTCCATCAGCTTCTGGGCCAGGCCGAGGCGCCGGTGTGAACGCTTCACGGCCAGTGAGGTGATATGGCCATGCGGGACATCATCTGGGTCCTCCTCCATTTTGGCTAGGACATAGCCCACAATCTTCCCGTCCTCATCCTCAGCGATGTAAGAAAGCTGGGGCCAGGAAAGGCCATGATATAAATAGTATTTCATCTGGTAGTTTTCAGGAAGGCAAAGGAGGTTGCAGTGCTGCATATTCATCAGATCATCCGGCCGAGCGTTGCGGATGTTCATAATGGCGGCGGGTAGGGAGCTGGTTGGACTGCAGTGAACCCAGAAGAGGCTGTTGCCGACCTTAAGGGTGACTGTTTGCCTCAGGAATCCAGTCCAGGGGGCTAACACTACCGGGCTGAATCTTGTGGAGGTCAGATGGCGGGAAGGCAGAACGAGCAGGAGATGGAAAAGATGGTGCTAAGCTGCGGCTTTCAGAAGTGCGTCACTGATCCCAGCCAATGAGGTTTCACTTCATTGTGCGTCTGCGTGCGCAGGAGTTAGGGGGTGGGGAGAGAGGAGTTCATTGTGACCTCCTTGGTTTTAAATAAAGTGATCCATTGCAGTTATTATTTTTATTTGTTTCAGTTTTAACTTTTTGATTTGGGTATATCTGAATAATTTTTCACAAACTGGAGAAACCCATGTAACAGGAACTTAGAGGAAATAAAGAACATTGCATCCCAGAACCCCCCCTCCTGTCCCCTTTCAGTACCCGCTTTCAACGTCCCCAAAATAACGATTACCTAGACTTCTGACAGACTTTATATAAATGGAATCATAGTGCGTGCATTATTTTTGTGTCAGGTTTTTTTCACTCACTCTTTGTAAGTTTCAGCCACCTCGTGTATAGCTGAGGGTTCTTTATATTCTTCCTTGTTTGATATTCTATTGCCTAAATATGTCACAATTTTTTTTTTTTTTATCAATTCTACTGTTACTGGCCATTTTGTCATTTCCAGTTTGGGAATAGTACCCTTAACGTAGTTGAACATTCTAGACATGTCTTTAGTTGGAACAAATGCGTATTTATCTAGGACTAGAATTCCTGGGCCAGTGAATATAATGATGCTCAACTTTTATAAATACTGCCACTTTTTCAGAGCCGTTGCTCCACATTCTCAACAACATTTGCTATTTCCCCATTGTTTCTATTTTAGCCATTCTTTTGTAGCGGTAGAATTATTACGCTGTGGTTGCATTTGCATTGCACTGATGAGTAGTAAAGTTGAGCACTTTATATGCTTATTAGCCATACTGTATCCTCTTTTGTAAATGGCTCCTCAGATTTTTTTTGCTCATTTTTCTACTTGTGTATCTTTTTCACATTAATTTTTGAGTTTTATCAAAAATATATTCTGGGTATAAGTCCTTTGTTAGATATATTTGTAATGAATATCATCCTTTCCTATTGGTTGATACTTCCCTTTCTTAATGGTGAATTTTGACACCAAGCATGAATTTTAATATAGTTCATTTTTTCCAGTTTTAAAATTTGGTTGCTAATGCTTTTTGTGTTCTGTTTAGTAAATCTTTGCCTACTCCATGGTGATTGACACATCCTTTTATATTTTCTTCTAAGATGGTTAGTTTTAGATTTTATATTTAGATCTGTAATTAACTGAAATTTAGTTTTGTGTATGCTGTAAGGTATCGGTGAGCCTGATATTCTTTTCCTGTGTGGATATGCAATTCGAATAGCACCATTTACATCATTTTGTGAAAAAAGATTATCATCCTTTCTTCACATTACTGCATTGTTACCTTTGACATAAATCCTACGTTTTATTTCTACATGCATTTAAAGATTTTAATGTCATCTTAGCTGGCTGTGGTTGTTCATGCCTGTAATCTCAGCTACTTGGGAGGCTGAGGCAGGAGGATCACTTGAGGCCAGGAGTTTAAGGCTATGGTGAACAATGACTGCATGACTGCACCCCAGCCTGGGTGACAGAACAAGAAGAAGAATAAGTAGTATGCCATCTAGATGAAGCAAGATTTGGGGCATTTAATAGTGCAAGGAAGCCACATTTTATTAGCAGTACTTGCACAAATGGAATTATTTGTGTGTCTCGTACAAACTTTCTTCCCAGTTTCCTAGCAGACCTCAGAACTCAATTACCAAAATGAATTATGTTGTAGTTAGCCAGGTCATGGATACACTCTTAACTCATCTAGAATATATGTGCAGCTTTCTTTCAAATGAGGGTACATCCTCCTTTAATAGCTAGAGTAACCTAGAGCCATGTGATCTGTGAAACATAGCTTGAATAGCCACTAT
Source organism: Rhinopithecus roxellana (assembly GCF_007565055.1). NCBI lineage: Eukaryota > Metazoa > Chordata > Mammalia > Primates > Cercopithecidae > Rhinopithecus > Rhinopithecus roxellana. Next base: position 33,862,215 of record NC_044550.1, on the reverse strand, counting down.
TTTTTGTTGCATTTTGACAATTGGCAGTTTCTATTAATACATTTTTAAGATTTTACATAAACGTTTTAGCTCCCTGATTTTTTGATAGGCTCTATACATTGGAAAAGTTGTTCACCAGTATTATTCCCATTCAGAAATTTCTTTGGGTTGTGCCTGACACCATGGACGAGGATCTATAATTTGTATTAAAAGCATGATCCAGAAGAGTCATTTTGTTGATCCTTCTGTAGTGGGTTCTTCGTTTAAAAAGCATAGACTATTGAAACTTGAGTGCACTGTATTCTTTGACAGGGTTAATTTAAATGCAGCCAGGTTCATTACAGATACTATATCCTTCCACATAGAATAGTTGCTGGCTTAATGCCCAACAGTTGGGCAGTTTACTTGACTTATTCCAGAGTAGGCATGGTACCCAAACCAATAGTAATAAGCATGATTTTTAATATACAATAATGTGATCTTTATACATATATAATCATAGAAAGAATATGATGACAATGTCTCTGTCATGGAAGAAGCGTCTACCAGTTGCAATGATCGCAGCCACTAAGACAAAAAATGCAAAAACTGGTTATATTCTGATAGACTCTCTTCTTTTTTGACAGAGAAGTTTCTATCATATATCCTTAGCATTTGCATATTCATTTCAGCTGCAGTGGAAAGCATGGATCCAAAACTAAAACTCTGACACTTAAGGTGGTGTTGGTATTAAGTGGTACTTAATTTGGCCCCTCCTACTGAGGTCAAGTATAAATGTTCTCTGATGAATTATAATGTGCTTCTAATTTCTGGACTGTAGATCTAGCATGTCTTGTCAGGTTTTGTATGTGGTGTGTTTTTATCGTAAGTAAAGGGCATTGGCAATCTTCATTAATGTTTTGCAAAAATTTAGCAAAAAGTCATCTAATGCATAAATGTCTTGTAAATGAGAGCTCCTGGAGTTCTCGTCAGGTATTATGTCATATCTATAATATTTCATGTGGAGGAAGCTCCTATCTTCCTAACTGGTTTTGTATCTCATGCCCATAGGATCTAAGGGCAAGATATATGATCATTTGAGCCTGGTTTCTGCACAAAGACTGTGTCTCAAAAAAGAAAAATAAAAAAGAGAAAGAGAGAGAGAGAGTTTTCAGAGGCAGCTGGTTGAACCCAGAAAGAGAAAATGGCCATTACTTTGGCTGCAGTGAGAGTCAAACATTTTCATGCTGAAGATGTTTGGAGAGCAACACAGTTTATAACAGCTATATTATAAAGGAATTGTATAACATATAAAAAGATTATCAATAAATGGACAGTTTTAGTACCTACTGAGAGGATAGATTCTCATTGTTTTCTCCATTGTCTATAATCATAAACAATATCAGAGATTATAAATTCAGTCATGTAGATAACAAAATATTTTCTACACTCTCGTGTTACTGCATATTCCAAAACAACTTTTTTTTTTTTCTCATCATGTCACTGTCAGGGCATGTCTGTATAAATATGAGATCATAATTTTGAAAAAAGTTTAGAAGTTAATATTGGGTTTGAATAGTGGGCAGTGATGATATATCAGTCAGGAAACTACCCTTCCGTTGAAACAGAAGAAAAGAGGCTGTGTTTAGTATAAGCCAATGGCAAATGGAGAATAATACAATTGCGGTTTGTTAAGCTAGCATTAAAATGTGATTGTGTGTCTTTCTTAGTAGGTAGCTAGGCAGACATGAGCAAGGCAAGAGAAAACCCCCGTCACCTGTAACCATCAGGTGACAGTCATGTGGTTGTTAAACTGTCTGTTTAAAATAATAATTGGTTGCAGCTGGCACCAGGGAACAGCAGGCTCCCAATAGATAGAAAGCACCTGAAGCTGGTGATCAGCCGCTTCCCGGTAAGATCTCTAGGAGTTGGGTGAGCAGGTTCAAGCATGTAAACTAAGGGGCAAAATGTCAGAGTTTAACTGGTATATGACCTTCCTCTAGGTACACTCAACTGGTAAGCGAAAGACACCTCAAATGACATGTGCACAACTTCAGTAAACACAGTGTGCATGCGGCCCCTCCCAATTACTGGCAGGCAACTGTGCCTGTGGACAGTCCACTCCAAGGGAAAAATCAAGAGAGGATAAACTACAATCCCTGAGCCATGCCAATGTGTAAAACCCCAAGTCAAGAGCCGTACAGTGCACTTGGATCTGTAACTACCCAATGGGTTCACCTTGCCTGCTGCCTAGACAGAGCCAATTTATCAAGACGGGGGAATTGCGATAGAGAAACTCTAATGCACACAGAGCCAGCTGTGAGGGAGACTAGAGTTTTTATTGTTACTCAAATCAATCTCCTCGAGCATTCAGGGATCAGAGATTTTATAGCTAATTTGGTGGGTTGGGGGGCAGCCAGTGAGTCAAGAATGCTGAGTAGTTGGGTTGGAGATGAAATCATAAGGAGTTGAAACTGTCTTCTTGTGCTTAGTCAGTTCCTGGGTGGGGGCCACAAGATCAGATGAGCCAATTTATTGATCTGCATGGTGCCAGCTGGTCCACCAAGTGGAGGTTCTGCAAAATAGCTCAAGCACTGATCTCAGGAGCAGTTTAGGGAGGGTCAGAATCTTATAGTCTCCAGCTGCATGACTCTTGAACCATAATTTCTAATCTTGTGACTAATTTGTTAGTCCTACAAAGGAAGTCTAGTCCCCAGGCAAGAAGGAGGTTTATTTTGGGAAAGGGCTGTTATCATCTTTGTTTAAACTGTAGACTATAAACTAAGTTCCTCCCAAAGTTAGTTCAGCCTGTGCCCAGGAATAAACAGGGACAGCTGGGAGGTTAGAAACAAGATGGAGTTGATTAGGTCAGATCTCTTTCACTGTCTTAGTTATAATTTTGCACTGGTGGTTTCAGATCTCTCAAGTCATCCACTTGGCCCCTCTTCCAAGTGTACTTTACTTCCTTTTGTTTCTGCTCTAAAGCTTTTTTTTTTTTTTTTTTTTTTTTTTTTGAGACAGAGTCTTGCTCTGTTGCCCAGACTGAAGTACAGTGGCGTGATCTTGGCTCATCGCAACTTCCACCTCCCAGGTTCAAATGATCCTCCTGCCTCAGCCTCCCAGGTATAAAGCTTTTTATACTCTAAAACTTGCCTCAGTCTCTCACTCTGCCATTTGCTCCTCAGCTGAATTCTTTCCTCCAAGGGGGCAAGAATTGAGCTGCTGCAGACCTATACAGATTCACCACTGTTAACATCTTTAGGAGTGCTGTTAGTGTGTGGGAGATAGTTATAGGCGGAGAGGTGCTTAAGGCCAAAGTAAAGGAAGTCTCAATCATAATAGCAGCTGCAGGAAAGGAAACAAACCAGCAACTTGAGTCAGGGCAGAACTGACTTATATTAAGCAATGGGTCACTGTCTTGATGAACGTATGTTCATACCTTAAACAGTTTCTTTGTGAAAAATGTATTGACTCAATGATTATCAAGGAGACTTAATGCTGGAGTTCTCTACAAGGATTCTTTGAAAGAGTAAAAAGCCTCTTCAGCTTCTTGTGTCAAAGGTCATGACTCTGGAATAGTACTTTAAATTGAATGCACTTAGAATCATCATATTAGAATCATATTTAGTATACTATGTCAGTAATAGCTAGCCATATGCGAGAGAGTGGACATTTGTGAAATTTGGGCGGGTCTTAGGACCTTGGGATTGCTTTTTCTCTTAGGAAAAAAATCTTACTTCTGAATACATATGAAATGTTCTAAGTGATGAATCTGAGACAGGCAAAACCACATGTTTGTTAGAGTTTTGTAGCACAGGCCAGGCGCGGTGGCTCATGCCTGTAATCTCAGCATTTTGGGAGGCCGAGGTGGGTGGATCACCTGAAATTGGGAGTTCGAGACCAGCCTGGCCAGCATGGCAAAACCTCGTCTCTACTAAAAATACAAAAGTTAGCTGGGCATGGTGGTGCATATCTGTAATTCCAGCTACTTGGAGGCTGAGGCATGAGAATCTCTTGAACCTGGGAGGTGGAAGTTGCAGTGAGCCAAGATCGTGCTACTGTACTACAGCCTGGGTGACAGAGTGAGACTCCATTTCAAAAAAAGGAAAAAAGTTTCGTAGCACAAAAGGTCTATACAAGAAGATTTAGGTATCTTATCTTCCAGTGAAGGAGTGGCTAGCAAGAGGACATCAACATCTTGGATAGGGACAGATTTCCGGTGATAAAATATCTAAACCCTTTTATAGCCTCAAGGAATTTGCCTTAATGTAAACTGGAGATCTACGTGGCTGCTGGGTTTTACTGAGAAAGAAAATAAAGTAGATCCAAGAGCCACTTCGATAAAATATTTAGTAATATCAGGGATGCAGGATAGGAAAGGGATGGGTTATAAATGACAAAAAGAAGGTAACGCTGTAGCGTGTACTGTTTGAAGAGCTTATGAAAGTTGTTAGAGTAAAAATGAAGTCATTTATGTTAAAAACCATGAGAAATGGAGCCCAGGAAGGACATGAAAGGAGGGTTCTCATGCAGGAATGCTTGATAATAAGAATGATCACAAAGGACTATGCAAAAATCACAACCTTGCACAAAGGCCACTGCAACCTTAAAGAAAAGCAACTGCCTTTCCAGCCCCAAACTGGTGCCACTCTTGTTACTGATCCTTGTAACTAAGAATAATTATTTCAAAACAATTATGTAATCCACCTCATTTCTTCTTTAAAAACATCTGTCCTTGGGAGACCAAGGCGGGCAGATCACCTGAGGTCGGGAGTTCAAGACTGGCCTGACTAACATGGAGAAACCCCGTCTCTACCAAAAATACAAAAAATTAGCCGAGTGTGGTGGCGCACGCCTGTAATTCCAGCTACTTGGGAGGCTGAGGCAGGAGAATCGCTTGAACCCGGGAGGTGGAGGTTACGGTGAACCGCGATTACGCCATTGAACTCCAGCCTTGGCAACAAGAGCGAAACTCCCGTCTCAAAAAACAAACAAATAAAAAATCTGTTTTATTTTACTTTACTGAATATGCACATAGTTAACTGTGGCACTTGTATTCCCATTGCAATGCCCATTCCTGAATAAATCTAATTTTCTTTTACAGAGCCTCTCTCTGTCAGTTATTTAGGTTGACAATCTTTAAAATTGTGAATATTTCTGCTAGGTTTCTTGCATCGCCAAGTGGATGGTAATGTGATGGATTATTTCAGGAATTTTCTTAAAAGTATCCAGGTAATTATGCATTACAGTTGATCCAAAGTAACGATCACTGTTTTATATGGGAGAGGAGCCTGGGCAGGCTTCAGAGAGACATAGCAACTGCTTTGGTTCTCCCTTATCTTTTCAGATTTGACTAAAATGTCACCTTTTATGTGAAGCCTTGTCTGACTCCCTTCCCTCTGGCAAAATGAATTGCTTCCTGATTTGTGTACCACTTTAACGCATATCTATGTCATACGTGTATTTCATGCTGTAGTCTTAATTTCTTTGCTCTCTGTTTCTTGAAGACAGGAGCCTGTCTTATGAAAATAGATGTTTCTCTAGGGACTAGCACATTCCATGCTGCATAGGTCTTGAATGACTGCTTATAGAATACATTTGTAAATGGAGATATAAATATATTAAGACAGGATACACAAAACTTTTCTTTATGAAGTTCAAATAAATTGTGTAATTATACTACATATTTCAGTGTAATAGTATCCATTATTATTGTTTAAAGAACGTAATGAGAAAATATAATGGTACTTATGTTGCAGAACTTCTTATATTTAGCAGTAGTTTCACTAACCAAATATGTTATCTACCAAATGCTACAATGTTTAAACTACTCAAAGATTTGCAGATCATTTCACTTATCTAAAAGAAAAGTAAATTGAACATAATTTAGTAATTAGTTAACAGCTCTAAATTTCTCTTTTATGACTTGGGAAGTGAGTTGGTCATTGTTTATTCTGCTAATATTCATTTTCAATCCTTTACCTGCAAACTACGGTTCTCAGATTTCATTGCCAGCTGGCTTCCAGGTAGATTAGCTCGTGAGAGGTGGGGGTAGGGTGGTAGAAAAGAGGAAGAATGGAAAAAGCCAGGGTATTTCTCCCCTACAAGTTCATCCTCAGTAGCATTTTACAGTAGTGGATGGTTTTCCTCTGTGGTTTTAGTTCCCCACTAGACAGCTTTTGCTCTGTTCTAGTCCTTACCAGGCAATTCTGGCTTCCAGTCTCTGGTAATAAGACTTTTACCTTTGCCACCCCAGCTTTAGACGTGATAGTGGCTTCATAAAATTGCTCATCTTTTGGTTGCTTCACTATCCCCTGTTGGCTTCTCAGCTCTTTCTTTGCTTATTACCTATGTATTAAAATTTTCTCAATTTAACTACCTAGAATGGTTTCTGCCTGGCCCCCAGCTGATATAAGAATTATAACAATTGGCTACGTTTCTAATAACTTTAAGTTTTATCATTATTTTTCCCAGTTCAATATATGGAACCTAAATAATATAGCCATTAATGAATGATACAATATGGCAAAATATTCAGAAATAATGATGAATCCATGGTTCTTGAGCAGAAGAAGGGAAACCCCCTTTAAACTCACCTAATTCCTGCTAGCAGAGATACCAGAAGTTTCTTCCATCAGGTCCAGATTATTTCCATGTAAGTGTTCCAATGGCACTTAAGTGCCAGTGGGAAGTCAGCTACTACAAAGGCTTTGAAGATAGAAGTCACTGGCAATTTGTATTGTTGTCACTATCAATTTGTATAAGATTATTGCATGGAAATATATGTGGGAGTGAAGAGTGACAATGGAGAGGGAGTGATGAACAAGCACCAACTGACACAGCTAAAGAGACAAGGTGGCATTAAGAAATCATGCTGGGGCTGGGCGCAGTGGCTCACTCCTGTAATCCCAGCACATTTGGAGGCCGAGACAGGTGGATCATGAGGTCAGGAGTTCAAGACCACCCTGGCCAATATAGTGAAACCTGGTCTCTACTAAAAATACAAAAATTAGCTGGGCATGGTGGTGCATGCCTGTAGTCCCAGCTACTCGGGAGGCTGAAGCAGGAGAATAGCTTGAACCCGGGAGGCAGAGGTTGTGGTGAGCCGAGATAGTGCCACTGCACTCCAGCCTGGGCAACAGAGCAAAACTCCATCTCAAAAAAAAAAAAAAAAAAAAAAAAAGAAAAAAGAAAAAAGAAATCATTCTGGACATTGTTAGAAGAAACTTGACTTTTATTCTTGGCTCAATCACTTATTGAACTATGATCCGCAGTAGGCCACTTAACTTTTCAGGCTCTTTTCTCCCACAGAGAAGGTAGAAACCTCTGCCACTTTGCTTTGAGAATAAAATGTGGTAATGTATACGAGGCTTTGTATAAAGGATTATTATTGGATTTTTTTTTAAGGGAAGAAGTCATCTTGAAGCCCTGAAAGTGCTGACTGATAGATACACTTGATAAGAACAAAAATATTGAACAAAGCACAGTATATATAGCAGGTGCAGCATAGAAGAAATTATGAATGGGTTTTTAAACAACTAGATTAGAAAAAGTAGTACTGGAATAACAAAGAGGCAAGGAAACAATAGCCTCTAGCTTTTGAAAACACACAAGAGGAGAAAACTAATTTATTTCACATTTTCCTACTTAAATCTTACAATGTGTTCCATTGTCAGTTATTGGACAATTCCTGTTTAAAACCTTACTGACATATTTTGTTCCAATGTCCCCTTGGAGCATTGGTTATGATCCAATGCCGTCATCCATATTGTGAAGTAGGTAGTAGAGTGATTAAGTCAGAGCAAATAAAACCACTTGAGAAATTAGTCATAGAATTTTAGAGAGAATCTAGGATGCCAAACTCCTACATAAATTGCTTTTGGTTTCCTGGTATACAACTGGTTGCCAACATTTATAAATGTTGTTCCTCTATAATCTCCATTCTACATGGTCTTGTCACTTTGATAGTTGACTTAATTATTTTGTGTGTGTGTGTGTGTGTGTGTGCCAAAATTTAGTTGCTTACAAAGTGAATTTTTTCTCAAACTCAGGGAGTTAATAAACCTTTTAAATGACCATCTACAGAGAATATTGTTTTCTTTTCTAGTGTTTCTTTCAAAAAGAAATTTTGTTTAATGACCATGTCTAATATAATTTTATTGTTGGGTTGAACCACATGATAGTTTGGATCTTTTCTAACTCTAAAAATCTGTGAATATTATTTTAGCATAGATAAATGTTGCTTTTGCTGGAGTGGGCTGTTGGGAGTGAAAATGGAGAGGGATGATATAGTGGCATAGTGCTTTAATATTAAGTTGGAATTTACTAAGTGAAAATAATGTCCTTAAACCCTACAGCAAAATGATTATGAAAATTTTTACACTGAAAAATTGATGGATATTTTTCCCTCAGTTTCAGTGACAATTCTTTGTAATAAATAGTTTTCTATCTTTTTCAAGCCACAGTAATAACAGTTACACAGTATGACTCTGTTTACACTAACTTCCCTAGTTCTAGGCTAGAATTAATTTGCAAAGTAGAAAGTGCTAACAATGTCTAGGAATATGAGCATACACAATGATCCTTGCTTGCTGATCATTGGGATTAAGTTTTGGGAAATACGATTTAGCATTGCTTAATTACAAGAGATGAGAGGCCGGGCGCGGTGGCTCACGCCTGTAATCCCAGTACTTTGGGAGGCAGAGGCGGGTGGATCACGAGGTCAGGAGATTGAGACCATCCTGGCTAACACGGTGAAACCCCATCTCTACAAAAAATACAAAAAAAAAATAGATGGCGTAGTGGCGAGGCAGGAGAATGGCATGAACCCAGGAGGTGCCACTGCACTCCAGAGTTCAGGCGACAGAGTGAGACTCTGTGTCAAAAAAAAAAAAAAAAAAAAAAAAAAAAAGATGAGAATGCAAGAGACATATATATATCTATACAGAGTCTTATTGCAAAGTATTTTCCTGTAATGGCTCTAGGTCAGATCAAGCACATTAGCCATAGTGATCAAATTCAGAACTGGCTTTCGAGGAGTAGAAGTAGATTTGGAGAATTGGTGTAAAAACATAGAAATGCTTTGCATTTCAATCATTCATCAAGACAATTCAGGAATACAGATTTGATGGAGTTTCTCAGGGCCCTTATTAAGGTAATTCTCCTGAATCAAGGAGCACGCAACACAGCAGTCAAGCTGTATAAGCAAAACAGCTCAATATTAGGAACACAGGCTGAATGTTCAACTGGATATCCACCCATAGTTATATTACCAGTTAAACTCAAGTTTATGATTCAGTTTCCAATTAATTCAAGAAATGTGAAGCATACTTATGTTTTTTCTTTTCCAATTTTCTGCCTTTGTATCTTTCTCTCTCGTTGTCATTAACTCCTTGCTTTTCTCTCAGTTTCACTTCCCCAACACAGTACAGATTGAACATGCAAAGCATACAACGCGAAAGAAAGATGACACTTGGGTCACTAGTCTCCTGGCTCACTTTGCTAATCTATCTCAGCTGCCATCACTAATTAGGGTGAAGAGATGACTACTACCATGGCTGTTACTGCTTTTGCTGTATTTAAATGACTTTGGAGAGCCTTACATAATTTTTTCCACTTGATGAACTTATTACTCAATGTATAATCTGGGAAGACAAGAGATTAACTTTCTAGAATTTGGGTACTTTTTGATACGTAAAATATGTCTTCCATATAAAAGAATGTATATAACATATAGGCAGAGTTTATAATGTAATAAAATAAACACCTATGTACTCAACACTGAGTTAAAAAATATACTAATAACAACACTTTGGAATCTGCTTTAATAACCCTCTCAAATATCTTTTGCCTCTACATGTAATCTCTATTCAGACTAGTATATTAAAATTATTTATTTACTTATATCCTTAAATGATAAATTATTCAAGTTTTTGTGTTTTAATAATTATATAAACAGAATGATAGTGTGTATACTTTCATGATTTTCATTTTTTTTCTCAACAGATTTCAGATTTATTCAAGTTAGGCATACAAAGCTATAGTTTATTTAATTATTGCATGGTTTGGGTTTAATATACCATTGCATGCATTTATTGAAATAATTTATTATCCATGTGTCACCCATAAACATTTGAATTATTTCAAAGATTTTTTTTCTATTATAAAATGTGTTAGTTTTCCATTGCTCATATTATCACAAACTTAGAAACTTGAATACCACAAACGTATTATCTTGCAATTTTGTGAGTTAAGAGTATGGACACTGTATGTCTCAGCTGAGTTTATTTACTTAGGGTCTCACAAGTCCAAAATAATGGCGTTGGTCAGGGCTGCAGTGTCCTCTGAGGCTCAAGCTCCTCTTTCAAACCCATTTAAGTCATTTGTAGAATTAATTTCCTTAGAGTTGTAAGACTGAGATCCCCACTTTTCTTGCTGCTTGCCAACTGGGAGCTTTCACAACTTTGGGAGCCACTTACTATTTTCTGCCATAGGAACCATTCTACAAAATAAATGTTTGCTTATTCAAGTACAGCAGAAGAAACACCTCTAATTTTCAATCTCTCCTACCTCTTTTCAGGGCTCTTTGATTACATCAGGCCCACCAAAAGTGATATTCCTTCTGATTAACTCAAAGTCAACTAATTAAATACCTTAACTGTCTCCGCAAAATTCTTCCAGCAATAAAACATAATAGAATCATAGGAGTGAGATATCATGTTCAGCAGTACTCCTCACACTCCAGGTGAGGTCATTATATAGGCTGTGTACACCAAGGGTGAAAATCCTGAGGACCGTTTTGAAATCCTACTTACCATGCAAACAATTTTGTAAATAAATCTTCCTGAATATGCCTCTTGTTTAATTTCTTATAACTGTAAGCATTCCTTGTATGTTTTCCAACTCTATTAAGTTAGGATAAACAGTTTCCAAAAAGGTTTTATCACATATAGTTGCAATTAAGATATGAGAATTTATCTTGTATACATTCTCACCAACAATTTGAATTTATATCTAAATACAATTTTACAATTTTTTATTTGTCTTACCCATCATTTGTTAAACTTATTTCTAGGCACCTTATTTTTATTGATATTGTAATTTTTGAGTTACATTTTCTAATAGTTTTATATATTAATGTCATTCGATGGACTCACAGAATTATTTTATTACTTTTAATACTTTATATGTAAGGGTTGTTTTCAGATTTACTATGTGGACAAATGTGTCATTTCTTTTTTTTCTATTTTCACCTTATATTTTACGTTGTCTTTAAATGTAAAACCTAGCCCCCACCAGACTGCATCCTGCCATAGGGTTCAAAAGCTGTTGCATCTTTGCATCTCTGGAGCCCCTTTAACATCCCCTGCCTGCAGCCACTACCACGGTTGGTTGCTGTTGCCAGGGGCAAAGCTGGAACCATTGGCATTGACCCCTCTCACCTTAGCAGCAGACCAGCTACCACAAACTGCTACCTTGGTGGAGGGCTGCCTCCACCAAGGCCAAAGCCTGACCTACCCTCACCAGCAGAAATGCAGCACATTTACAAGGGCCCTAATAACAGGATATCCCACTTGTAACCTCCACCTGAGGCTGATATCCCAGCCACTTGTCTATGGCCGTTGCCACTAAAAGCCATGCCACCCTCTCTAGTAGCAGGGGTATATTGTAACTCCTGCTACCCCTACCCAAGCATTCTGCCAGTGATCATCCTGCTTTTGCCTATCACAGCCAGTACCTGCATGCATTACCAGGGGACTTTAGAACAGGTCTTCCCAGACAAGACCCCCCCGCCCGGCTTCCAGTGCCTGAGCACATTGTACAGGGGTCTGAGGATCACCCAGCCCAGTCCACCACCATTGGCACCTAAGCACACCTCTCAGGGGCCTGACATTGGGCCCACACAACCTACTGCTGACACCCTAGTTGCACCCACCTGAAAACAGCAACTGCAGGCCTGGGGACTGGCCAATCTAGCTTATCATAGCCACCAAAATACCAACGCAGACCATTTGAGATCAATAGGGTTGTCCCAGCACTCCTCCTGCCATTGCCCACACCATGTCCACTGCCCAGAGGCCCAAGTACCCACCCACCTGCCCAGCCCACCACTGCCATTATCGGCATATGAAAAGCCTCCCAGAGGCCCAGTAATTGATCTGCCTGGACAGGTTAACAATGGTGCTAGTGTATGCTGCCCTGGGACCAAAAAGATAGGCATGCTCAACCTGCCACTGCTGCCACTGGGAACTGTAAAATGGGCTACGTGGCATCCCAATCCCTAGCAAAACTCTCACACAGACACTACTAACAGTCACACCCTAAGCCACTGAGGAAATTACAGACACCAGTGATGCTGATTATAGCCAAAGAAATCACACAGAGACTACACTATTCCAGGCACCCAGAATCAAAGCTAAAATGTTCTACAGAACCAACACCATAGATACACCTACAGGAAAGTATGCCCTGTGAAAGCAAATGCAAAAAGTTAGAAGAAGTGACTATTACATCAAATATCAATTATATTATACCAATGATGTATATCAACATAAAGACAGAAGAAATATGAAAAATCAAGGAATATGACACCTCCAAAGAAAGAAAATAATTCTCCAGAAGCAGATTCCAGTGAAAAGCAAAATTTTCAAGTCCTGGAAAGATAAATCAAAATAATGATATTAAAGAAGCTCAATGAGGGCTGGGCACGATGGCTCTCACCTGTAATCCCAACACTTTAGGAGGCCAAGGCGGGCAGAACACGAGGTCAGGAGACCGAGACTATCCTGGCTAACATGGTGAAACCCCGTATCTGTGAAAAATACAAAAAAATTAGCCAGGCGTTAGTGGCGGGCACCTGTAGTCCCAGCTACTCGGGAGGCTGAGGCAGGAGAATGGCGTGAACCTGGGAGGCAGAGATTGCAGTGAGCCAAGATCATGCCACTGTACTCCAGCCTGGGTGACAGAGCAAAACTCTGTCTCAAAAAAAAAAAAAAAAAAATCAGTGAAATACAAGAGAACACAAATAAGCAATACAAAGAGATCAGAAAAACAATCTAGGATATTGCATTAGTCCATTTTCATACTACTGTGAAGAAATACCCAAGACTGGGGAATTTATAAAGAAAAAGATTAAATGGACTCACCGTTTCACATAGCTGGGGAGTCCTCACAATCATGGTGGAAAGCAAAGGAAGAGCAAAGTCATGTCTTACATGGCAGCCGGGAAGAACAAATGCAGGGGAACTGCCCTTTATAAAACAATCAGATCTCATGAGACTTATTCACTCTCACAAGAACAGCACAGATAAAACCCACCCCCATGATTCAATTACCTCCCACCCGGCCTATCCCATGACACGTGGGGATTATGGGAACTACAGTATGAGATGAGATTTGGGTGGGGATATGGGAACTACAATATGAGATGAGATTTGGGTGGGGACACAGCCAAACCATACCAGATATGAATGAGAAATTAATCAGAGATAGTTACAATAAAAACATTCAAATGGAAATTCTGGAGACGAAGAGATCATTGAATGAAATAAAAAATACACTTAAAAGCTTCAAAAATGAGCCATATGAAGCAAAAGAAAGAACTTTAGAATTTGAAGAAAGGTCTTTTGAAATAACCCAGTCAGACAAAAGTAGATTAAAAAAGAGAAGGAATAAATCCACATGACTTATGTAACACCATAAAGCAACCAGGTATTCAAATTATTTTGTGTCCTAGAAGGCAAAAGGAAAAAAAGGTATAAAAATACATTTGAGAAAATAATAGTTGGAACATTCTAAGTTTACCAACATATTTAGACATCCAGAAATAGGAAGCTGAAATACCTCAAATACATACAATTCAAACATTTTATCTCCACAGCACATCATAGTCAAACTGTCAAAAAAAAGTCAAAGAGAAAATCGTAAGGCAGCAAGAAAAAGACACCTAGTCATATATAAGGGGATCTCACCCACCACAATCAGACTAACAGTGGATTTCTCAGTCAAACAAAAACAAAAACAAAAACAAAACAAAAAAAAGGAGAGAATGGAATTTTAAAGTCCTGAAAGGGATAATATATTCAAAGTGTAGAAAGAAAAGAAAAAAAGCAGCGGGCCAAGGATAATATATGCAGCAAAGTTATTCTTTACTAAAAGAAGGACAAATAATCTTTCCTATGCAAGCAAAGCAAAAGATGAGGAAATTCATTACTACTAGACCAGACCTACAAGAAATGCATAAGAGAGTCCTACAGCTGGAAGCAAAAGGACTACATCCATTATCCTGAATACACATGAATGTATAAAACTCAATGGTAAAACAAACACAGAGATTAAAAGAAAGAAAAAACTTAAATGTTACTACCACAGAAAATCACCAAGCCACAATGATACACAAGAAAAGAGAAAGAAAGGAACCAAGGATATACAAAACAAGCAGAAGTCTATTAGTAGAATGACAAGGATAAGCCCTCACATATCAATAACAACCTTTAATGTAAACAAATTAAGCTTTCCACTTAAAAGATATAGACTATCTGAATGGATAAAAAGTAGGGCCCAGGGCCAGGCGCAGTGGCTCATGCCTGTAATCCCAGCACTTTGGGAGGCTGGGGCAGGTGGATCGTGAGGTCAGGAGATGGAGCCCATCCTGACTAACACGGTGAAACCCCATCTCTACTAAAAATAAAAAAAAATTAGTTGGGCATGGTGGCATGCACCTGTAGTCCCAGCCACTTAGGAAGCTGAGGCAGGAGAATCACTTGAACCCAGGAGACAGGTTGCAATGAGCCGAGATCGTGCCACTGCACTCCAGCCTGGGTGACAGCCTGAGACTCTGTCTCAAAAAAAGAAAAAAAAGAAAAAAAAAAAAGACCTGATTACATGCTGCCTACAGGAAACTCATCTCACCTGTAAAGACATATTTTCTAAGGGAAATGCATATTTATTTATTTTGTAAGTTTTTACTGTTAATTTTTGTGAGTACATAGTAAGGGTATATATTTATGTGGTACCTGAGATGTTTTGATATAGGCATACAATGCATGATAATAGTGTCATAAAGAATGGAATATCAATCTCCTCAAACACTTATCCTTTGTGTTACAAACAGTCTGATTATACTGTTTTAGTTATTTTAAAATGTACAATTAAATTATTATTGACTGTAGTTACCCTCTTGTGCTATCAAATAGTAGGTCTTCTTCATTATTTCTAACTAATTTTTTGTACCCATTAATCTCCCTCCTATCCCTATCCCTCCATCCACTATCCTTCCCAGAATCTGGTAACCATCCTATGCCTTATGTCCATGAGTTCAATTGTTTTCATTTTCAGATGTCACAAATGAGTGAGAACATGAAATGTTTGTCTTTCTGTGCCTGGCTTATTTCACTTAACATAATGATCTTCAGTTCCATCCATGTTGCAAATGACAGGGTCTCTTTCTTTTTTATGACTGGTCTCTTTCTTTTTTATGACTGATTCATATTGCATTGTGTATATTTACCACATTTTCTCTATCCATTCATCTGTTGATGAACACTTAGCTTGCTTCCAAATTTTGACTATTGTGAACAATGCTGTGACAAACAGGGGACTGCAGATATCTCTCCAATATACTGATTTTTAAACTTGTGGGTATATACCCCGCAGTGGAATTACTGGGTCTTATGGCAGCTCCATTTTTAGTTTTTTGCGGAACCACCAAAGTGTTCACAATAGTGATTGTACTACTGTATATTTCCACCAACAGTGGAAAAGGGTTCCCTTTGCTGCACATCCTCACCAGCATTTGTTATTGGCTATCTTTTGAAAATAAGCCATTTTAACAGGGGTGATATATTTAATTGTAGTTTTGATTTGCATTTTGCTGATGAATAGTGATGTTGAGAACATTTTCATATGCCTGTTTCCCATTTGCATGTCTTTTTAGAGAAATGTCTAACTCAGACGTTCTCTGAATGTCTCTCTTACCCATTTTTTTGATTAGATTATTAGCTTTTTTTCCTGTAGAGTTGTTTGAGCTCCTTATATATTCTGGTTATTAATTCCTTGTCAGATGGGTAGATTGCAAATATTTTATTCCATTCTTTGGGTTGTCTCTTCTTTGTTGATTATATCCTGTGCTGTGCAGAAGCTTTTTAACTTGATGCAATTCCATTTGTCCATTTTTGTTTTGGTTGCCTGTGTTTTGGGGGTATTGCTCAAGAAATTATTGTCAAAACCAATGTCTAGGAGAGTTTCCCCAATGTTTTCTTGTAGTGGTTTCATAGTTTGAGTTCTTTGATTTAAGTCTTTAATCCATTTTTATTTGATTTATGTACATAGTGAGAGATAGAAGTTTCTCTTCCTTCTTCTGCATATGGATATTCAGTTTTCCAAGCACCATTTATTGAAGAGACTTTTTCACAGTGTTTGTTCTTGGCACTTTTGTCAAAAATGAGTTCACATGTACTCATTTGAGTAATGAATAATTACTCAAATGTACACATTTGAGTAAATGTAAGTGTGTAGATTTGTTGTTGGGTTCTCTATTGTGTTTCACTGGCCTACGTTTCTGTTTTTATGCCAGTACCATAAAGTTTTGGTTACTATAGCTCTGTAGTATAATTTAAAGTCAGATATTGTGATTCCTTCAGTTTTGTTATTTTTGCTTAAGATAGCTTTGGGTCTTTTGAGGCTTCATGTAAATTTTAGGATTTTTTATTCTATTTCTGTGAAGAATGTCATTGGTATTTTGAGAGGGATTGCATTTAATCTGTAGATTGCTCTGGGTAGTATGAACATTTTAATAATATTTATTCTTCCAATTTGTGAACATGGAATATATTTCCATTTTTTTGAGTCCTTTTCAATTTCTTTCATCAGTGTTTAGAGTTTTCATTACAGAGACTTTCACTTCTTTGGTTAATTCTAAGATATTTAATTTTATTTGTGGCTATTGTAAATGGGACTACCTTTTTAATTCTTTTTCAGATTGTTTACTGCTGGCATATAGAAATGTTATTAATTTTTTTGTGCTGATTTTGTGTCCTGAACCTTTATTGTATTTGTTTATCAGTTCTAATAGTTTTTTTTTTTTTATGGAGTCTTTACTTTTTTATAACATATGAAGTCTTTAGTTTTTTATAAAATGTAGGATGATATCATCTGCAAACAAAGATAGTTTGATTTCTTCCTATCCAATTTGAATACTTCTTTTGTCAATGCCCAATCTCGAGTATGTCTTTATCAGCAGCATTGACTAATACAGTAAACCGATACTGGTAGCATGGGGTGCTGCTTAAAAGATACACAAAATGTGGAAGCAACTTGGGAACTGGGTAATAGGCAGATGTTGGAACAGTTTGGAGGGCTCCAAAAAAGATAGAAAAATGCAGGAAAGTTTGGAACTCCCTAGAGGCTTGTTGAATGGCTTTGACCAAAATACTGATAATAATATGGACAATAAAATTCAAGTTGAGTTAGTCTCAGGAACTTGTTGGGAACTGGAGCAAAGATGACTCTTGTTATGTTTTAGCAAAGAGACTGGTGGCATTTTGCCCCTGCACTAGAGATTTGTGGAACGTTGAACTTGAGAGAAATGATTTAGGATATCTGGCAGAAGAAATTTCAAAGCAACAAAGCATTGAAGATATGACTTGCGTACTGTTAAAGGCATTTTAAAAGGGAAACAGAGCATACAAGTTCAGAAAATTTGTAGCCTGACAATGTGATGGAAAAGAAAATCCCATTTTTTGAGGAGAAATTCAATCCTGCTAATAAATTTGCATAAGTAACAAGGAACCAATGTTAATTCTCCCCAAGACAATGGGGAAAATGTCTCCAGGGCATGTCAGAGACTTTTGTGGCAGCTCCTCCCATCACAGGCCTGGAGACCTAGAAGGAAAAAATGTTTTTGTTGGCTGGGTCCAGGGTTCCTCTGCTATGTGCAGTCTAGGGACTTGGTGTCCTGTTTCCTAGCCACTCCAGCTGTGACTAAAAGGGGCTATGACTTCAGAGGGTGCAAGCCTCAAGCCTTGGCAGCCTCTATGTGGTGTTGAGCCTGTGAGTGCATAGAAGTCAAGAATTGAGGTTTGGGAACCTCCACCTAGATTTCAGAGGATGTATGGAAACGCCTGTGTGTCCAGGCAGAAGTTTGCTGCAGAGGTGGGGCACTCATGGAGAACCTCTGCTAGGGCAGTGCAGAAGGGAAATGTGGGGTGGGTACCCCCACACAGAGTCCCACTGAAGCACTGCCTAGTGAATTTAGGAGAAGAGGGCCACCGTCCTCCAGACCCCAGAATGATAGATCCACTGACAGCTTGCATCTTGTGCCTGGGAAAGCTGCAGACACTCAACTCCAGCCCATGAAAGCAAACAGGAAGGCTGTACCCTGCAAAGCCACAGGGGCAGCGCTGCCCAAGACCATGGGAACCTACCACTTGCATCAGTGTGATCTGCATGTGAGACATGGAGCCAAAGAAAGTCATGTTGTTGCTTTAAGATTTGACTACCCTGCTGAAATCTGGACTTGCATGGGGCTTGTAGTCCCTTTGTTTTAACCAATTTATCCCATTTGCAGTGGCTGTATTTACCCAATGTCTCTACCCCATTGTATCTAGGAAGTAACTAACTTGCTTTTGATTTCATGAGTTCATAGGCCAAAGTGACTTACCTTGTCTTGGATGAGACTTTGGACTGTGGACTTTTCAGTTAATGTAGAAATGAGTTAAGACTTTGGGGTACTGTTGGAAAGGCATGATTGCTTTTGAAATGTGAGGTTTTGAAATGATTTTGGAGGGGCCAGGGATAGAATGATATGGTTTGGCTGTGTCTCTACCCAAATCTCATCTTGAATTGTAGTCTCCATAATTACTATGTGCTGTGGGAGGGACCCAGTGGGAGATAATTGAATCACAGGGATGGGTCTTTCCCATGCTATTCTCATGATAGTGAATAAGGCTCAGTAGATCTGATGGTTTTATAAAGGAGAATTTCCCTGCACAAGTTCTCTCTTGTCTGCCAGCATGTGAGATGTGCATTTCGCCTTCCACCATGATTGTGAGGCCTCCCTAGCCGTGTGAAACTGTGAGTCCATTAAAACTCTTTCTTTTGTAAATTGCTCAGTCTCAGGTATGTCTTTATCAGCAGCATGAAAATGGTCTAATACAAGTGGTGAAAGTGGGCATGCTTGTCATGTTCCCAATCTTAGAAAAAAGGCTTTCAGTTTTTCACCAATCAGTATGATATTAGCTGTTGGTTTCTCATATATGGTTTTTATTATGTCGAGGTATGTTCCTTCTGTACCCAGTTTTTTTGTGGGTTTTCATCATGAAGAGCTGTTGAACTCTATGAAATGCTTTTACATCATCAATATAAATGATCATATGGTTTTTATCCTTTACTGTGTTGATATGATGTATCACATGGATTGATTTTTGTATGTTGAACCAACCTTGCATCCCAGGGATAAATCCCACTTTGTGATAATAATGATCTTTTTAATGTACTGTTGAATTTGATTTGCTAGATTTTGTTGAGGATTTTGGCATCAATATTTATGAGAGATATTGCCCTGTGGTTTTATTTTTTGATGTGTCTTTGGTTTTGCTATCGGGGTAATATTGGCATTGTAGAAGGAGTTTGGAAGTATTCCCTTCTTCTCTATTTTTTGGAATAGTTTGAGTAGGATTGGTATTAGTCCTTCTTTAAATCGTCGGTAGAATTCAGAAGTGAAGTCATCATGTCCCAAGTTTTTCTTTACTGGAGACTTTTTTATGGCTTTGGTCTTGTTACTTCTTATTGGTCTGTTCAGGTTTTGGATTTCTTCATGATTTAATCTTGATAGGTTGAACCATGTGTCTAGGAATTTGTCTATTTCTTCTAGATTTACCAATGTATTGACATGTAGTTGCTCATAGTAGCTGCTAATGATTCTTTAAATTTCTGTGGTATCAGTTATAATGTGTCTTTTTTCATCTCCGATGTTATTAATTTGGATCGTTTCCCCCCTTTTTTTTTCTTACACTGGCTAAAGGTTTGTCAATTTTGTTTAACTTTTCAGAAAACTAGCTTTTGCTTCACTGACTTTTTGTATTGTTTTCTTCCTTTCAATTTTACATATTTTTGCTCTGATCTTTGTTCTTTTCTAGTTCTTTAAGATGCACTTCATGGTTGTTTATTTGAAGTTTTTCTCCTTTTCTTATGTAGGCACTTATAGCTATAAAGTTTCCTCTTGGTATTGCTTTTTCTGTATTCCATAGCTTTTGGTATGCTGTTTCCATTATCATTTGTTTCAAGAAATTTTTTTCATTTCGTTCTTAATTTCTTCACTTACCCACTGATCATTCAGGACCAGATTGTTTAATTTTCATGTATTTGTATAGTTCCCCAAATTCCTCTTGTTATTAATTTCTAGTTTTATTCCATTGTGCTCAGAGAAGATGCTCGATATTATTTCAAGTTTTTTTTTGAATGTTTTAAGACTTGTTTTGTGATCCAACATATGATCTATCCTTGAGAATAATACATGTGCTGAGGAAAAGAATGAGTCTTCTGCAGCTTTGGAATGAAATGTTCTATAAATGTGTTTTAGATCCATTTGGTCTACAGTGCAGATTAAGTCCACTGTTTCTTGTAGGCAACAGATTAATGGATCTTGCTTTTTTATCCCTTCAGCCAGTCTATGTTTTTTAATTAGAGGGTTTAGTCCATTTACATTCAATGTTATTATTGATAAGTAAGGACTTATTCCTACCATTTTGATATTTGTTGTTTGCTTGTTTTGTGGTCTTATCTTCCTTTTTTTCTTCCTGTCTTATTTTTTTGTGAAGGTAATTTTCTCTGATAATATGCACTTTCCCTCTCCTAGTACTCTGAAATGCTTTCCACACCATGTCACTACTGCTGTGAAGTGGGGTTGGGGTGCCAGCTATTTCAACACTGATTTAAAAAAAAAAAAAAAACTTATTTGGTTACACTTTCAGTGATATGAAGTTTAAACCAGGTACTGTGAGTGCTCACCTGGCTTTTGGTTCTTATGATGAACAAAACCATTCTGTAGATAGTCATTAAATTTTTGTCCTTGTGAGAGGGACAATTAGTGACTTCTATTCTGAAATCTTGGTTGGCCTCTCCAAAGACATAATGACTGAAAGTAAAGTGATTACTAAAAAGATAATCCACACAAACAGAAATCAAGAGTGAGCAGAATTAACTCTACTTACTTCAGATAAAACAAATTTTAAGTCAAAGAAAATTTAGAAAGACAAAAAGATTATTATATAATGGTAAAGGTATCAATTCAGCAGGAGGATAGAACAATCCTAAACACATATGCTACCAACACTGTATGACTCAGATATATAAAACAAATATTATTAGATCTTAAGGAGGAGGTAGACTCAAATATCATAATACAATACTTCAAGACCTCAACATGCCACTCTCAGAATTAGACAGATCACCTAGACAGAAAATTATCATAGAAGCATTGGCTCCAGCATTATGCAGTATACTCAGGTAGAAAACCTGTACATTTACCCATGTACTCCCTGAATCTAAAATAAAAAATGAAATATAAAAACAAATAAATAAGGAAGTGAAAAATAAATAGACTGCATTTTAGACAAAATCAATCTAACAGACATTTAGATCTAATTCTGTAACAGTTACAGAATATATGTTCTTCTAATTGGCACATGAAAAATCTTCCTGGATAGACTGTATTTTAGGCCACAAAACAAGTCTCAACAAATTTTTAAAAGTCAAAATTATATCAAGTATCTTCTCAGACCACAATGAAATAAAACTAGAAATAAATAACTGAAGAAACTTTGGAAACTCTGCAAACACATAGAAATTAAACATGATCCTGAATGACCATTGGGTGAATAAAGAAATTAAAGAAATTAAAAAATTTCTGGAAACAAATGAAAACAGAATCAAAATATGTCCAAATTTATAGCAAAAGGAGTACTAAGTGAAATAGTTAAACCCAATAAACATTTGCATCAAAAGAAATCAATTTCAAATAAACAATTTAACAATGCATCTCAAGGAACTGGAAAATGAAGGAGAAACAAAACACAAAATTAGTAAAATAATAATAAAAATAAGAGCAGAACTAAACAAAATAGAGAGTAAAAAATGCAAAGGTTCAACAATGAGAAAAGATAACATCTATAATTCACTAGCTAGACTAACAAAGAAAAAATAAAGAAAACACAAAAACAAAATCAGAAACAAAAAGAGACATTACAACTGATATCACAGAAATACAAAAGATCATCAGCAACTATTATACACTAATGCACAGGAAAACCTAGAGGAAATGCAATAATTCCTGGACGCATACAACCTACCAAGTTTAAATCAGACAAAAATAGAAAACTTGAATAGACCAATAACAAGCAATGAGATTAAATCAGTAATAAAAAGTCTCTTATCAATGAAAGTCCAAGACTGAACGGCTTCACTGTCAAATTCGACCAAGTTTATAAAAAAGAACACTAGTCTCAAACTATTCAAAAAAATTGAAGAGGAGGGAATTCTTGAACATTCTTCTCAAATGATTCTTAAAAAAATTGAAGAGAAGGGAATTATTTTAACTCATTCTACAAGGCGAGCATTATGCTTATACCAATGCCAAAAAGGAGCACAATGAAATAGAAAACTGGAGGCTAACATCGCTGATAAACATAGATGCAGCCGGGCACAGTGGTTCACAGCTGCAATCCCAGCATTTTGGGAGGCCGAGGTGGGCAGATCACCTGAGGTCAAGAGTTCAAGACCAGCCTGACCAACAGGGAGAAACCCCATCTCTACTAAAAATGCAAAATTAGCCAGGTATGGTGGTGCATGCCTGTAATCCCAGCTACTTGGGAGACTGAGGCAGGAGAATTGCCTGAACCTGAGGGGCAGAGGTTGTGGTGAGCCGAGGTTGTGCCATTACATTCCAGCCTGTGCAACAGGAGTGAAACTCTGTCAAGAAAAAAACAAACAAAAAAAATCTTCAACAAAGTACTAGCAAACTGAATCCAACAATACATTAAAAAGATAATATAGCATCATCAAGTAGAATTTATCCAAAGGATATAAGGGTGGTTCAACATATGCAAATCAATAAACATGATACATCACATTAACAGAATGAAGAAAAAGAATATGAACATTTCAATAGCTGTGGAGAAATTATTTGATAAAATTTAACATCCCTTCATTATAAACACTCTCAACAACCTAGGCATTGAAGGAACATACCTCAACATAACAAACACCATCTATGACAAAGTCATGGTTAATATCACATTGAAAGCAAAAAGTTGAAACTCAAACAATTCCACAGTAAAAAAATAAATAACTATTCTGAAGTGGGAAAAAGAGATGAATAGACATTTCTGAAAAGAAGACATACAAATGGCTAACAAGTATATGAAAAAATGCTCAACATCACTAAGCATCAGGGAAATGAAAATTAAAATCACAATGAGATATTATCTTACCCCAGTTAGAGTGGTGTCTTTGATCATTTTGCATTGCTGTAAAGGAATACCTGAGGCTGGGTAATTTATAAGGAAAAGAGGTTTATTTGGTTCACAGTTCTTCAGGGTGTACAAGAATCATGGCACTGGCATCTGCTTCTGGTATAGACCTCAGAAAGCTTCTAATCATGACAGAAGGTGAAGGGGAAGCAGGCATGTCAAATGGTGAGAGAGAGAGCAAGATAGCAAGACGAGGAGTGACACACTTTAAAAAATAACCAGTTCTTGTGTGAACTAATACAGCAAGAACTATATTAGCATTATAGAACTCATGATCTTGGGGTGTTCACCAAGCCATGCATGAGGGATCTGTCCTCATGACCTGAACACCTCCCACTAACCACCACTTACAGTACTAGTGATCAAATTTTAACATGAGATTTGGAGGGAACAAATATCCAAACTATATCAGATGGCTATTATAAAGAGACCAAAAATAACAAAAAATAACAGATTCTAGAGAGTATGCAGAGAAAAGATATCTCTTACACACTTATATACTGTGAGTATGTAAACAAGTATAACTTGTGAAAAAAAGTATGGAGATTTCACAAAAAAATAAATATAGAACTACCATACACTCCTGCAATCCCACTACTGACATTTATACAGAGGAAATCAGTTTATCAAAGAGATACCTGCACTCTCATGTTTATACTCACAAAGGAAAGATAGGGAATCCACCTAAGTATTCATTAACAAATAAAGAAAGAAATTGTGGTATATATACATAATGGGATACTATTTGTCCATAAAAAAGAATGAAATCATGTTATCTGCGGCAACATGGATGAAAATGGAGGTTGTTATGTTGAGTGAAATAAGCCAGACACAGAAAGACAAAATACCACACATTCTGACTCATATGGGGAAGGTAAAAAAGTTAATGTAATGGAGGCATAGAGTAGAATAATAGATACCAGAGCACTGGTGTGTGCATGGAGTAGGGGAGGACAGAGAGAGGCTGGTTAATGGGTATAAGTATACAGTTAGAAGGAATATGTTCCAATGTGTGATAGCAGAGTAGAGTGACTATAGTTAACAACAATTTATTGCCTATTTCAAAATAGCTAGAAGAGAGTATGTAAAATGTTCCCAGCACATAGAAATGATAAATACTCAATGTGATGGATATCCAAAACACCCTGACTTGATCATTTCACATTATATTCATATAACAAAATATAACTGTACCCCACAATATGTACAAATATGTATCAATAAATAAAAATATTTTTAAAAAACCTCAATAGGGACTTCTGGGTAAATTGTCGAGATAATTTTTTTTTTGAAATGCAGTTTTGCTCTTGTAGCCCAGGCTGAGGTGCAGTGGCACGATCTCGGCTCACCACAGCCTCCGCCTCTTGGGTTCAAGTGATTCTCCTGCCTCAGCCTCCTGAGTAGCTGGGATTACAGGCATGCACCACCATGCCAGGCTAATTTTGTATTTTTTGTAGAGACGGGTTTCTACTAAACCCATCTCATGATGGTCAGGCTGGTCTCGAATTCCCGACCTCAGGTGATCCACCCGCCTCAGCCTCCCAAAGTGCTGGGATTACAGGCATAAGCCACCGCACGTGGCAGATAATTTTAAAATACATATAACAAGCAAAGGACCCTGAGCAACCAAAACACCTCTGAAGAAAAATAAAAAAATATGGAGAAATAACCTACCACATATGAAAATCTATAATCAGGGATCAAGAGTCATTTTATAATAAGAAAGGTAAATTCACCAATAGGAAAGGACAATTCTAAAGTTTCGCACACTTAATACTATAGCTTCAAAATACATGACACGAAAACGGACAGAATTGAAATAGACAAGCCCTCAATTCTAGTTAGAGACGTTACTTTATTTTATTTTATTTTATATTATTTTATTGAGGCGGTGTCTCGCTCTGTCCCCGGGCTGGAGTGCAGTGGTGGTATCTTGGCCCACTGCAACCTCCGCCTCCCGAGTTCAAGAGATTCTCCTGCCTCAGCCTTCCGAGTAGCTGGGACTCCAGGCGTGCGCCACCACGGCCAGCTAATTTTTGCATTTTTAGTAGAGACGTGGTTTCACCATGTTGGCCAGGGTGGTCTCGATCTCTTGACCTCGTGATCCACCCGCCTCAGCATCCCAAAGTGGTGGGATTACCGGTGTGAGTCACCGCGCTCTGCCAATATCTTGTTTTCAATAACGAATAGAACAGAACAAATGTAGGCAGAAAATTAGTCAGGATATAGAACACTTTAACGGCACTGACAACTAACTTTACCTAATTAAAATTTATAGAGCAATTTATACCCCAAACAGCAGAATTCACAGTGCACATAGTAAACTTACCAAAATAGACGATCTTTTGGACTATAAAATAAGTCAACACATTTAAGAAGATTCAAATTGTACAATATATATTCCCTGACAGTAATGAAATTAAAATATAAATCAATAAGAGAAGATACTGGAAAATATCTAAATACTAGGTTTCTTTTTTTTATTTATTTTATTTTTATTTATTATTATTATGCTTTTATTTTGAGACGGAGCGTTGCTCTGTCGCCCAGGCTGGAGTGCATTGGTGCGATCTTGGCTCACTGCACGCTCCGCCTCCAGGGTTCAAGCCATTCTCCTGCCTCAGCCTCCCAAGTAGCTGGGAATATAGGTACCCACCACCACGCCCAGCTAATTTTTTGTATTTTTAGTAGAGATGGGGTTTCACCGTGTTAGACAAGATGGTCTCGATCTCCTGACCTCATGATCCGCCTGCCTCTGCCTCTCAAAGTGCTGGGATTACAGGCCTACCTTTTTTTCAATTTTTTTGAGACAGGGTCTTGCTTTGTCTTCCAGGCTGGAGTGCAGTGAAGCAATCTTGGCTCACTGTTATCTCCGCCCCCTGGGTTCAAGCAATTCTCATGCCTCAGCTTCCCCAGTAACTGGGCTTACAGGCAGGCACCACCAAGCCCGGCTAATTTTTGTAGTTTAGTAGAGACGGGGCTGCGCCATGTTGCCCAGGCTGATCTCAAACTCCTGGCCTCAAGTGATCCGCCCTCTTTGTTCTCCCGAAGTTCTGGGATTACAGGCCTGAGCCACCGCACCTGGCTGAAGTATTAGGAAATTATAGAACACACTACCAGATAACTGTGGGTCAAAGAAGAAATTACAGGAGCAATTACTGTTTTAAACAAAAAAGTAAAGCATTTTTAAAAACAATACTTGTCAATTAAATTTGTAATGTTATTTTTCTTAAATTGGGTGGTAGGTTGACAGGTGTTTATTTTGTTATTATGCTTTATAGCTTCACTGTATTATAATTATACCTCAGTTTGTGTAAAAATATACAATTAAAAGATACATGGAAATCTGAGATAAACACATGGAAAATATTCCCTTATGAAAGACTAGATAGGCATAATCCAAAATAGATTTGGGATAGATAACGTGACAGATTTCAAGTTTCAAGGCAAAAGTGGCATTAAATCTTAGGCTACACTGTGCCAAGTCATTTGGTTGATTGTTGTTTTTCTTCTAAAAACATGTGATCTCTAGTAACACTAAAAAACATACTACAACCTGTGCTCGTTGCATGTTCAGGTTCTCTGTGGTCCTTATCAAAGAATGAAAAATAAACATATGTGCTTCATGCAGTTGCTTGTATCATCAGACATCAAAAAAAAAAAAAAAAAAAAAAAAGAAACCATAGCATCTGCAATTCCCTGTTTTAATTACATCCCGAGGTAATGGCTGCAGCTGAGCCATTTATTGCTTCTGTAAACGACAGCCAGTAGAAGGAAGCTGTTTTTCCGAACGTCATTTCTGAAAGGGGAATATAATGGCGACAGCATAGGAGAGATGTTCAGAGTGAGGGACTTGGACTGACCTCTGATGTAATAAAAACAACTTAAGAGAGGCAATATGTTTAGCATCTAGTAGTGAGGGACATGGGTGTGGGAACAGAAACGTAACCATGACACAGAAGCAGTAAAGACCCAGATTTCGCTGGAGTCACCAACCAAAGTGCAATGTCAACAAAATATCAACAATGAATTCAGTTTCTTTCTTAATAATATAAATAAATATTTCTATTCTGAAATATTTTCATTTTTATGAGATTAAAAAAATTATTTGTGTATGTAGAACATTTTCCTGAGATATGGTTCTTAATACAAACACATTTTCAATTATTGTTAACTTACCTGATTTGTTTTGGAATTAAGAGTTAAATGTTTTTATCATTGGTAATTTAAAATTATACTCACACACATACACACTTACACATACATATACATACATATACATATATTCTTTAAATAGCTACAATTTCCCCAGGCAACTACTTACCATGATAAAATGTTGGTTGCTCAAAATCATTATGTGTATTTTCTTAACTCTTGAATATTAAAGTACAAGTAATTCTTCCTTTCTTCCCAGTATTGACAAACTTTACGTGTTTTTTTGGTAGGAAAAAAACCCATACTTTTAAAAAAGATTATATCATAGAGATTGTATAGGAGATTTTTTATTATTGGTTACAGAATAGATGTTTAAAAACTTTTCATATTGACTCTAACCCTGAAAAATGAGGTTTTCAGTAATATTAAATGGGACCAGAAAACCATGTCAGATTTATAAAACTGTTTGTCCTACAGAACTATATAAGTGGAAGGTTTTTGAAGAGGGTTGGCTTGAAGCACTTCATTGTTTTGAATACTGGATTCATGTTCATAGCTTTCCGTTGTTCCTTTTTATGGGGGAGTTGTCTCAAAAGCAGCATATTATGCAGTGGTTTTGTCATGTATCAGTAATGATATTAACAGTCTAATGCTAAACAGGTTCTGAGAAAATGAAGAGGGGAAAAAAATGACTTACTATATTTACCCTGAAACAAGATTCAATCTGCCACTGTATTTAATGCTATATTTTTCATTATCTCACAAGCATATGTTGAAACCACTACAGATGATGAAGTTAGCTGCTGGGCAGAGTTATCATCAATGCTTTCCATCTTTATTTTAATAAGAAGAATGAGCAAATTGTTTGTGACCTTTGTCAAGGGCTTTGTGAAAGACAAGAAACTTAACCACAAAATCACTAGCCTGGAGCCCTATTGAATATTCAAAACCACCTTTCCTAGAATAAAATATTTTATAACAAAGCCATTGTTTCTGATAGAGCCATGTCTCAAACAAAAGGTCCAAAAGCTAAAGGTAAAATATATTTTCAGTTTTTTCTTTAAAAATATTGAATGTATAATATTTGTTGGTGGTCATGTTGAGTTTGTAGGAAAAACACACTTCTTTAAGATTGATGCATCCTTAAAAATAATAATGCCTACCCCTACTTAGGACACCAAAATCTTAGTTAACCTTGGCACCTTTATGAAACCAAGCCTCCTGGGGTAAGTGGAATCATCGTATTGAATAACAAAAGCAACATCTCTTGAGAGCTTACCACTGTCCTGCGAAACTCTTTACTCAGTTATTTCGCATAATCCTTACTCTGGAGGTAAATCCTGTGATCAACTCAATTTTTTTAGATTGGTAAACTGGGCAGAAGAAGACAGAGTAACTTACCTAAGATCATCCAGTCTGTGTTGGAATTCAGATGATGAAACTAAGACCTAAGGCATCTGACTCTGGGTGCCCAGTGACTGCTCTATGCTGAAGGGAACTGGTATTGCAAAATTGCTATCTTTGGAAATAATCTTAGTTATTATATAAATTATGTAGCTAGTATTTCTGGCTATTAAAAACATAAGGGAGTATGAGAAAACTTTGGATTCTTAGGTGCATACTAGATTATCTTCCTAAATTATAAAAATAGTGGATTGCCTATGTTTCCCTGCAGGAAGACTGTATTTCCCTCCTAGAGTTATCATAACATGTCTCTAGCTTGAGAATATTTTAGACATATATTTGGTACTATTTGTAGACAAGTATGCTTTAGTTGCCACTCTCTGTATTGCCATTACATAACCAAGAAGGCCTAAGCTGATATAGACAGGTGCTTGTTGAGTTCAATCCCTTCATTCCTGAGTGGAAAATGGTCACTGCTGCTTGACTTGTAACCCTAGGTAGAGGACAGTTTAATTCACAATAAAAAGAAAATAAACATTCACAACTTCGCTCTGTCTATTAATCGTGGGAAGATCACTGAAGATAATACAATTAACATACGTGAACTTTTGGTCTTTTGTGCTCACTGTCTAAATTTTATTTTTGTACTTGCAGTTTTCCCTTAAGAATAGTATACTTTTCTAAAACTCTCCTACAGTTATTTGTGATGAAAAAACACAATTGATTAGAAAAAGAATCAGCTATCTTAAAGTCCCACTGTTATTCACAAGTGATTTTTAAGTCTTGATTAGGAAGAAATATTTGACAGTGATGGTGCATTAAATTGTCTTTCTTTAGACACATGCTACACAAAGTGGTTAGCCAACTGGCGACAATATCTAAACAGTTTGTTACCAGTTCATCATGCACAAGGGAGCTTGCCCCAGAATGTAAAACAACACATTGCATCCTTTATTGAGAATGTCTTATAATGAAAAGAAAAAAATGTAGCTGAACCAAACAGTGTGCTTTTGATGTAGTTGATTTACATTCCCAGACTGGCACTTTGAGTAAGACTGCTGTAGACCACTTTGAAACAAGACTTCACGATTTCAAACGTTCTTCCCTGCTGGATTGTCTTTGCTAAAAGCATTTATCTGTTGCTTTTATTAAGGCCACTCATTTTCTATATTTCTCTCAACCTTTATAAGAACATGAAGAAAACCTCATAAATACTTCTCAATGTCCTCCTTTTCTTAACATTAAATAGTTAATAGTCCTAATATTTCTCAGTTAATAAGCACATTATCAATCACTGAGGTTTTAGAATGAAGAACTCTGAAACGGAAGTCCTGAGACAACTTAGTTTCTTCTTGTAGTAGTGATATATTGCTCACTCAATCTTCTTGTGACTTTTTTTCTTACAAAAAACAAAGAAAATCACTTGTAATTCCAAAAATAGATCACGGTAATTTTATTTTTACAATTTTCATATCAACTATCATTTTAAAATTTAATAAATATATCCATATTGCCATTTCATAGACATTCTACCATCCCATTATTAAATAGGGATGTTTCAAGAGCAATATTATGAACCAATGCCTCGGGTTTTCCCAAATTAAATGACTAAAGCCCCTGACACTGAATTTCAATCATGTAATTTTATGTACGTGCATCTGTTAGTTGAAAAATTGAATATACACTGTCAAAAATTTTTTAACTGAAAGCTGTTTTGTAACATATTTTAAATGAAAAATGGGATACAGTGTTATTCTCTTAGCTTGTTTCATTCTTGTTTGTTTTTTTTTTAGCTTCAGCAAAGAATTCCTGTCACAACATTAAAGAAATATGGACAGTCTTCAGGGATGCAATTGAAAATGAACAAATATGAAAATAAAACCATGGTTAATCCTAATAGATATAGTAAGAAAAGCAAATTAAGATTTGGAAATGAGGAAAATATCTAAGCAGTCACTTATATAAGAGTTACAAAATTGGAACAATGCTGTTAGTCTAGCAGTGACATACAAATGACACCTTTGTGCAGGTTCACTGTATAGAATTAGTCTTGAATGACTAGATCTAATTTGAACATGACCCCTCTTTTCAACTCTTAAATTTCTCAAATTAATTTTTCCTAATCATTATTCAGTTTTTATTTGGCCTAGCCTCTGAGGTGCTACACATGAATCTTTCTATCAACGACTTCACTCCTGGGAACACAGTCATAGAAGAACAGGATAAATAGCTGCCCTGATAGGAACTGACTCCCAGGGTGGTATGCCTACCTGCTTTGCTTTGGGCTAATGGGCAAGACTGGAACAGATGTGTCGGAAATTCCCACTTCTGTTTTATCAGTTAACACTGATAGACAAGTATACTATAATGGCTGCTATATGGAGATTGCAAAGAGAAACACACCTCTTGATGACAATAACATTGATATCCTTTGGAGTTGCATAGAAAAATCTGGGAGAAAAAATATTTCTTGAAAGTGGTCTCCTATGTGTATGTTTTTCTTTGCTTCCATAGACTTGGCAAACTGTCTTTTGCTGTTGGGATTATAGTCTGGCTATACTGAAGTAGAAGCAGTCATTAAAGGAGTAGATGTGAAATTCTGAATCAGGAAGACTAATTCCGGAGTAGCCATTTGGGGACTCCAGATAAGCCCTCTGAGACATTAGTGGTTAGCTATCTGCAAAACAGGGCTCTTAATTTGTGCTTTCGGAGATATTTTTGAATAGTAGAAGAAAAAATACTTACAGACAGTTTAGATGTTAATAGACATTAGGTGATCAATTAATGGTTAAAAATGTTTTTGTCTAGATGCAGATACATTCACTCTTGTTTTACACATGTAATTTTGACTTTCCGTAACATACTAAAACCACTGCTACATCCTTATATGAGGGTCTCATTCATTCATTTTCATTTGTATATTCGTTGTATATGTGTATGTACACAAAACAGCAGGCACGTGCACCCCCATACCAATGTTTACCTCCAGATTCAAATGTTTTTTGGACATCTCTTTTTCTCTATGCCCATGAGTCCCAGAATAAGAAACTTTGATTTAGAGTCTCTATCTCACGACATTCGTTTGGATGATTAAATTGATACAGCAGTTACTAACACTGCTATCTGCCAAAAGTTCCTGCATTCCTTTGTCTTTTTTGAGTAGGCCCTTGTTGGCTAAAGAATTAGGGGGAAATTTTCTAAATTTGATTTTCCTTTGTAAAAACTAATTGGCTATGTGCCAAAGGAGCAAAGACAGATTGTCTTTGGAAATTGAAACTAAAACCCTGCACTTGTGATCAGAGAACCAAGTGCTACGATTTATTCATATTATTTTGATACCAAGTACTTGAAAAATTGTCTGTATGAACAATTGGGGAGTCTAGCAAAATAGTTTTGACATTTCGCTAACATTAGTGCTTCAACACTGAACCATCTGCTAGAGAGTTCCGAGTCTGAATGAAAGGTGCAAACCTGGATTAGCATCGATATGGTTTTCTTTCAAGTTTGGCTTATTCTCATCTCACTGGATGTTTTCCAGGTCCCTTTTGAAGCCAAGATTGCCATTGTAGAGTGCAATGCCATATGTTAAGATTCATGTGACATATTACCTAAAAGTCATGAATTATTATACCGTGTCTCTTTACGAAACTGTGATTAGAAATGTTTATGTAAGCGCACCTCCAAAGAAAAATGGTACCCAGTGTTGGGCAACAGTTTGCCTGATAGCATCAATGAGATTCCCTGACACAGAAAGTACCTCAAAAACAGTCTAATCCTGGGATAATGAAAAATCAATGCCTTTTCCCTAAGTGTACTGATCTTAGAGAGGAAAGAACTGATTAAAAGAATCATTAGGAATAAATCAGTAACTTCCTCTGCAAAACAAAAAATCATCAAGAATAATGAAATGACTCAAAAGCTAATCAAAATGCCTTATATCTAAGGACAAGTCAAAAATTGCAAAATAACATATCATGTTACTAAAGAAAACATAAATGTCAATGTTTTGTTCTGCTGAATATTTCAAAATATATATGCATATACAAATAAATAAACATACATACAAATATGTATTTATACATAAATATGTACATACATTTATACACACACAAACATACACATGGTGTTTGCTAGTAGTTAATCAGAGGTACTGCAGGTCATTAAATGGAGCTTGACATTTTTCTCTAATATCATTCAAGAAACAAATAAATGGAGCTCATCTTGGTATTTGAAAATGCTATACAATACTTTGGCTTTTAAAAGGATTTGGAATGGCTAGCTTTGTAATTCTTTATGCGTAAGGAATAGGGCAGGAGGAATGTTTCTATATTCCATGTTCTATAGTCTATATTCTAACTAATGTTCATAGACACTTACTGATAGATATACATTTGTACTGCTTTCAAAGTATCTAGGATAAGATGATTTTTAATTAATGCCTAATGTTAAAAAAAAACTAGTCATTATGAGAAACAAAGATATGTCAAAACAGTTTGTTTAATCTTTGGAATATGTAATGTTTGTATATATTACTATACATGAATTAGTGACGAAAGATGAATCAAAGTTGGTAATACTATAAATCACCTGGAGGAGACGCATACATTTAAAAAATAATGATAAATTACTGATTTTGTCAGCAACATTTTCTATGTATATATATATATATATATTTTTTTTTTTTTGAGACGGAGTCTCGCTCTGTCGCCCGGGCTGGACTGCAGTGGCCGGATCTCAGCTCACTGCAAGCTCCGCCTCCCGGGTTTTACGCCATTCTCCTGCCTCAGCCTCCCGAGTAGCTGGGACTACAGGCGCCCGCCACCTCGCCCGGCTAGTTTTTTTTTTTTGTATTTTTTAGTAGAGACGGGGTTTCACCATGTTAGCCAGGATGGTCTCGATCTCCTGACCTCGCGATCCACCCGTCTCGGCCTCCCAAAGTGCTGGGATTACAGGCTTGAGCCACCGCGCCCGGCTCTATGTATATTTTTAGTGACCTAATAAATATGATATTCAAAGGTAAGGAATATTTCCACATATAACCAGTTCAAATTATAAAGATTTCTAAATCCTTAGAAAATCATATGGAAGTAGGATGTTTTTATACATACATACATATAAAAATGTACACTTCATGTAGTTACAAAATGAATACACTCAAACTTGCCGGCCCATATTTTCTTAGCTTCCAAAGAACTTAGTGGGCATATAGTCAAGGCTCTGTGTCACTGTGGGATCAGCCACACGTGATTATGTATGGGATCAGCATGATCGGCTGTCACTGGTTTCACTGACATCTGTCCCCACAGTGAGACAAGCTGCAACATGAATTATTGAAGACATACACATGCAGATCTGTGTCATGATTACGCCAAATAATACATTTTGCCACACTCTTGAGAGCTGAAAGAAGTCATGGACCACGTTGTCTTTAACCCTTTTTGGCAATCTGCCACTACATTACAGATTTAAAAAAGAAACACGACACTATGACACTTTGTGATAGGCTTTTGTTTCTAACATAAATGAAAAACAAATTCTCCCTCTTCTCCCTTGAAGAGTTTTTATCTGCTCTTTTTTTTTTTTTTTACAGATATTCACCAAATGATTTGAATACACTTAGTTTGATGAATTTTTTCTATAGTTAAATGATAAACAGAATTGGTCTCCTCATTTATAGACGATTTCAATTTGGCAGATTAGCTGATGCTACCTCACTAAGGAACCGTCTTTAATTGGAGGAGCTTGAAGTAGTTTACAACAAAACAATAAATTTTAGCATTAATAATATCTTTAAAGTTGTGAAATTTAAACAACTTGGTTGATATTCTTGTTAATCAGGAAATATACTCCAGGATAACAACTTGAGGGTCTGTCTTTGGAAAATTTTGTTCTGCTCTGAAGCAGTGCTTTTATAATACAATCTGCCCTCTAAGCACCACAAAAGTATATCCAACACTCAATTCTATCTATTATGTATATTTTAATATTCATATGCTTATGCATTAAGGGTTGGGCAATATATATATTTATAATTCTAGGACAAAATATGTTGCTATATTACTAACCATGTTACCATATAATTGAATGATTCAAATATAATATATTTGACCTCGAATAGGTTACTTAACCTCTCTGTGCCTCAGAGACACAGAACATTGCTCAGATGTAAAATGGCATAACAGGTCCATACTTGCCTGTCATGCAGGGTTGTTGTATAGGTAGAATAAACCTATGAAATGTTAAATGTATAACAAATTCAGAACTCTAGTATTAAACATTCATAATAGCTCTTTCATAAGCTAATAATATAGCTGCTATAATGGCTTATTTCCCCAAAGATATTTGCATTTAACAAAGATACTTACATTTCCCCTTGGAAAAAATGGCTAAGAGATTTTCCAATAATTATTGCTACCTTCTCTTATTTTCTACCCTGTTCCTATTTCTGTTTCCAAGGTCAAACACTCAGGTGCTTGAATGATGGCTGTGACTCCTTAGAAATTATTTTTTAGTAGGGCACCTAGAAGAATGGAGTTAAATATTGCTGGGAGACCATTTTGCTTGGTTCCCTCATGTTACTGCACATCTTATGAGCAGGGAGGCATACTTTCCTTCTTCTGTACTAGCGTTTTAAAGATATGTTTCTATAGTGAACATCTTCCCCTAGAGCAAAGCTTACTCTCCAGTATAAAAGATTTTAGTTCTCATGTAAATGACGAGTTGATGGGTGCTGACGAGTTGATGGGTGCAGCACACCAACGTGGCACAAGTATACATATGTAACAAACCTGCACTTTGTGCACATGTACCCTAGAACTTAAAGTATAATAAAAAATAAAAAATAAAAAGATTTTAGTTCTCTAAGCTCAGGGCTTATCTGTGCAATTTGCAATCCACTGCAAGTGCAGCTATCATCTACCCCATGGTGCATGTCCCTGTGGAAAATAGAGTTTAGCACAAATACAGACTCTCTGACTCCTCCTGTTATGTAAGTATTAAATGGTCCCTGGTCTTTGAACCAGGAGTCTTAAGTCTTTGGCCAATATCCATGAAACCACAGTAATCTAACTTGTTAGACTGAAAGTGCAGTAAAATTTCAGATCCTTCACAGTTCTTGGCATATGTTTCTCCTCCAAACCCCACATCCCCCACTGTGTCCCTAAGCCAGTATAGTCAAATCTTACATTAAGAGAGATTTTTGTGGGTTAGCATTACTTTAAAATAGAGGAGTTAGAAGGCAAGAAAATGAATTGACAGGAGTCTAAGTTCACTTCCATGCCCGCTGATGCCGGGCTACCAATAAAGGAAGATTTAAATGTAGTGCAGATCAGATGGTAGTAATAGCAGTTTCTCATGGACAGATGTGGGGAATAAGTACCTGATTCTTCACCTTTATCCTGGCCTCTCCCACCACACAGCAATGCCTCCTGACCACAGGGAACTAGTTCCTACTCATTATATCAGAATAACAGTCTTCGGCAATAATGTAATAATTGTTACATTAATAATATTAATTAACAATATAATAATGCTGACTGTAGCAAACAGATTTGACAGTTGTCTATATATATGGAGTAATGTTCCCTTTGTTCTCCTTTATTCCCTAGGCTTGTGTGAGACTAAAATAAACAATGGAGAAGGTCAGTTTCCTTTCAAGCTCAGAGAGTTGAAAGCACACAGTTAACTAAATGAAAAAAAAAAAAGCATGCTATCCTGTCTTGGTACTTGACTAGATTGTGTAAATTGCTATGACTGCATGAGTATAAAGTTGTTCCGTGCCAGGATAAGAGAAGATGAGGATCAGCCTTACTTCAGATGTCTTACAATCCAGGATATGCATATATTACTATAAAATTATGATAAAATTTGGTCTTAGAGCCTAACATATATGCCACACTTTAAATATTACTTGCCCACAGCTACAATAAATTTTGCCCTGAATACTGAGACAACCTGAGGTACCTTTGGATTTTTTAGGGCAGGGTAGAAAAAATTCAGAGAGAAAAATCTTTATAAAGGATTAATAGTATAATTTCAAAGATATCACTGGAGAGAAAATCATTTTTCAAAAAATCTAGGATTTCTCTGTTCTAAGTCAAGTATAAAAATAATTTATGGAAAATACCTGCATTGTTTGCAGTCAATATACTTGTCCCCTACCAATGTTAACTTATTTATGAGTATGCAAATTGTATGCAAAACTAGGAGACTCCCTGGGGGTATAGCATTCTACTGTCAGCAAGATATTCTAAAAACAGATGTTTTAATATAGTCTTTAGGATTTGATGAGGGAAATTATGAAGTGCTATGTGAAGTCAGTGTTTTGCAATTTAAAATTTTTCAAAAGCATATTAATGCAGTCTTACTTAGAATAGGTATATAAGCTTTCTCTTGCTAGTAGTCAGACTAATAAAAAATGATTTAGTATGACAAAAATAATAATAAAGGTGTGCCATCCTAAGGACTTTTCAGAATTCAGGCATTTCCTTTTGTAACTAATCCAGCATTTTGGGTGTTCTGTATCAAAAGCTTGCACTAATTTGAGCTTAGTAAGAATATATTATTTACTTAAGTATACTCCAAATAATAGTATAGCTTATATAAGGAAATTTACGTTATAGGTTCTTTACAATTTTCAGAGATTCATGGGCATTATACAATTACTGTAAATTTAGCTGTGGAATAAGATCACTTTCTCAGCACGGAGCAGAAA
Organism: Rhinopithecus roxellana; assembly: GCF_007565055.1. Taxonomy (NCBI): domain Eukaryota; kingdom Metazoa; phylum Chordata; class Mammalia; order Primates; family Cercopithecidae; genus Rhinopithecus; species Rhinopithecus roxellana. The sequence continues at coordinate 33,824,460 of NC_044550.1, read as the reverse complement.
AGTCCACTGATTTTATATCTCTGTTCTCAGATTTCATTTAACTATAAAAATAAACAAAAAGCACTTTGGGAGGCCGAGACGGGCGGATCACGAGGTCAGCAGATCAAGACCATCCTGGCTAACACGGTGAAACCCCGTCTCTACTAAAAAATACAAAAAACTAGCCAGGCGAGGTGGCGGGCGCCTGTAGTCCCAGCTACTCAGGAGGCTGAGGCAGGAGAATGGCGTGAACCCAAGAGGCGGAGCTTGCAGTGAGCCGAGATCCGGCCACTGCACTCCAGCCTGGGCGACAGAGCGAGACTCTGTCTCAAAAAAAAAAAAAAAAAAATAAAATAAAATAAAATAAAATAAACAAAAATTTTTTATCATTTAATTGTACAGAAATGTGTGAATTGGTGGCTTGACATATGGCATGTCAGGTGTGAGAGACAGCAGCCACTTCTATTCCCATTTCCCATCAACTGGGACTCTCCTCCAGCTAAGTTTTCAAAACTGCAGAAATATTCACGAAGAAAAATAAGATCAATTGCACCAAAGTTGCTAACTTTATGAGCTTCTCCTATATTAAATATGGTGTAAAGGTTTATTCCTATCGTTTGTAGCCATAAGCTCCTATTAAACAATGATGACTCTTCTAAACAGCTAAACCCCAGTAGGCTTGTGAGCAGGACATTTTTTTCCAAAGATATGTTCCTGTCAGAAACAAAACAAAACAACACAAAACAAAAAAACCCTGGCTTTTGGCTCCCAATACCAATTTGCATGCGGTTTTGCATATTTTGCATATGACATTCCTGAGCCCCTAATTCCAAATATGTAAAATAAAATAAAATAAATTAAATAGGGTAAATGACTACAGTTGAATTCCAATTCAATGGAAAGGGCATGGAACACACAAAATACATAACAGATTTAAGAAGTAATCATTCTAATTGCATCCCAGATGAAGAGTCAGTAACCCTGAAGCTGAAGATGGCTATGCCTCAACTTTTCTTGGCAGAGGGTTTACTAGGGACTTCTTTGGCATATTCTGTCTTTGTAGTTATCCTACTTCCATCTAGTAGAGGTCACATCAGCAGCAGCAGTAGCCTACCTTTTTATATCTGTGCATACACTGTACATACATGATCTCACTTGATTATTATATCAATCCTCTGAGAAAAACTAGATAAAATTATTTTTCTTAATTTAGAAATGTAAACTCAAGAGCAAGAAAAGCTAAGTTGTTAAAGTGATTTATAGCAAGCAGCAGAGTTGGAAAAAAGAACTCCACAAAATGGGATAGTTTACTCCAAATGTAATGTTGATTACTCCAAGGCACTTCCCATATATCTTGCATCCTAGTTTTATAAATAGGATTATAGCTGATTGGTTTTGCATACTTTTTGCTCTTACCATCAAGCTCTTTTGGGGCTCCCCTATGTAGCCTGTTTTCTTTGACACTTTAAAGTGTTAATGTTTTAATGTTTTCTCCATTTCACCCTTTTGACTTTAAGTAGAAGCTCTTATAAACTCATTTGCATTGCGATGTTTATAATTTAATGTACGTCATGCATCACTTAATGACAGGGACACATTCTGTGAAATGTATCATTGGGAAATCACAGTGTAGTGCAAACATCAGAGTGCACTTACACAAACCTAGATGGATGGTCTAGCCTACTACACACCTAGACTATATGGTATAGCCTATTGTTCCTAGACTGCAAACCTAGGCATGTTACGTACTGAGTATTGGCATGTTACTGTACTAAGTATTGTAGGCAATTGTGACACAATGGTATTTGTGTATTAAAACATATTTAAACATAGAAAAGGTACTTTAAACATGCAGAATTATAATCTTATAGGATCATCATTTTATATGCAGTTTGTTGTTAACTGAAAAGTTGTTATGTGACACATGACTATATTGGAAAATTATCTTAATTCAACAAGTCTAAAGAACAACTTCTTTATAAACTTACCGAGAATCTCTTCTGTGATAAACCCTTCTTTGAATTCTGGGTGCAACAGCATAGAACAAAACAGTTAAAAATATTGTCCCTTAAATTCTAAGGTTGAGAGAAGTGGAAGATGGCAGTAAATAAATTGTAAAATATGTTAAATGATTATACATACTATGGAAAAAAATGAAAGAAGAAAGAGAAATGGGGGTACTAGATATTGGTTGGGAGGGATTGCTTCAATTTTAAATAAGGTGTTCAAGAGAGGCCTTAGCGAGACAGTGACATTTGAGCAATGACTTGAGAGGATAAGAAAGTCGGCCCTATAGCCATCTGGGGAAAGAATCTTCCAGGCAGATGGAAAATCAAGCATGAAATCTCTATGGCAGGAGTATAACACGTTCAAAGGACAGCAAGGAGGCCATTGTGGCCTTCGAGAGGACTTGAGCTTTTACTCTGAATGAGATGAAAAGGCCTTGGAGAGTTTAAGGAAATAAATGTCATGATTTGTCTCACCATTTGTGATAGAATGAAAAACACAACCACAATATTTTGTAGCTCTTCCTAGCAAGAGATGGAATCATATCATTCAGAGTCCAGTCTGGAGGTAGAAACCTAGTTACTTGAGATAACTGAATATAAATAAATGTTTATAACCAAGTATAAAAGTATTAAGTAGGTCACTCAATGGGTTAAAAAACAGAACAGTAAATTATCAGTGAGGTAGGAAGCAGCTACGTCCCTTAGGGATGGGCAAAAGAGATTAGAATATTTCAATTTAGCAAGTTAGAGGAGGTGTACCATGAAGCAAAACAAATCAAACCTCTGAGAAGGGAATGCTGGCCAGCTTTTGTCAGTGTCTCTGAGGGATCCTGACCACACCAGTACTATGTGTTGAGAAAATGGTCAGCTAGATTAGGTTCCTGCCATGAGAAGGACCTGATACTGGGGGTGAAGAAGTGATGATGCAGTGATGCGCTCACATGAACCACAAGAATATAGGGACCAAATCGGGAGAAGCAAGTCCACTTTTCTTTCTCCACTTTTGCAGTCTCTCTCTGTTACTCTTATCCCACTGGCAAAGTCAAACATCATCTATTCAGTGCCACCTCTATCATTACAACAAAGCAGAGTATAGAAGGGTGAGTTTGGATCTGAGTGAAAATCGCATAATCATCAACGCAAGGCTTCAATTTGGCAAAAGTGATGTTATTTCATTTTCAAGGCTAAGCCTCAAGGGGCATCTTTTCCTTTTGCTCACTTTGGATGCTACCTTGAGATCACCGTGTACTGAAGGCAGTCTGGCTATTTGGAGGATGAGAAGCCACATGAAGGGGAATGATGGAATCCCAGAAGCCATCTTGGACCTACCATTTTGTCTTGGGAACTGGAAGCATATGTCTAGCTGTACCATAGAATTGCTACAAGTTAGGTGTTCTGGGTGCTTTCTGTTGTTCCCTTTGAAGGGGAGTGTCTAATGGGGTTCTCCAGTTTCTCTCTCATCATTTTATGACGGATATCTTAATAATTAGTCTCTAGAAAACAGCTCTCTTGAGCCACATAAATGCAGTCAAGAAGTTGTGCCTATATCTGAACTAGTTGTAGATTGTGAGATAGTGGAGTTTCAGCCTGATGCTGTAATGAAATGAGAGTTGGAGGGGAAGGATGAGCAATTTTTTGCATGGGTAAGGAATGCAAGTTGTCATAATTGGAGGGTAGACTGAGGTAGATTGAAAAACATGGCTGCATTATTTTACAGCTTTTTTCATTAAAATTTTATTAAAATGTGTAGAGAACTTAGTTTTCCCAGCCAAGAGCCAAACCAATTACCAGACCTGTGAGGCCATCTTGGATCTTCTAGCCCAGCTTAGCCTCCAGCTGAATGCAAGATTAAGCCCAGATAAAACTAGCAAAAGAACAACCCAACTGTATTAGCTCATTTTCATGCTGCTGATAAAGATATACCCAAAACTGGGAATGAAAAGAGGTTTAATTAGACTTACAGTTCCACATGGCCAGGGAGGCCTCAGAATCATGGTGGGAGGAAAAAGGCACTTATTCCATGGTGGCAGCAAGAGAAAAATGAGAAGGAAGCAAAAGCAGAAACCCCTAATAAACCCATCAGATCTCATGAGGCTTATTCACTATCATGAGAATAGCGTAGGAAAGACTGGCCCCCATGGCTCGATTAGGTAATTGAGGTCCCTCCCACAGCACATGGGAATTCTGGGAGATACAATTCAAGTTGAGATATGGGTGGAGACATAGCCAAACCTATCACCAACTAACCCACAAAATCATGAGAAATAATAAATCATTGTTGTTTAAAGTCTCTACGTTTCGAGGTGGAGTTTGTCTCACAATGGTAGCCAGTCAGTTTCACTTTAACAGATCACTCTAGCTATTTGTTTCAAGGAAGTCTATTACAGGCAAGGGTGAGGAAAATATAATAGGAACTAGAGAAGGGGCAAAATATTATTCTATTCCTCAAGCTCAAATTAGAAATTAAATTTTGAAAACATACAATATTTAAGGTAACAAAATGAATCTGTGATGGTAGACATTAAGGCAACAAGAAACAAAAAAGGAAAGGTAGTTTTTAAGGCAAGGATCCTTACCAATGTCTCTAAAGTTAAACAAAGCATGAACTATGTGTGAAAGACTGAATATAGTTTCTGAATTAATATAATAATAATAACCAGAATTTAAATATGCTAACTCATCTTTTTCTCACAATAAATCTCTAAAAATTATACTATTATCTCTAATTTATAGGTGAAGAAATAGAAGTGTAGGGGGTTAAGCACCTTACCTCAGGTTGCAAAGCTAGTGAGAATTGGAGCTAGAATTCAAACCCGTACAGATTTAAAGTTCTAGAGTCTGTCCTCTGAACCACTAGCTACACCTCAAAGCCAAAGAATTTGGAGGAATGTTTTAGTTAAGTAGTTGACATTTACTGAATTTAAATTGTATTGGATTCCTAATATGTATAACAGATTTTATTTGAATTCATAATGTATAGTTACAGGTTCTTTGTTTCTGTCCTTAAAATTATTCCATTTTTTACATAACTTATGAATATCAAATTTTAATAACACTTATTAATTCAATGGATTATTGGTATTTAGTATTAAGACCTTTTTATACTTAAAATACAAGTCTCTAACACAGGTCTGATTAATTTCAAATAATAGATGAAAATTAGTCTTTGACTTTTGTTTACAGTCATATTTGCCTGTGGTCAATTACAACTTTCAGATGTTTTTCCCTACAAAGGTGGTGTTGGTAAGTAGAAAAGAGTGAGGGCAAATTTCCTAAAGCAGAGGATTCGTGAGTTAGCTATAGAAATAACAAGAATAAAACATTTTCCAAACTTCTGTACACATCCAAATCTTATCTAGTTTTCAAATTCTGATATACAGGCTATTTTTAAATAAAAGCATCTCTGACTTTTTCCAGCCTGAAGTAAATGCTTTTCCACCAAATTTTTAAAATAACAAATGTATCACTCAGGACATATTTTCTATCTTGTCTGACATTTATTTATAGATATGCTGTATCTTCTTTAAGATGGAATCCAGGCCTGGTTTATTTTTGTATTTCTTTTACTTCCAATGTGATAAATAGATAGGTGAGTGGAGGAATGAATGGATGAGTAAAAGGATAGATGGATGGATGAATGAGTCAGTTTCATGCCTTTGAAGTAACTCACACTTTTAACCCACATTTTCAATATTGCTAAGGGAGTATTTTCTGTAAAATATTGTTTTACTCCAGCCGGGCATGGTGGCTCGTGCCTGTAATTCTAGCACTTTGGGAGACTGAGGCGGGTGGACCACTTGAGGTCAGGAGTTCCAGACCAATCTGGCCAAGATGGTGAAATACCATCTCTACTAAAAGTACAAAAATTAGCTGGGCATGGTGGTGGGCTCCTGTAGTCCCAGCTACTCACAAGTCTGAGGCAGGAGAATCACTTGAACCTGGGAGGCAGAGGTTGCAGTGAGCCAAGATCACGCCATTGTACTACAGCCTGAGAGACAGAGGGAGACTCTATCTCAAAAAAATAAATAAATAAATAAAATAAAAGTTTTACTGGTATGCTAAGACAAATTAATGAGAAGTTATTGAATTGTTTCATAGAATTATCCAGGTAAGAAGGGTATGCCATGTTGTTTGGTCTGATTGCCTACCTTTCCACATAAATTACCCAATAATCATTCTTTAATGATCATTTTGAAATTGTCAATACTCACCCCACTAGTCTGTTTCTTTCAGTAATGCATTTTTGTGCATCTATTTGAATATCCATATGTAAGTAACTATTTCACTGAAGTACTAGGCCTTTCTTATTTCCAAAGTGTTTATCATCATAATACAAGCTTATTTTTTCTTGATTTCTGAATGTAGAGACTATCTCTGATACTTAAAAAAAGTAAATCAGTTACCCAGGACTGTCACATAACTTGCAGCGATAAGTGGAAAATAAAGATGTGGGCCCCATGTTCAAGAAATATTAAGAATTTCAAGAAGGCGACAGCAGATCATTAATGCAATCACCTGTGTGACTGCATGGGTTTCATACTCATGAAGTGGACCCTGGAGTTACCTTTGGCCTTTTCATCTGTAACTTTGATGATTAGCTCTTTTACCATGCAGGCAGAACTAAATACCTCTTTATTTCACTTTTGTTTCACAAAACAAAACATAAAGCCCTTGATGATAACCATGAAGTGCCACTGAATATGTACATTAGGAGTGGTTAGGCTGTGTATTTATCATCTTTTCTGCCTATTGAGATATTAGAACGTTATTGAAGTACAATGTAATATGGATAAGTGCACATGTTATAGGTGTATAGCTCTACAAATTGTCACAATTAAATACTCACAAACAGCCAGAAACAAATAAGGAAACCAAATTATTTGCATCCAGGATATCCCCCTTGTGTCCCCTTTGGTTACTTACATTCTGCCACCCCAAGTTAAGTATCATCCTGACTTCAACAGCCTAGTTTAGTTTTATATGTTTTTATATAAATGTAATAACATAATGCATACTTTTTTATGTCTGGGTTTTTTGCACTCAAAATTATGTTTGAGAGAGTCATCTCTGTCATTCCAATCAGTTGTAGTTCATTCACTCTCGTTGCTGTGTAGGAGTCCACTGTGTGAACATATGACAATTTTTAATCTATTCTTTTGTCTATGGGCATTTGAATAGTTTCCAATGTTTGGGATATTTTACAAATAGTGCTGCTATGAAATAATGTTGCTGTGATCATTCTAGTAATGTATTTTTTGTGACTATATGTAGGAATCTATTTCTATTGCAATGGAATTGCTAAGCATGAGTATGCATATGTTTCATTTTAATGGGTACTGTTAAATAGTTTTTAAAGGTTGCTATACACATTTACACCCAAATCAGTGGTATATGAATGTTATTATTGCTCCACATGCTAACCAACACTTGAAATAAGGCCTTTTTAATTTCAGCCATTCTGATGTTTGTGTAGTGGTATTACATTGTGGTTTTAATGCTTACCTCTCTGATGACTAATAAAGCTGAACACTTTTCCATCTATTTATTGGACATCTGAATATCCTTTTTGTGAAGCGTCTGTGAAAATCTAGTTACCATTTTTCTAATGGGTTGCTTAGGTTTTCCTTACTTACTTATAGAAGCTCTTTATATATTCTGGATATGGGTCCTTTTTTGGGTATATGTGCTAAAATACTTTCTTCCTCTCTGTGGGTTGCTTATTCATTCTTTTAATAGCTTTTTATAAAGAACACTGGTTTATATTTTAAAACATTTTTTATTAAATAATTATACGACAAAACCCATAAAGGACAGAAAATCTTTCTATGAAAATATACATCCAACCTTTGCATAAATGATACACAGTTGAATACGATGAAGCTTAAAGTAACATACATTTAAGTTAAACAGAAAAAATAATACTGATGATGCATCAAAATCAAAGAATTTCCCATTGAAATAGTGGGAACTCCAACTGTTTTTATGTATGTGCCCAGTAAAAGCTTTGTGACATTGCCAACTATTGTGTGGCAACCAGACTTCTTAGCAGAATATTAAATATTTGGCAAATTCTAATGGTACACTAATTTTAACTTATGAATATCAAATTTTAATAACACTTATTAATTCAATGGATTATTGGTATTTAGTATTAAGACCTTTTTATACTTAAAATACAAGTCTCTAACACAGGTCTGATTAATTTCAAATAATAGATGAAAATTAGTCTTTGACTTTTGTTTACAGTCATATTTGCCTGTGGTCAATTACAACTTTCAGATGTTTTTCCCTACAAAGGTGGTGTTAACAAGTCCTTCTTTGAAAAAATACATGTATGATTGTTTGTTGCCTTCTAACATAACACAAAATCACCTATGTTATACACCTCTCCTAGATATTTATATTTTGTTATCAAAGGGTATGATTTTGTTTGCTAGACATTTTTGTTCATTCATTTATTCACTTTGTTCATGTTTTTATTCATACATTCAATAAACATTAGTCGCACAACTGCTAGATACTAGGAAAATGGCAGTGAAGAATACAAAAAACACTGCCTACATGAAGCTTACATTCCAGTGAGAGTAGATAGATAAACATGATATATAAATATAGTATGTATTTGTAAATACGTATACCTGCATATGTATGTATAAATGTATGTATGTATATGTATACATATATATGAGGAAGAAGCTCTGGCTATCTTGAGAAGAGCATTCTAGGTAGGAGGATGCAAAGATCTGGAGGCAGAAGAGTGCTTGGATGAAGCTAACTTCCATATTGTTGTTTTGACGACTTCAATTTGATGCTTACTGATATACTGCACCCTTTTAATCAAAGTCACAATTTGGCAATTATCAGGCTTGTCCCATGAACTTAAACTTGGAATAGACCTGAAAATAAAATTATTTACTTGGAAAACATAATGTGTGGCTCTGATAATTAGAAATTAGAACCACTAAGTGCATCCACTATTGAAAGAGTTCTGTGGCAATTTTGAGGCAATTTGAAATTAGAAGCTAAGATGTGACCTGTGATTTTTATAATTGAGAATGACATAGAAAGTGTTTCTATAGTTTTACTAAAAAAAAATAGTGTTACTTTATTTTCTGTTCATGGGATACTAATAATTTAAAAGTAAGGAAGAGCGATGTTATGAAAGTCTGTCAGAAATTCAGAATGTTATTCTAAGGTTCACAAATAATGAGGCAAAAAGCCGTGTGCTGACTGTGATAACCTAACTACAGAGATGCATGGTTACTGGGCACATTAAATCTCAGGGTTCTTCTATTAGCCTAAAACTCTCATCTCAGTGTTATTTTCCACATATTTGTAACTTGTGTGAAAAAAGAACTGTTAAGATTAGATATTTATTCAATTTATGTAATTTAGTGTGCTAATAAATTTGAGATTCATAAAGAAGCAAAAAGACTGCTGAACAAGACTCTATATGCCATTTTTTTCACCTTAAAGTTTAAGATTTTGAAAATTGTTATGCCCGTGAAATAGTTTTTAATCTAGTTCAGATCAACTTTTCATGATTCCTCTAAATGTATAAAGATTTTTTAGCAATTCCAATAAAAATATTTTCATAAACACTCGTAGGAGTAATTAAGAAAAATGTCAAAGGAAGAACTACAGTAATTACTTGAACATACCAGGATTAAAGTTGACTAAGAAGAATTACTAACGCAGTTTAAAAATACCCATATGTCTTAATAGAAAGTTGTCGCTACAGAGAAATGCTAAATGTTTAAGGTGATGGTTATAGTAATTACCCTCATTTGATCATTATACTATATATAAATGCATTAAAATATCCCATCATTTGCTGTAAATAAGTATAATTATTATGTGCCAATTATAAATAGAAAAATAAATTAAAAAGGAAAGACAAGAATCAGATTCACTGAAATTAGTATTCTGCTTTCTTGAATTAATCAAATATTGAATTCTTCAATAGTTCTCAAGAAATTATAAATAACATCATTTACTTATGCATTTTTTCTGCTTTAATTTATTTCTGGAGTGATCTTTCTTTCCTCCTTCTTCCTTCTCTTTTTCTCCTCTCTTCCCTTCCTTTCTCCTTGTTTTCTTTCCTGACTTTTATCTTTTATGTATGTTTTTATATTTATCTGTATGACATACCTGATTTGTTTAAATTTCAGAAGAGCAGCTATATGAGCAACATCTCATGACTGAAATACATCCCAGCATTATGTATGCAGCAACATTAGATGATGCTCCTCCTAGAGTTATATCCCATAGAAGGTAGCCAGGCAATCAGTACCCTCAGAAAATCAGTGATGATGTGAGCAAATAATTTCACTTTTTTTCCATCCCAAGCAATAAGTTCACATATCTACTTGGTGAAATGTGTTAGCTTCTTTTCTCTTTAAATTTGTATACGTATCCTTAAAGTTAAAATAGGTTTTCATGGTTTTATGGCAAGGTATAGTGTTTGTAGAACATGACAAAATATCTTTCCAACAAGAATAACACTATACAGTATATGATGTCAATAGCTTATAAAGTGATTTCACTTTTGACCTTCTTTATTATTTACATGCAATTTAACTATTTGAAGCTACTTTTGTACCTTTTCATTATGTTTATTTGGTAAAATTAGGCCTGTTGGGCTATTACTAATATGAAAAAAAAAAAACAGAGATGTTTGTATATTAATGGAAAAGAAGTAGACTTAACCAGCTAATTCATGTAACACATTTTTATTGTTCACTTGTAAACATGGTTCCTGTACTACTTAAACTTAGATTCATGTGTGGAGAGATAGGCATTTGAGACATGAGCAAAGATACAAGTATATAGTCCAAATTGTAATGTGTGGTGTGAAGAAAAACAATAGGTGCAGTGGAAGAGAATGGGCTAGGGAGGACTAATTTTAAAATGCATGGTTAAAGAGCATCTCTGAAGAGGTGACATTTAATTTGAGACTTAAGTCACTCACTTAGAAGACTGAGTGAAGAATATTCCAGAGAAAGGAACAGGATGTGGAGAAGTCCAAGAGAAGAAAGAGTCTTGGATCTCATTTGCTTCACTTTCAAGGAACTCTTACATTTCCCCTTCTATTTCATCCATGGTGTGAGATACATCTTGAGTAACTACTAGAGATTTTTGTTTGTCTTTTTTTTGTGTTTTTGGTGTTTTTTTTTTTTTTTTTTTTTTTTTTTTTTTTTTGCTTCTCCCCCCGCCCCCCAAACTAAAGGATTGTTTTGTCCTCATTACTCCTTTTTGCATGGATTATCCCATTTAGAAAAACCAATGTGGCCTCCCAGTGCCAGTGATTCTAAGTTCAGGACTCAATATGTGGTTTAGATATTTTCCACTGCTGATATTAGGTTGAACTACATAAAATTACTATTTTGTGGGTCAAAAACATGATTGCTTACAATTTCACTTGGTTCCATCTGCATATTTCTATTTGTTCTGTCAACCCTGAAAGATTTCTAGTGCTAACTTTATCACTGGAATGTTTTGGATAACAAATTGAAAAGCAAAGACTTATTTTTTAATGACATTCACTATCACACATAAAGTGTTGAACTATTGTAGAGAAAATTCAGCTTTATAGAAATGCTTTTACCTAATATGGATAATCAAAACATGTAAAGGAATTGTACATACTTTTCACTTTTTATATTTTTGTTACATTAAGGCATCAAAATTCCAATATTAAAACAGAGTTACAAGATGGCTGACTAGAGGCACCCAGCACGTGCTTGCTCCACAAAGAAGAACCAAAACAGTGAGTAAAATATCAGCTCAAGTAGAACCTCTGAAAAACAACATTGGAATTCAGCAGAGAGGTTTCAACAAACACCTGAGGCAGGGAAGGAGAGTGAAGCAAGGCAGCCAGCCCACTGGCGTAGCCTGGGAGCCCACAGAAGATCCTCATTGTGAGACAGGGTGAGGAAAGTGACATATCCCCAGTAGTCCACATTCCTATTGAGGAGTCTTGAAATCCTAGCCATGGGAAAGCCCTCTAAGCCTTCACAAGCCCCGAGACTACTATAGGGAGCTGCTTGGAGTTCATGAGATGGGATTGCTCCAGAGAGGAAGCTCATGTTAGGTCCCACATCACCCAAGACCCAAGCAGCTGCAACATGGCACCAATCTGAGAGCCTAGCCTTCATTAGACTGCATACTGGCATGGGGAATAGCCCTGATATCTTCACATCCCTGGAGCCGTACTGACATCCCCTAATATTCACCTGGAAGGTTGCAGTAGCATGACACAAGGTGGGCCCAGCAGTGAGTACAGCCAGGTCTCCAGCACTGTAGCCCACACAGTCCTACACTCCAGGTAACAGGTGGTAACAGCACACTGGAGAGGCTGGCCCCTGGTCTAAGGGAACCAAAGCAATGCAACACACAGCCTGAAAGTCACCTGCTGGGGACCACTGTCACTGACAGCAACCCCACCAGCCCAGCTGCAGCATATATCCACATGCCCTGAGGATAGATTCTGCCTACCTACCAGTGCTACTGCCACCACTTGATCATGCTCTTAGGGTTTTGGGAATGACCCTGAGTTGCCCTCCACAGCCTATACCTGTACCTGTGCCGGCCCCCACAGCGTTCAAGCACACTGCCTGGGGACCTGGAGGAATTCCAGTGGCATCTGTCACTCTGGGCATGCAGATGCACCATGAGGAGGTCTGACAAAAGACACAACTTGTCTGCTGCTGGCACCTGAGCATGCTGTCTGGTGGCCTGGAGATAACCACAGCCCCACCCACCACAGCCTTCTCCTGTGCACATTTTCAGAGGGACGTGAGGACAGACCTGTACTGCCTGGCACTGACCCCCTTATTGCCCAACATAGCTAAGGGCCTTGGGACTGCCTCACTCTGTTGGTCACCCTAGGTCCATGTGCATACCATCAAGGGGCCTAACAACAACCTAAATCATCGTCACTGGCACCCAACCATGCGATCTGAAGGCCTGGAGATTTACCCCACTTTGTTCATAATAATTAGCATCCATGCACCCCTACTGGGGTCTTGAGGACAGGCCCACACAGCCTGCTGCCACCGTCCCATAACTGACCCACATATGTCACTTGGGAAGTGGCCTGTCCAGCTCATTACCACCACTGCTAACACCAATGCATGCTTCTTGGGATCTCAAGAGTTGTTCCAACGTTGCTACTGCCATTAATGATGTTCTGCACACTGCCTAGGGGCCCAAGGACCTGCCCCCATATGTATAATATTATATATTTAGTGAAGTAATAATAGTTGGAAACTTCTCAAGTATAGCAAGAGATTTAGACATCAAGATACAGTTAGCTTACAGATCCTCAAATGGATACAACATAAAAGTTTCTTCTCCCTGGAAAATTACAGATAAGCTGTCAAAAGTCAAAAACAAAGAGAGAATTTTAAATACAGCAAGAGAAAATCAAGTACATATTAAGGAACCCTTATCAGACTAACAGTAAATTTCTCAACAGAATCTTTAAAGCAAGGGAACAATGGGATGATATATTCAATGTGCTGGGGAAAAAAAGTCAGTCAAGAAAACTATACCCTAGCAAAGTTATAATTCAAAAGTGAAGGAGAACTAAAGTTTTTCCTAGGTAAGTGAAAACATGATATTCATCACTAGATTGGCCATACAAACAATGCATAAGGGAATCCTACACCTTGAAGTAGTATGTACCAGGATGGTATCTACCATCATGAAAATGCACAAAAGTACACAACTCCCTGGTAGAACAAACAAAAATGAGGAAGATAAAGGAGTTAAATGTTACCACTACAGAAAACCACCAAACCACAATGATAAACAGTAAGAAAGAAAGAAACAAGAGGTATACAAAGGATATACTAAGATAAAAAAATCTAAAAACCAGGAATAAGTCCTCATCTATCAATAGTAACCTTGTATGTAAACAGATTACATTATCTACCTAAAATACATAGACTGGCTGAATGAATTAAATAAACATGAGCCAACTAAATGCTGCCTGCAAGAAACTCATCATCTGTACACTGAAAGTAAAAGGATGAAAAAAGATATTCCATGCAAATGTAATTTGCCCCCAGATGTATAAAGCAACTATTATTAGATCAAAGAGGAAAGAGAGACTAAAATACAGTAATAATTGGAGCGTCAGTTTTTAGCATTAGACAGATTACCTAGACAGAAAATCAACATAGACACATTGGATTTAAACTACACTTTGGACCCAGTGGACCTAATAGGTATTTACAAAATATTTTATCCAACAGCTGCAGAATACACATTCTTCCCAATGGCATAAGCAACAATCTCCAGGACAGACCATATGTTAGGACACAAAAGAAGTCTCAAAAAATTTAAAACAACTGAATTCATATCAAGCATCTTACCAGACTACAAGGGAATGAAACTAGAAATCAATAACAAGAATTTTGGAAAGTCTAAAAATATGCAGAAATTAAATAACATGCTGTTGAGTGACTATTGGGTCAATGAAGAAATTAAGAAGGAAACAGAAAAAATCCTTGAAACAAATGAAAATGGAAGCACAACATACCGAGACCTATGGGATATAGCAAAAGCATGCAAAGAGGAATGTTTACACCAATAAATGCCCATTCAAACTCTTAAATCTGGTAAATAAATTCAGTAAAGTTGCAGGATACAAGATTAACATGCAAAAATCAATAACATGTCTATGCATCAATAACAAACTAGCTGAAAACAAAGACGCAAATTCAATTTACAGTAGCTACACACACACACAGACACAGAATCCTAGGAAAAAATTCAACCAAAGAGGGGAAAATTATTTAGAAAGAAAACTATAAAACCCTGATGAAAAACATTGAAGGGGACACAAATAAATGGAAAGACATCCCATGCTCACGGATTAGAAGAATTGATATCATTAAAGTGACAGTACTACTCAAAGCAATCTATGGATTCAATACTATCCTTACCAAAATATCATGACTTTTGGCCAGGCGAGGTGGCTCACGCCTGTAATCCCAGCACTTTGGGAGGCTGAGGAAGGCAGATCACCTGAGGTTAGGAGTTCGAGACCAGTCTGGCCAACATGGCAACACCCCATCCCAACTAAAAATACAAAAAGTAGCTGGTTCTGGGTAGCAGGCACCTTTAATCCCAGCCACTCCGGAGGCTGAGGCATGAGAATTGCTTGAACCCGGGAGGCAGAGGTTGGAGTGAGTCAAGATCGCACCACTGTACTCCAGCCTGGGTGACACAGTGAGACTCCGTATCAAAACAACAACAACAACAAAAAATGACATTTTCACAGAAATTAAAAAAAAAAAATTCCAAAATTTATTTGGTACAAAAAAAGAGCCTGCACAGCCAGAAAAATTCTAAGAAAGAAGATAACTAGAAGCATCACACTATCTGACTTCAAAATATTTCACAATACTCTAGTAACCAACACAGCGTGGTATTGACATAAAAACAGATACCATAAACCAATGGAACAGAATAGAGAACCCAGAAAGAAATTCACATATTTAAAATTATGATTTTTGACAAAGACATCAGGAACATACATTGAGGAAAACACACCATCTTCCATAAACGTTGCTGGGAAACCAGATATTCGTATACATAAGAATGAAACTAGACCCCTCTCACTCACCATATACAAAAATCAAGTCTAGATACACTAAAGACTTAAACAAAAGATTTAACACTATAAAACTGCTTGAGGAAAAAGAACAGGGTGAACACTTCAGGCCATTGGTCAAGGAAAGATTTTATCCCTAAGACATCAAAAGCATAGGTAACAAAAACAAAAATAGAAAAACTAGACTATGTTAAACTAAAAATTGTCTGTATAGCAAAGGAAACAATAAGCAGAATGTATGGACAACATTCTATACATTTATGCTATATTGAATAGGAAAAAAATATTTGGATAGGATAAATCTGTACATTTATCCTATGTTGAATAGTAAAAAGTATTTGGCAACTATTCATCTGACAAGGGACTAATATCCAGAATATATGAAGAACTCAACTCAACAGCAAAAAATCAAATAATCCCATTTAAAAGCAGGTAAAGGATCTGAACAGACATTTCTCAGAAGATATACGTGTAGCTGACAAATACACAAAGAAATGCTAAACATCACTATCATCAGGGAAATGTATACCATAACCACAATGAGATATGTATCATCTTACCTGAGTTATGTAATAGTTGCCATCAAAAAGACAAAAACTAACAGATGCAGGTGAGAATGCAAAAAAAGGGGAAGTCTTATATACTGTTAGTAGGAGTGTAAATTAGTATAGCCATTGTGGACCACAGTATGAAGATTTTTCAGAAAAATAAAAATAGAGCTATCATACAATCTAACATTTTCACCACTGGGTATGTATCCAAAGGGGAAAAGATCAGCATGTCAAAAGGATACCTATACCCCATGTTTATTGCAGCACTATTCACAATAACCAAGATATGAAATCAACCTAAGCATCTATCAATGGATAAATAAATAGATACGGATAATACACACACACACACAATTGAATACTATTTGGCCATAAAAAAAAGAATGAAATCTTGTCATTTGCAGTAACATGAGTGGAACTGGGGGACATTATGTTAAGTTAAATAAAACAGACACAGAAAGACAAATATTACATGTTCTCACTCATATATGCGAGCTTAAAAAGTCGACCTCATGGAGGTAGAGAGTAGAATGATAATTACCAGTGACTGAGAAGGATGTGTGCGTTGGAGGGCATGGGGGCATGAAGAGAGGCAGGTTATGGAAACAAAGATACAGTTATATATAGAAGAACTAAGTTCTAATGTTCAATTGCACAGAATGGTAACTATAATTAACAATAGCATATTGTATATTTCAAAATAGTTAGAAGAGAGAATTTGAAATGTTTCCAACACATAGAAATGATAAATGTTAGAGACGATGAATATCCTAAATACCCTGACTTGATCATTTCATGTTGTATGCATGTAACAAAATACCATATGTATCACATAAATATGTACAAATATTATATATCAATAGAAAACCAAAAAAGTAAAAAAAGAATAGTGTTTTGAAATACTTTCAGTACATCACAATATCACTATTTCTTCTTCCAAGCAATGTAAAATATTTTTGAAACTCTATGGAATGGATCTGCATAAGATTATTATTTTTTCTTTATTTCTACTGTAATCATACAATCATAAGCAGTTTTAACAGTTTTCATGAAAACCGGTTACAATTGTAGTAATAATTATAGTAGCACTTTCTAGTGCAATAGCAGTGTGTGCACTTTGCAAAGTGCTTTCATATCGGTTATCAGATCTTTTTTCATCAGTAGCATTTAGTTTAGTTCTTCCGTGTGTTCATTTCTTGCATTTAGTTTAATTTCTTACTTGCTCGTTTGTTGTAAAAATCATTTGTGTTCATAGTAAATTCATTTTTCTATTAAATCTCTTTGGCTAATTGAGACACTATTAACCTATGACCAAATAGCCAGTTAGAAAATCAGCTCTGGGTTAAAGGTTACCATGATTTATGCTATGACTCTTTTGGAAACTTTACCTTAACTTGTGGTGTTCATGTTTGGCCGGAAAAAGCCATATGGCCAATGAAAATGTGCAGAAGTTGCCTGAAACCAATCCACAGAGAGCTGGTAAACTATAACTTTAGGCTATGATGACCACATGCTGCCTTTCATCAGCCAAGAAAACAAAAATAGCCAAGCTTTTTATAACACTTTCCAAAACTGTTGTAAATCCATGATTATATCCTCTATCAGAAAGTCTTGGTGGTAATACATGTATCCTAGATATGGGCCTCATTGATCCTCTAAAAAAATGTACCACTAGAGAATTCTACTTCACCAACAGTTTCTTGACAATAGTTGAATCAATCATGTAACTCAGTCTTAGCATTTAGCTGATTCTGCAGCATGGGGGTTTTCTTTGAAAAGAAGAAATATCTTGATCCTCAAGATGTTCACTGTCATCTAAATGTCTTCCCCTTGATTCGGTTTCTTACATTGTAGACTGTTTTAGTGAGGATATCCTTTTCTTGCAATAGTTATTCACTTAAAAAGCCTTCAAAATATTATCCAGTCGCTGAAGGTTCTTTGAAGAAAAATATGACTGCTCGTGTAAACAATTAATGGTTGTTAAGCATGGCAGTGTATATTATGACAAACAACACATGCTACATTATGCCAGCTGGTGTAATGATGTGATAATGTCTGACTCATTAACTCTGGCACACAGTTTACGATGCCCTTCTATGACAGGATTAATTGATTCACACATACATTAAAACAAAAATAACTAAACTGAAATTCAGCTGGAAGCCTGGCTCCTCATTTGTCATAAACCCTGCTGCTGTTGGTGATGGCTGACAAAGACCCTCATGCTGAATGGGGTTGAGGTTCCCTTCTCGACCTCACCTTTCTTTCTGAATGGAAACAAGAGCCTTGGAAACAAACTGGAATGCTTTAAGGTAAAGGCTCCCCTAGAGAATAATTCATGCTGGAATATATGTATGTGTGTGTGTGTATATATATATATGCACATAAAGTTTTCACAGTGAAATTGTTCAAAATACTTTTTGTAAAAGCAAGTAGCTACAAAGCAACTTACTAAAGGGTGTCTGGTCTACCAGAAATATAGTTTAGATGGCTTTTTGAAATACTTGGATGTTTAAAGACAACTAATCAAATACTTGTCCGAGAACTTTTTTGTAACTGTAACTAATCCTGAATGATGTTAAGCAGAATAATAAACAGAAGGCTAACAGGAGTGCTAACTTTTACTCTTGGTCTCATCTACAATTTCATCTATTCATTGAACTGTGAGGGTTGACAATGCTTAAAATCTGAGCCTAGGGAACTCTTCTTCACCTAAAACATGAAAATGCAATAACAATTCTGTTAAATTGAAAGGCTCACTTATTCCAATACAAAATCTGTATTTGGCATTCGATGACACTCTCAAGAACTAAATTATTTCTTTATTAAATGTTCATTGTTTCACTTGAGATGATATTGTATTTAAGAATTTCTAGATGTTTTATTAAAGCAAAACTGAATTGTATAGTATGAGTTTTATTTCACAAGTGCTTCGATACACTGGATTTATTAATAATATTATTGTTACTATTGTTGTTACTAGCAATCGTGGCACAAATGTTGAAGGATATACTAAACCCAAAAGTTTGCCTGAGTGTATTTTATTCAACATACTGAAAGACAAAATGTAAGGGGGAAAAAGTGATAATGTTTAAAAAAATTACAATTTCTTTAAATATTTTAATTAATTTTATTCATTTCACCATTTTTTGTTTTTGGAATCAAAGGATGCATATCATGTCCTTCTTTTCACATTAAGACTAAACAATCTACTAGGCTGGTTAAGTAACCATGATTTGTTCAGCGTTGTATCTAAAGAGAGTCTCAGGAGTCATTGTCATCTTGTAAAAAAGATATGGGATGATAAATTTACCTCTTCTTTTGCCTTGCTGATTTTTATTGTGACATTAAGGCTGTAATTCCAAACCTTTCTGTTACCATAGGCTATTTTCTCCATTTTTTCTTCTAGAAATCACTGTTTATACAATTTTATTTATTCTTATGATAAAATCCATGTCTAATGGAGACAATTTAGAAGATACAATGAAAACACAATGAAGAAAATTAAAAATTATCCATAATTTTATGACTCGGAGATAAGCACAATTAACAGACTAATAGACTTCCTGTCTGAATTGTTTTAGATATATTTTTATATATTGTTTCTAAAGTCAAGACTATTTAAATATGATTTTGCATCCATTTTCTTTCCTTGGATGATTATATTCTGAACATTTTACATTTTATTAAATGTTTTAATAACATTATTTTTAATGACTATATAATGCACTTGAAAATTTCAATATTGCTGGTCATTTACATTGTTTTGAACTTTTATTTATTATATAACAGTAAGATTTACTGCAATGAACATGGGTCCCCTAATTTGAAATCATCAATCTATAGACAATAAACCTGAATTTGTCAACAAACAATTCAGATGCCACACTGCTTAAAAATTAATCAAAACATAGTAACTGCTATAAAATCTTCAGATCAATATTAGATATCAGTGTTGTTGCTCTGAATTAGTAATATTTCACCCAAAGTGGAAAGGAAAATTTATGCTCTTTTATTTCTCTCCAATTTGTTAAGAAAACACATGATGTATCTTCCATGTGTTGACATGTGAAAAAAACTCTGAAACCTACAAATTCACAACTAATATACTGGTAGATAACAGCTAAACTTTATAAGGATAAGTAGAGTAGAATTAATACTGTGTGGTATCATTCACTTTCCCAACTTAAAAAACCATGAGAATATGATTTCCAAAGAGGTGACTATGCAAACTACCGCAATAGGAAGAATAAGCACTGAATAATTAAAATGTAAATATAGATATACAGATTATTGGATATGCCTTTCAGCATGAAGACACTTATTTTGAGGGAAGAAATGTGCTCTACCTGAGGTCAGATGTGGATTGTGTTGCTTCTCTGCACGCTGCCTCAGCTTCCTGATAACTTCTCAACATTTGCCAGGTGTACTTAATAGTCTGGTTTAGCATTGGGGTAGCTTCCCTTATTTCATGGAGATCAGTGTGCTGTCTCAGTTCTTCATAGTTTTTTTGTTTTTTAAATTTTTTTTGATTGTGTATGCATATGGCTAATCTTTTTGTTGGTAACTATTGAACTTTGAGTAAGAATATTGAGAAAAATACCTTAGTATATAATTTTTAACAAAAAGAATGTTTTTAAATGTAAAAAGTAGACTGGTTTATCATAAGCTTATCATATACTTGTAATGCCTATGTATACATAGTGCTTGTAGGCATCTGAGTTTGCAACCCTTGGTCTGAGATTGAGCTTGGTTGAGGAAAGAAGGAGGCGTTAGAGACAACAAGACAACAAGCCCAATAGAGTGGGCTGAAACTTCAGTTTACATTACAATCCCCTCCTGGCCGCACTGCTTTGTAATTCCAAGTAACTCATCCTATTCTTTCAAAGGCGGCTAATAATTAGGAAGAAATACGGAAAAAAAAAAAAAAAAAAAAGTATGTGGCTGAGTGCAGCAGGGCATGTCTGTAATCTCAGCTACTCGGAAGGCTGAGGTGGAAGGTTCCCTTGTGCCTAGGAGTTCAAGTCCAGCCTGGGCAACATAGCAAGACCCCATCTCTATAAAAAAAAAAGTACAATAATGTATGCAAAGCAAATAAAGCATTTATGTTAAATCATATAATTAGCATTAAGAGTTTAGAGCTGTGTCTGCAAATAGTAAATGCTCAATAAGTGTTAGACACACATCACAAAGTAGTTATAAAAAAGACACAGACAGTTGTCTGACAAGTAACTGTTTTTACTTTCAAAGAAATTACAAACCATATATTTACATTTGCATGTAACATATACACATATAATATTTATAATACACATACATACATTCACATATATACAAACATACAGAGAAAAAAGAGCTATAAAAGGAGATACCATGATACAAAAGAGATTATAAAGCAGCAAAAGATTAAAAGTTGTCAGGCAGATCTTAAGATAGAAATGGAAGACAAAAATAAGCATTAATAGAAACATGAAAGCTATATTAGAATGACAAAACTAAAATAAATACAAATAAAATAAAGTCAAAGACACAAAATAATAGGCTTGAGGAAATCACTCAAAATACTTGAGAACAGAAATAAAATACTCTCCACAGGGATCCAATAAATGCATAACTGGTACCCCAAGAGAAGAGAACAAAAGAAATTAAATAAAAGTAAGTAAGTAAAAAATAAACACTTATTTTTTTAAAAAAGAATTGAATTTGCAGATTGAAATGGCATGCGGTGAACCAGGGCAAACTGAGATTGAATGTTTAACAAGGAGCTCCAGGATCTGCTCCAACTTCACATGGCATTCTTCCCTCCTGTCTACACAGTCTCATCATAACACCAGTCATAATGGATTAAAGATTCACTCTAGTCAAGTGTGACCTCATTTGAAATACCTGCAATGACCGTATTTCCAAATAAGGTCACATTCTGAGGTCCTGGGGATTAGAACTTCAACACATCCTTTGGAGGAACACATTTAATTCATAATACCTTTCTTTACCTTATGGGAAAAAAGAATACTTTTTCTGTTTAATTTTGAGATGCTTGGAGATTTCTGAGATTGGAGCATTTTCCCTATTGCAATAATCTTTCATTTTTTTTGGAGTAAAGTCTTTCCTTTTCTAAGTTTGAATTATTTTTGACGACAGATTATAGGTAGTGCAGTTTCAAGTTTAAATGTGTTATTCCTATCACCTTTCCATTAATCTACAAAAAATTAGTGCTCACAAAAAGTTGATGATTTGGAAGATTTATTTTTCAATGAGGATGTGTTACTTTTACAAAAACATTTTCTTACATGAAAATAAGAAAGAAAGAGCTAGAAGTGAGATGATTAGTTACTGGTTATGTAAAACTGGAGTCGGCATTTTAATTGGTTAATTCAAACATGACTGCTTCTAGAATTAGTGACTATTCATTGAAAAGTAACAAAATAAGCTAATCATCCCTATGATTGACTATGACTTAATAACATTAAGCCAAAATCTAAAAATCTAATGCTTTACACTGTGTAAAAGACATCAGAATGTTTTACCATTTGTCTAAATATTTTTTATTATAAGAATAGTTTTTGTTTTAAAGTAATTTTCTTTAGAATTTATAGTTTATTTTGAGAAGTTAAGATTAAAATATAGGAAATTTGACCAGTGGCCCAGAAACAATCCTTTAACATATGGTCTTTAGAGGTAGACTATGTTAAATATAATTTAAAAGATAAGTGACAAAAGATATATAGGAGTATTGTTACATCAAACATCTTTGATGAAATCAAAATCTTAAAACTTCAGCATTTACAATCAGATAAATGACAAATTTCAAAAAAAAAATACTTTTAAATCCATAATTGTTCTTTGATAAATCATCTTATTCAGAGAATTGTAGAAATGAAGATAACAAAGCTATCAAAAAAACACTAAAGTACAGTTCATAACAAGGGTTAGAAGGGGACGGTAACTTGGAAATCTGTATTGGAAAATAATTACCAAAGGTTAAAATAATCTATGGTAGTTATTTAAAAGGAGAAGTACAGAAATGAGAGCTCTGCAATTAATCACAGGAAATCAAGAGATGTTGTTAGAAAAGTCAAACAAATACTATGTTTGCTCCTTAAAATTTGTGTAATTTCCAGGCTCTGTTTCCTAATAGTAAACTGTAGACAACAGTAGGTAACACTCCAGGTCGCTGCAAGGATTAAGAGAGATAATATATATTAAATCCTTAATACATTGTGTAATTCATGGTAGATACTTAACCTTCCTCTAATTTCCTTTCCTCCATACAATTGATTTTTACCCACTAAGTCATAGGATACATGGACCAGATTAGATTACAACACTCTCAGTTTAGAGTCACTTCAGCATCTCATTCAGAAAACAGCCTGAACCACACATTTATTTTAAAGTTGTATTCTTTCAAAGAAATTGTTATTAGAGTTATTTTTACTTTGCAATGCATCTGTGTCTTTCTCAGTCAAAATATGGGTTTTTCTGTGTGTGTGAATTTTTTAACATTTTTGTGAAGATATTTTCTACAGATTGCTAAAAATGAATATTATTTTAATTAATGCATATGACATGTAAGGGCCGTTTGTATTCCTAATCACAGTGCAGATGAATATCTCTTGTCATGGGAATCAAAGAACTATTGCTTTGAGTTGTAATGAGTTGTTTATATGTTATGCAATGGTGCTGATTAGTGGCTTATTTTTTGAAGAAAACAACTTAAAATATGTATTTTGCATGACAGAGCAGAAGTTCGGCTTCTACATATCCACTTAATATGACATTACCTTGCAATATTATACTTCATTTATTCATGAATTAATTTATTCATTCTGCACAGTCACCAGGATATTTATTGCCTATGAGCCTGTGCACAGTGCTTTGTTAGACATGGGTTCAAACATGTAACTAAACACTGTAGACAAATGCTATGTTACAGAAATTAAAGGAAGGTCATATATCTAGAACTTAGAGAGTGAGAGGGCTCTCGTTGGGAGATGAGGCAGGACCAGACCACACTGAGCCTGAAAGGTCATATTAAAGGTTTTAATTAAAGGTCATATTAAAGGTATTAATCCTAGAATAGTGAAAAAAAAAGAGAGGAAGAGAAGAGAAGTAATTAAATTTTCATTTTAAATTGCAACTCACTTGTTTCTAAAGGGGATAGTGGTGTGGTGAAAACCTGGAAGGATGGGAGGACAATAGTTAGGATGCTGTTAAAGTAAATATTTGGTCAGAAACAGAAATACACTGAACTAGGGTATCAGTAGCAGAGCTGGAGAAATGTACATAGATTTAAGCAATATTTATGATTTAAGATTGGCAAGACTTTATGACAACATGGACATAGTTTAGAGAGCGAGGAGCTGTGTGGTAAGGTGAATAGAGATGTTAAATAGGATTTTCAGGTTTCTGGATTCCAAGACGGGATAGTGACATCATTCATTGTGATAAATAGAAAACACTTCAAGTGGATCATGTTAAGAAATAAAGCTATTTAGTGTAGTCTAATTTCTTTATTTGTCTTCTTTCCATACCTAAAGTTTGTAATACTTCGTTGCTTTTGTCATTTTTTTGGTAGATTTTCACCTTATTACAAAAGTAGTGCCTTTCATTGCTTTAAAATGGGGGGGAATAGAACTAAAGAAGATTTTAAAATCCTTCATTTTTTTATCAGCTTTAATAAAATACTTGTAACCAAAATATTGGCTAATATGGCATATGAATATTTTATTTTATTTGAGAATTAAATATTTATGCAAATAATCTGCGTTTCAATCTAACTTATTGTAAAGTGTCTAAAGTGTAAGTTCAAGATTAAACTCAAATTTAAGATATAATTGCTAAAAGTCAGGAAAAAGTTTAAGTTAATAGTATGTCTTAGTTCAGACTACTAAAACAAAGTATCATAGGCTGAGTGGCTTATAAACGACAGAAATTTATCTCTTACAGTTCTGGGGGCTGGAAGTCCAAGGTCAGGGTGCTGCTAGCAGATTCCAATTCTAAGAACCATTTTCCAAGTTGCAGAAAGTCTTTCCCTTGTATCGTCACAAGGCAGAAGAAGAGGACAAGAGAGCTCTCTAGCATTTATTTTATAAGGGCACTAATTCCATTAATAAGGGCTCCACACTCATGATGTAATTACCTCCCAAAAGTCACATCTTTCAGTGTCATCATATAGAAGGTTGATATTTCATTCAACACATGCATTAGGGTGAGCGGACACAAACACTCAGTCTATTGCATCTTAAAGTTGGCTGATACTCATTACATTGGAATTTTCTAATCAACTGGAGCAAAGATGGATTAGAGCTTGTTGTGATTGTCTCACAAGAGTGATAACCTATTATGACACATGAAATTTTGTAGGTTATATAATAGAAGAATTTGCACTTTTGGATTTTATTTTGCAGACAAGATGTCTGTTAATATCCACTGTTCAATTACTCCAACTTTATTAGCTAATATTGATTTTTTCAAATACGATATGTTTATACTCAGTGATTCTTTAATAAAATAACAAAGTGTTTACTAGGGAAATGTGCTACATTTTGAATGAAGAAAATTCAGAGAAAAATAAGTACAGATAAATAAACAAAGTATATAATCAACTTTAGTCTGTTCAATGACTGGCCATAGTTTGAG
Source organism: Rhinopithecus roxellana (assembly GCF_007565055.1). Classification (NCBI taxonomy): domain Eukaryota; kingdom Metazoa; phylum Chordata; class Mammalia; order Primates; family Cercopithecidae; genus Rhinopithecus; species Rhinopithecus roxellana. The sequence goes on along the minus strand of NC_044550.1, from coordinate 33,798,658 downwards.
TAATTTTATTGACCCATTAGCTTTAAATCAAGAAAGATATAACAGAAGATTTATTCAGTGATAGGTACAATTTTTCAAAACACGGTGTTTACAATGGGTAAAACATGGTACCTTCAGAATTCTAGGCTTAGATTTATTTTTTTACTATATCTTATGAATGACTTAAAATACTGCCAACTTGCTAACAGGTACTCAGTTCTAGAATGTGATAGCACAGTGGGGTAGACAGCTAAGTAGAATTTAAGATTTACTATTGATGTGCTAAGCAGTATTAATATTATTATGTTATTATTATTATTATTGTAATTTTTAGAGACTTGGTCTTATTCTATTGCCCAGGCCGGAATGCAGTGGCACTACCATAGCTCACTGCAGCCTCAAACTCTTGGTTTCTAGTGATTCTCCTGCCTCAGCCTTTTGAGCAGCTGGGACTATAGCCGTACATCACTATACCTGGCTAATTTTTGTATTTTTGTAGAGATGGGGTCTCAGTGTGCTGCACAGGGTGGTCTCAAACTCCTGGCTTCAAATGACGCTCCTGCCTTGGCCTCCCAAAGCACCATGAATACAGACATGAGCCACAGTGGCAGGCCATATTATTTTGTAAATGTTTTAATTAAAAGTTTCTTTAGAGACATTTTAGAATTTTAGGTGTTAATTCTGTTGAAGAAATAATATAAAGGCTTTAAACATTAGGGAGCTATTCATTTTTTACCCAGTCATCACATTTTGTTTTTTTTTTAATTGAACATCTATTCTCTGCCAAACTCTACTGGAAAGAAACACACATAGACACAAAAATAAGAGAGCTCCTAGCTTAAGAAAGCTTGCGGTCTAGTAGACAAAGCAGACAAACACTTAATTAATATGCTATTTATTAACTGCTCCTAGAGGAGTGTACAATAATTTATAGGAACTCCAAGCAGGTAACACAAAATTTAGCCTGGAAAGGAGGTTATATTAGTGGAAGTCTTTTCAGTTGCATATGATATAATTCCCGCTCTAACTGGCAGCTGAAACTGGATTTATTTGCTCACATAGCTGAACAGTTGCCCTATTTTTATTTGGAATTGAGTACAGTAAATTGCAGAGCAATAGGAGTAATGTTCCCCATTTTAATAGACTGGGTCAAGCCTCTCTCATCTCAGTCTCTTTCAGCCCTGTTGAGAAGCAATTTTAGAGCCCAGAAGCAAGGGATGAAAAAGGCCAGGGGCGAGACATTCTTTTAATGATTCTAGGTCTAGGAGGCTGGGCTTGATTGTGTGCTGACTTGGTTGGTTGGGTCAAGAAACCTATTACAGTGGGAAGTCTCTTGGGGCAGTTCTCAAACGTGGCTGCAGATTAGAATCACTTCTGTAGTTCAAAAAATATGCCAAGAAATTAAGTCAAAATTTCTGGTGATGGGTTCTGTCATGAATATTTTAAAATGTTCTTTAGATGTGGAGAGGAAGAAAAAGGTTACATACCTATAAAGGAAGATGTATAGGTAAGATTGTGTAAAGAATAGTGAGCAAAACAAATGGCACTCTTGTGAATAGAACTCTCATCATCGCCTCTGCTCTAAGGCAAATGTTAGCATGAATGCTGGAGCAGCCCTGCATGACCAAAGGGAAGAGCATGAGAGATGGCATTCCCATGAGACATCTTCCAGAAATAATGTTTATTATTTTCTTTGGTTTTATCCCCAGTCTGATGTGGCCCAGGGGAAATAGCCATCACATTTTTATTTAATACGTGTGCTTGCCTCTGCTATAAAATTATACATTATTATAGGTAAATCATCTTATTCATCTTCATATTCCCAATGTCTAGATGGCACCATACTTGGTATATACAGGACATTCAGTAATGACAACTGGATTAATGAATCTAGTGATGTAGTACTACTGTCTCGAACTTTCCATATCTGGATTTAAAATCTGTAAAATTTTCTATTTGTAAAAATAGAAGCACTTATCAAAAACGTACTTCTATAAATATTTCTTCTTTAAGAGGTAGCAACTCAGAAGCAAGTTATAACTCAAGATTGATCCAGAAGATCTCTGGGAATAAAAAGAATAAAACTCACGTCTATGCTTATTCATTAAGAAAACCTCCAGCTCAATGAATTTTCTGTTGCATTTTAAAAAATTGGCCCTGTGATTATACCCTAGAGAAGAATAAACAGGAATTATGTCTTCTTATATAGTTTATATATTCTGTTTAACCTTGTGTAGTTATATCAAGTAAAATGTATGAGATATAAACTATTGAAAACATCCATGAAAAATAAAAATTTCTGAAATATCAGCCAATTCGGAAAGGTCAAGTTTAAAATGCCATATTCACTGGACATTTGATGAGTTTTGTTTTCTGTTACATAGTATGATCTTTAAAATGGTCATTTTGATAGCAGGTCTAATATCAAGTGCATTTTTTTTCCTACTGAGTATTCCATGTCCTCTCTGGCAATGAAGGTTCTGGATTCCGGCAATAAAGGTTCTGGATTCCGGCAAGGGCGATTCTTTTGAGGACACATAAGGCAATTGCTTGTAATGCAGTTTACTTGTCCAAAGAGTTCTTGGCTCTGTAGTATTGACAATAACGGAAATGTATTTGGACATCCCAAACCCAGTCAAATATGACTAGGAAGACAATGAAAGGAACAGATGGATATCTTTACAGAGCAACAATTTCAGAGCCACACTTGGGGTCATGCCCATTTTTTTCTTTTTCCAGGAAATGTGAGAAAGGGAACAGATAAGGATCAGGGAGAAGGGCTTAAAGCTCTCTGTGGTGAAAAAATCTCTCTTTACGTTCTTGACAATTCTGAAAACTAAAATGCATATTATTTCAGGGTTATTATGCAAAGAATACTAAAATTTGAAACTAATGCTTTATGGATAATGTACCACGTTTAAAGACAAACTAGCTTTAGAGCATATGTTTTAGCACATAAAGTCAAGTTCTTTATTATTAGCATGTATTTTCCTAGAAGACAAGAATAATTGAACTAAGATAAACTCTCTGTGTTAAGACTTCTTTTGAAGCATTCCAATGAGAATTCTGCTATGAGTCCTTCAATCTCTCCCTTTTTTTGTTCTCCTATTGTTCGTAATTAACTATACTTTCATTGCAAGGCAATTAAACTAGTACACTTGTATAACATGAGACTGATGAGAGAATTTCACTTGGACTGTAGAAAGTTTTCAGGGTAGCAAATATTACCATATTTCTTAGAGAATATTATTTTAAAATGCCTATTGGAAAAACATCACCTCTGAACTTTATTATTTGGAGAATAGGACTTTTTTTTTTTAATAAACAAACAATAACCGGGGGGTATATGAATTTGGAGAAGGGCTAACACATATTTAGAAATTGTTAGCATAATGATAATTTTAAGTTATTTGTTACATGAAAGGCATGATCCATGAGGTGGTATTAGATGTCACTTATATCTGCCCTGGATGGGTCATAACCACAAAAAAGTAGCGTTCTCATGTGGTAAAATATACACAATAGAAAATTTATCATTGTAACCATTTTAAGTGTACAATTCAGTGACATTTAGTACATTCACATTGTTGTGTGATCACCACTGTCCATCGTCAGAAATTTTTCATCATCCCAAACTGAAACTGCATACTCATTAAAAAATAATTACTCCCTTTCCCTAGCGTCTGATGACATGATTCTACTTTCTGTTTTTAGGAATCTGACTGTTCCAGGCACCTCTTATAAATAGAATCATACAATATTTGTGTTTTTGTGTATGACTTATTTCACTAAGTATATTGTTCTCAAGGCTCATTATTTTGTAGCAAATGTAAACATCCCACTCCTTTTAAGGCTGAATAGTATTTCATTGATTGTACATAGAAGATTTTGTTGATTCATTAATATTTCCACAAACATTTGTGGAATTCCACAAAAATTTTGGCTATTGTGAATAATGTTGCTATGAACATTGATGTACATATATCTTTTTGAACCCATGTTTTCATTTCTTTTGAGTATATAGTTAGAAGTGGAATTGCTGACTCACGGTAATTCTATGTTTACTTTTTGAGGAACTGCCATACTGTCTTCCACAACAACTGCAACGTTTTATATTACCACTAGCAATGCACAAAGGTCTTAATTTTTCCACATCCTCTCCAACATCTATTTCTGTTTTTTTTTAATTAAATAGCCATCCTAATAGTATTTTTCTGTGATTGTGATTTGCATTTCCCTAATGACTAATGATGTTAAGCATCTTTTCCTGTTTTTACTGGCCATTCGTATATCTTTTTTAGATAAATGTCTATTAAAGTCCTTTGCTCAGTTTTTAATTTGGTTGCTTTTTTTTGTTTTTGTTTTTTGTTATTGAGTGGTAGGATTTCTTTATATATTCTGGATATTAATCCCCCACCAGATAAATTATTTGCAACTATTTTTGCCCATTCTGTGCCTTGCCTTTTTACTACCTCTTGCCTTTTTATCACTTTCCTTCCTTGGAGGCATGAATTGTTGCCTTGATCATCCAGATCTGTGATTATTAAGAATACCTGTGGCAACACCAACCCGAGCCCACAAACATCATGCTGATAAGCAAGGACTAGGGAAGAAGATGCTCAAGAAACATCCATGAAAACAACCAGGAGGGCTTTGAGAGAACGTGGAGCTGGAGTTCAGATCTTCCTTTCTGAAAAGCATGGGAAAACCTAGAAGGCTCTGTCTTAACATAAAAAGACCAGGGACTTTCTAGGGATTATAAGGTGAGGGATTGTAACCTTTCCAAGCTGAATCTGGGGACCTGAGAGGAAAATGATGTTAAAATCCAATGGTGCCAGAGATTACAAGGGGAAGGAATGGGAATGGAGGGAGAATCATATTGCAAATGTTGAGGATAAATTACAGATGGAACAAGATAATCAGTTTACTATACTATATCAGGCAGGGGATAATAGTGATGCTTGAACTAAAAGTGTGAATGAAGGTGAAGGAAAAGAAAAGCAATTTTAAATTCAGTTCCCCCGACATACTTCTTTCCTCAGGAATTAATCGAATGTTGGAGGGAAACCCTTGTGTGATTATTACTGCATTTACAAATATCTCCAAATATGAGCTTGGAGAAAACTGTTTTTATTCTTAAAAATTGAAATCTTCAAGGAAAATTGGCAGTGTCATATAGAAGAAAGCTCCCCTGGGTTCTACTCCCTGCATTATCAGGCACAAACCAGTCCTTGGACTTGGAACCATAACTTCCTCTGCAACACAGTTTCTAAATCTTTAAGATAAGGGGTCTGACATCTATGATTTCTAATTTCCAGCTAAAATTCATGAGGTATATGCTATAGTTTCGACATTTGTTTCCTCCAAAACGGATGTTGACATTTAATTGCCATTATAACAGCCTTAAGAGGTAGGACCTCGGAGAGGTGATTAGGCCATGAGGGCTCCACCCTGATGAGTGGGACTCCTGCTGTTATAAAAGGGCAAGTTAGTCCCCTCTCTTGTTCCCTCTTACCTTCTGCCTTCTTCCATGCAACGTCACAGCAAGAAGGCCCTCACAAGATGCTGGCCTCTTGATCTACGATTTCCCTTTATCCTGAACTGTGAGCCAATATATTTCTGTTTATTACAAATTACTCAGTGTCAGGTATTCTGTTATAGGAACAAAATGAACTACGATGGGATATGTTTTAAATGTAAAAGTTTCTCTTTCTAAATTGTAGGTTAACTTATAACAGTCTTTGACATCTGGAAAATGAAAAGTAAACATCTGTAGCTCTCCAGTAGCAGCTCTATGTTATATGACAAAAATGAGCCACTCTGAGATGTTATAAAAATATTTTGTTTTTGTCCTTGTTCCTCTTATTTGGGCATTGCATGATTCTCATAATATATGTTGGGCCTGGTATAAGAGAGTGAAACTGTAGTGAACTCACAAAAACAAATGGGAGAAGAACACAAATGCAAAGTATTGGACATTGACAAGAGCTGAAGGGTAGAAGCTGTGAAGGGATGAATGAAAGACAGACAAATGATTGTCCAAGTACTTATTGAGGTAAACATTTGGTAGATAATTTGTTTTTGATACAACTGTAATGAATGTCATTCTTCTCTATGGAACAGCACGCCAAATCTTTAGCACATCGCTGCTTGGTGCCCAGTGGGCAGCAAATGTCCAATTGCCAATGCCACTTTTTAGCGCATGTTCATCTGCAGGATATTAAACAGATTGCCATCCTTTTGATGTTTGTGAATACGAGTAGTAAATACCATATGATATGACTCAATGAATTTGTTTCAGAAAAAAAGAAAAAGAAAAAGAAGAGAATGAGGAAGGGAAAAGAAGGAGACAAAGAGGAGAAGAAGAAGGAAATTTCCTTCTCTCTTTGATAGGAAGGGATGAACTGGTAAATCTGAAAGGAAACAAATGTTATGGAAGTTAGTAACAAGCTTTGTATCTAGAAAAGAATGATACACCTGCCAGTTCACTTGCCAACTGAAAGGATTCCCCAGATAATCTGTAAATTTTTTTTTCAGGAATAGAAAATCATGAGTGAACAGAGAATTATTTCATTATAGTTCAGAATCTTCCAGAATGTGTCTGGCTCAATGGGCCATAGAATTTGTATGTGTGTATGAGTAAGTAAATGTGCCCCAAATTATTCATTGGTCAAGACATTACCTAAGTTTCATAAGAAGTCTAATACATGGTTATTATTACCTTTACTTTCATCTTTTAGAAAGTATGAGGTGTAGGTAGATGTAGTCCAAGAAAAGCACTATCAATTGGGTGAAACTAGAGGAACATTAAAAATTGAAAAACTTTTCTAATCTTTGTTTCAACATGTTTTAATGACATCTAGTAAGTGACTTAAAATTTTCACCTACTTCATTGTATTAGATGATATTGGATTGGATTGTCTCTCTCTCTTTTTTTTTTTTTTTGAGACAGAGTCTTGCTCTGCTGCCCAGGAGTGCAGTGGCCTGATCTCGGCTCACTGAAAGCTCCACCTCCTGGGTTCATGCCATTCTCCTGCGTCAGCCTCCCAAGTAGCTGGGACTACAGGCGCCCGCCACCACGCCTGGCTATTTTTTTATTTTATTTTTTCAGTAGAGATGGAGTTTCACCATTTTAGACAGGATGGTCTCAATCTCCTGACCTCGTGATCCGCCCACCTCGGCCTCCCAAAGTACTAGGATTACAGGCGTGAGCCACCGCTCTTGAACCTTACCTAACTCCAACCTCTTCTGGCACATGAATGTAGTCTTGGAGTTTTCTTCGAGAACACTGTATTTTTGAGAATGCTAAACTCTATGGAACTAATCATATTCCCCAGATGAATCATCTCCTAAATACTAATGCTATAACTTTTTGGATTGTGAAGATGATTTTCTTGTTATTTCCCTTAATGTTGTTAATTGTAAGACTGAGCTAATGGTAAATATCCATGACCTATTTGAAAGAGAATGTGGAAGAAGTGATCAGTTGATTCAGTGAAGTGAAGCCAAACTTTTTCTCAGAGGAGAGAGAGAGCAGAGAGAGGGAGGAGAGAGAGAGCAGAGAGAGAGAGACAGAGAGAGAGAGACAGAGAGAGAGAGACAGAGCGAGAGACAGAGAGAGAGACAGAGAGAGAGAACACCTAATTAAATATTCCTTCCCAGGGTGTCTATTGATGCCCTGCTCTGGTCACATTGCTGAGGCCACACAAAGGTGGAAGCAGGGAGGTGCAATTAAGCATATTGTCTACTTCTGTTTAGAGAAAAATCTAAACAAAATAGAGTTACCATTATTTGCAGTTACTAGAACATTTTTGTCCTGGTTTTGCTCAACTCTCTTTCAAAGCTACTGGCATAGACAGTATAGTGTTTCCTTACTATTTTTGGCATTATAAATATTTTCCAAACTTTCCTATGACACTTGAAAAACATATTCTAATAACTGAATATAAGAAAGATTTGTTGTTTTTTAAACAGTAAACTGAATTTCATATATAGTTTAATATGAAATTAACAATACAGTCTTACCACTGTAAGACTGTATTTTTCTGTTTTTTTTTCCCACCAAAGGTCAAGACCTTCTCATTTCTCTTGTTTTCTTTTCTGAAATAAATTGTTTTGTTGAGGGCTGATATGATAATGAAGTATAATGTATGCTAAACACATAGAGAACAAGGATCACATGCAATTTCTCCAAGGCTCAAATAAATTGAGCTTTAAAGGTTGTTGATGGAAACGATGGGGGCTATTTAAATATTAAGTTTATTAAGTTTATTCATTTTGTATTGATTGAAACAATCAGAATATAGACAGACTATAGAGCTGTCATTTCAGTGGGAGGTTAAAGTAGATGACTTACTGAGATGGTATTGTATTTATTCTAGACTTTGCTGGAAGATTACCCTAGGGGATCTTATTAGTTCACAAGATTTAAAAAAAGGCATGAAATCAAATTTTCCATATACAGCGGTCATAGAGTTGGTACATAATTTCCCACCAAAATGAGGATTGTATAATGTAACATTTAGACTCATGCATTGCGAATGAGGGTTTACCATGAGTGAAACAATAGGTTCCTTGGTAGATCATGAATATTAATATCAAAATGATAATATAAGCACCAGAAATCATGCACAAACAGATAGTAATCCAGATTCTGAGTAGGGTGGTGAGGGGGAGATGCTTATCTATCTCAGTGCAGTGTATATGGTTTCCATTCCCAGAACTCTGTTAGAAGTGATCTAGCTGTTTAGTGCTGCTTCTACATTGATATCACATGAGGTGTTTTAAATTACATTCAATAATACATCTGACTTCTCTTCAGATACCTTAACATTTCTTTCCCTTCCTCACCTAGTTTCTCTTTTCTTCTTCTCCTCTCTCTCTCTTTCTCTTCCTGTCCCCCAACTTTTTCTCTCTCTGACTCTTCTTTCTTACTGGCCTCCTCCCCTCCCAGCCACAACTTAAATTTATAAAATGGTTTCTTGGAAAACAGCATCGGAATTAGATGCTTTTCTTTCTCCTGGTTAGTGTTCCAGTTCATGCTCTCTCACTTGCACATATGCCTGACATTAAATGATGACCTGCTGTTTCATAACATGCACGCAGTGAGACCCCATCATCATAATTTCACCATGTAGTTCTGCTTAGTGGCAATATAGAGAAATTATTAATTAGATAATTTTATAATAAAATATACAGAAGCTCCTTTATAGCCTTGGGGTAAAGTATTGTAATTTACCAATATCCTATGAGTTAAGAAAATGAGACTTTTAAAGGTAAAGATATTAAAAAAAGTAAGCTGATAAGCACAGGAATGTGCACAGGGAAGGAGTGAGAGTGAGATGTTGAGTTTGAGGACTTTTATTTCTGATTTTCTTATGATATCTTTGTTTGTAACTCTTCATAAGGTCCTTTGGAATAGGTCCCAGATGGAAAATTATGACCAGATAAATGAAATGAGAAATTAATTTGTTTTAAATGATACTAGACATTATCATGTACTTCTCCAGCCTAATCACACAAATGACTTCAAATAGAGCTCACAGACCTGCTAGAGAGGAACTGGTACACCCCATGCTAGCTCACTGCAGACTCAGTGAGGATACATCAGTATGCATAATAAAGAGCAGAGATTAAGTTACTTGAATAAACTTTGGCTATATTCCTTCAGAGTCTGGATATAATTTTCTCCTTTAAAAAATAGTTTTACTGAGGTATTATTGACTGCAAATATTTAAAGTGTTTGATTTGATTAATTTTGACATACATATTTATCCTCCAAACCACCACAATAATTACTATAATAAATATATTTATCACTGCCCACATTTTGTTTGTGCCCCTTTAAAATCACGCCTCCTAAGCCTTCCTGCCAATTTCTCATCACCCTTCTCCCAGTTCCCAGGCAGCCACTGATCTGCTGACCCTGTACAATACTTTGAATTTTCTAGAATCTTCTAAGGATAGGATCATACTATATTCTTTTCTTCTGGCTTATTTCCTTTAATTATTTTGAAATTCAACTATGTTATAGTGTTTATCAATAGTTCATTTCTTTTTTATTGCTAAATAGTATCCCATTGTCTGGATACATCATAGTTTGTTTATCTTTTCACCTGTTGATGGCCATTTGAGTTGTATACAGCTTTTGGCCATAACAAGTCCTGTGAACAAGTATTTGTGTGGACATATGTTCTCATTCTCTTGGGTAAATACCTAGGATTGTATGTATATTTAATTTTTTTTTTTTTTTTTTTTTTTTTTTTTTTTTTTTTGAGACGGAGTCTCACTCTGTCGCCCAGACTGGAGTGCAGTGACCGGATCTCAGCTCACTGCAAGTTCCACCTCCTGGGTTTACGCCATTCTCCTGCCTCAGCCTCCCGAGTAGCTGGGAATACAGACGCCCGCCACCTCGCCCGGCTAGTTTTTTGTATTTTTTAGTAGAGACAGGGTTTCACCGTGTTAGCCAGGATGGTCTGGATCTCCCGACCTTGTGATCCGCCCGTCTCAGCCTCCCAAAGTGCTGGGATTACAGGCTTGAGCCACGGCGCCTGGCCTGTATATTTAATTTTTGAAGAAATTCTCAAACTGTTTTCCAAAATGCTTATACTATTTTACATTTTCACAAGAAACATATGAAAGGCAAGTTCTTCTACATCTTTACTAGCATTTGGTAGAGTCACTCTTTTTTTGTTTGTTTTGTTTTTTAAGTGTTCTGGTTACTGTGTAGTTTATATCTCATGTAGTTTTTCTTTTTTAGTTTGTTAATCTGGTGAAGTACATTGATATTTCTAATTACAGTGACTCGTTATCCTATTGTTACATTCCCTCAACTTGGCATGATGTATTATTCTTTTCAAATATTGATAAACTAATTTTGCTAAAATTTTGTTTAGAATTTTTGCATCCATGTTTATGATAGATATTGGTCCACAGTTGTTTTTTCTTGTAACATCTTCTTTTCCTGGTGTTGGAACCAGGATAATGCTATAAACCTGGCCGCATAGAATGACTTCCCTTTTTTACAGTCTTCTGGAAAAATTTGTGTAGAATGGACATTATGTCTTCCTTATAAGTGTGAAAGAAGCCACTTGAGCTTGAGGTTTTCTTTGTAAGAGGGGTTTTCAGCTAGAAATTTAATATTTGTAAGAGATATAGAGCCATTCTGGTTATCTTATAAGTACTGCGCGCTAACCAATTGCACCACTGGAGCCACATCCATTCTGGTTATCTATATTTTCCTGAGTTTAAGAAGTTTGCGTTTTCCAATGAATTTGTTCATCTTATCCAAGTCATCAAATTTACTGGCATAAGGTTTTCATAAAATTTCTATATTCTCATTTTACTATGCTTAATATCCTACAGGACCTGTAGTAGTAATGTCATTCTCATTCCTGATATTGATAATTTTTGTCTTCTCTTCTGTTTTTCTAGTAGCGGAGACTAAAAGTTTATCATATTCACACTCTGAAAGAACGAAGTTTTGGTTATATCAGTTTTTCCATTTTGTGATTGTTTTCTATTTTCTATGTCTGTTTTGTATCTTCTTTAGAATTAATCGATTATTACTGCTTTCATCTTTACTATTTCTTTACTTCTATTTAGCTTGGGCTTAATTTATTACTCTGCTTTTAGTTTCTTAAGGTAGAAGCAGAGGTTAGTGATTTAAGACCTTTTCTCCCTTCTAATACAGGTATTTAGTTCTATAAATTTCTTCTTAAGTACTGCTTTAACAATCTCTCATAAATTTTAGCATGTTGTGCTTTCATTTCTACTCAGTTCCAGATACTTTCTATTTTCCCTCTTTACCTCTTTAATTCTCAATTATTTTAAAGTTTTTCATTTAGTTTTCAAATGTTTGGGGACTTTTCTAAAGATTTTTCTAGGGTCGATTTATAATTCTAATGTGCTCAGACACCATACTTTGTTAGAAATCTTTTTTAATTTTTTGAGGCTTGCTTTTTGGCTCTATATGGTCTATTTTGGTAAATGTTCACTGTACACTTGAAAAGAATATATATTCTCTTATTGTTGGGTGGCATTTTCCATAGATGTCAGTGAAGTCAAGTTGTTTGATAGTATTGTTAAAATCCATGTCGTAGTAAATTTTTTTTTTTTTTTTTTTTTTTTTTTTTTTTTTTTTTTTTTTTTTGAGACGGAGTCTCGCTCTGTCGCCCAGGCTGGAGTGCAGTGGCAGGATCTCAGCTCACTGCAAGCTCCGCCTCCTGGGTTTAAGCCATTCTCCTGCCTCAGCCTCCCGAGTAGCTGGGACTACAGGCGCCCACCACCTTGCTCGGCTAGTTTTTTGTATTTTTAGTAGAGACAGGGTTTCACCGTGTTAGCCAGGATGTAAATTTTTAACTACTTTTTCTATCAAATATTGAGGGAGAGGTATTGAAATATCTTCCTGTAATTGCACAATTTTTTATTTTTCCTTTCAGTTCTATAAGATTTTATGTATTTTGAAGCTCCATCATGAGGTGGATATTTAGAATTGTTATGTCCTCTTGAATTTATCCCATTATCAATGCAAATGATCTTATCACTTTATCACTTTTAATGTTCTTTGCTTTGAAATTTACTTTCTGATATTTCTTTTTGATTGTTATTAACATGGTATATCAATTTTCTATCCATTTGCTTTTGACCTATTTTTTCCTTTATGTGTAAAGTATGTTTCTTGGAGGCAGTGTATATTTTGGTCCTGCTTTTTAAATCTAACAAGTTTCCTTTTTAATTGGGGTAATCAAATCATTTGCATTTAATGTGCTTGTTGGTATGGTTAGGGTTAAATATATTTTCCTACCTTTTCTTTGTTCCTCATCTGTTTTGTATCTTATTTAGAATTAAATATTTTCATAGTTCTAATGTATATTTTTAATTATAACATTTTGTTTTGTTATTTCAGGATTTATAGTATATATCTTTCATTATCACTATAACTTCAAGTGATACATCATTTCCCACAGAGTATATGAGTCTCAAACTACTACACCTTCATTTATCCCCTTCTTTGCTATTGTTTTCTTTTAGACATGCTGAAATTTCATACTATATTAATAATTTTGTTTGAACGGTCATTTGTTTTTTCCTACTTGAAAGCAATATTTGCTGAAATATTCCAGTGTTTTTTTCACAGCATATATCCAGCTAATATATTAAAAGGGTAAGTTATAAGAAATATTGGTGCAATCATAACATACTTCTTGTAGCATCACAAAACATACTTAAATTTTAAATACTGCCTTCGTTGGTTTCTCCTGATAAATAATATGTATACACATTGCCCCAAAATGAATACAGCTGTTTACCTTACAGTATTTAGGACCATCCATGTTATAATCTACTGACTACAATGTACTTTTAACTTATAAATGAGCTACTCTATATGATATAGACATGATATAAAAAAGGGAAATAGTGTCCCTGTCCCTCTAGGATTCACACAATAATTCGGTAAAATAGTAATTAGTGAGAACATGTAAATTGTCTGACAAATTTCCATCTGAAAAATATTTTTCAGGAAAATATCTAAGCTATGAAAATACTAAATTTCTATTGTAAGAATTTGGCAAATATTTCCCTTAAACATTCAGTGAAGATGTAGTTTAATATGTAGAAAGGAGGATTTGTAGCCTATTAAAAACAAGAATAACAGTGACCAAAAGTCCCTTAATTTTAGCAGATTAATTACAGCTCTTAATCAAGTGTGTGTAACACAAAGAACCAAATCTGGGTCCATAAGTGTTAGAGGATAGTTGATAAAAAGATTCCATGAATACAATCTTAATAGCCTATATTTTAGAAAGAATGGGGCAGAATGTTATGGCAATCGAGGGGGTCAGCCTTCAAGATGGCTGGCCCAACCCTGTCAATGTTAAAAAACACACCAAATATTTCTACAGTGCTCTTCTAACGTATTTTCTTTATTTCAGGTCACAAGTCCAGGGTTTTCATGGGTCATGTAGCAAGTGGTTTATAAACAAAATCAGAGTCTATAATAGCGTCATTATATTAAGAGGCAGAACTGCTGTGTGCTTTCATTATGTAAAATGTTTACACCTTGGGACTCCATGGCTGGTATTATTATGGCATACCCGAGATATATCTTGCTCCAATTAGCATTACCATGCTACTCACTATAAAAAATCCCAAAGGCATACTAGAGAAGATAGAAGGATCACCACTTTCAGAAGACTGACTGGTAACCCAACCCATTGACTTCATTACAGCTTTCTTCCATGTGGCATAACGAATTTCACTTTCTGTGGCCTGGATCTGTGGTTCAAATCGTTCCATCCTGAGAACCGACAAAGCCTGGGGTTCAAGGCTCCAAATGCTTACTCCCTCTGCAGCTCCTGCTGCCATGGCAGCTCCTAGTGCAGTTGTTTCAGGCATAAAGGGTTTTATTACTGGAATATGCAGAATATCTGCTTGTAGTTGCATAAGAACTTTGTTGTCAGTCATTCCTCCATCTACCTGCAAATGACGAAGTGGAATTCCACAGTCATGGTTCATGGCTTCCAAAATCTCTCGGGTTTGGAAACAAACAGCTTCTAATGCAGCAAAAGCAATATGACATTTATTGGTAAACTGAGTAAGACCACAGAGTATTCCTCTTGCACTGGGCTCCCAATAAGGTGCATATAACCCTGAAAAGGCTGGGACAAAGTAACAGCCATAAGAAGTTCCTACTTCTTTAGCAAGTTTTTCAATGTCTCCTGAGGTCTCTATAATTCCAAGATTGTCTCTTAGCCAACGAATAACAGCACCTGCTATAGCAACAGAACCTTCCAGTGCATAATATGCTGGCTTCTCTCTGCCTAGTTTGTAAGCTACTGTGGTCAGAAGGCCATGTTCAGAAAACACACATTTACGACCTGTATTACATAGTAAGAAGCAACCTGTTCCATAGGTGTTTTTGGCTTGTCCTTCCTGGAAGCACATTTGTCCTACTAATGCAGCACACTGGTCCCCCAAACACCCAGATATTGGCACACCTTCCAGGGCGCCAGTTTTAATTAGGCCATAGATCTCAGAAGAACTGAAGACATTTGGAAGAAGGTCCATTGGAATTTCAAAAAAGTCACATAGCTCTTTATCCCATTCCAAAGAATGGATATTAAAAAGCATTGTCCTGCTTGCATTTGTTACATCTGTACAATGCACACCTCCATTGACTCCTCCTGTCAAACTCCAGATAAGCCACGAATCAATGGTACCAAAAAGAGCTCTACCTTCTTCAACAGCCTTTTGTACGTTTCTCACATTGTCAAGCATCCAACGAAGTTTTACTGCACTGAAGTAAGTGCTCAGTGGAAGGCCTGTCTTAGACTTGACGAAGTTACTATTTCCTGGAATTTTTTTACTAAGATCCTCAACAGTAGTCTGGGTTCTTAGATCAAGCCACACCACAGCATTGTAGAGAGGCTCTCCAGTTAACTTGTCCCAGATTACAGTGGTTTCCCTCTGATTGCTGACACCAACAGCTTTTATGTTGGATATATCAATATTCATTTCGTCAAGTTTCTCACACGTTCTCGCTATACACTCATAGACAGACTGAAGAATTTCCTTAGGGTCTTGTTCCACCCATCCTTCTTTTGGGAACTCTTGTGTTAATTCCACTTTATGATGACTAAGTAGTTCTGCTGTTTTTGAACTGAAAACCAGAAAGCGAGTGGAGTTGGTGCCCTGGACCACCGCTCCCACCAACGGCCCCACAGCTGCTGTCTTCGGGTCTGCCATGACACCGGTAGGTCGGCTCAGCAGCTCTGGGACCGTTTCCCAGACGACGGTGGTGTTGGGGGCAGGGAGCGCAGCCAGTAAGGAACACAAGGCGCAGGCGCAAGGCAACCTTTGCCCTTTATCTGGCGCGGCGCCTTCTCACCCCACCCCTCCAGCCCAGGCCTTACACCCAGCCACTCAGTTGTCTTCTAAGATTCAAGTTTTTTTTTTTTTTTTTTTTTTTTTTTTAAATCATATATTTATCCATGTAATTACAGTCACCAGTGTCCATTCTTTTGTGTGGATCTATATCTCTACGTTATCATTTTCCTTTTTAGTAGTGCAGGTCTGTTGGAGATGATTTCTTCCAAATTTGAACATCCGAAATACATTTCATAGTAATATTCAAAGGTATTTTCTCTGGGTGTAGAATTCTATTTGACATATTTTTTCTTTATAAGTTTCAGGACCTCGGAGCTGTTGCTCTACCATCTTCTCTCTTGCTGTTTCAGTTGGGAACTTTGCTGTTATTTTTAACATGTCTATTTTTCTCTATCTTTAGGGTTTTTCTCTTTATCAGTGATTTTGCTCAGTTTTATCATGAAGTGTCTAGGAACAGTTTTCTTATTTTCTTTGCTTGGGGTTTACTGAGCTGCTTGAATCTGTAGGTTTACAGGTTTCATCGACTTTGGAAAGCTTTGGGTCCATTATTTCTTCAAATGTGGTTGATTCTGTCTCTTCTGTCACTCCACTGATGCCCTACTCATTATAATTACCTTTTTTCCTTGTGCTTGATTTCAGGTAGTTTCTGTTGCTATCTCTTCAAGTTCACTAATCTTTTCTTCTCCAATGTCTGCTCTGCTATTAATTCATCCAGTAAATTTTTCACCTCACATATTGTAGTGTTCACCACTAGAAGCTCAATTTGGGTTTTTTTAATATCTACTTAACTTTCTGAACACATGGAATACAGTTAGAATAACTTTTAATTTCATTTTCTGCAATTCTAACCTCTGTGTCAGTTCTGGTTCAATTTTGATTAATTGCTTATCTCCTTATTATGGCTTGTATTTCCTGTTTCTTTGCATGCCTGATGAGTTTTAATTAGATGCCAAACATTGTGAATTTTACCTGACTGGGTGCTTGATATTTTTGTAGTCCTATAAATGGTCTTGATTTTTGTTTTGGGATGCAGATAAATTACTTGGAAACAGTTCAATTCTTTTGCGTCTGCTTTTAAGATTTCTTAGATGGTGCAAGGACAGTACTCAGTCTGGGGCTAATTATTCCTCTTTACTGTAAAGATATATTTCTATGTATGCTACCCAACACCCCTGACAAATGAAACTGTTTGGAACAGTAATTCCTCCCAGCCCTGAGTGACCACTGGATACTGTTATCTCTAGTCTTTCCAGGTGCATCTTTCGTTAGCCTCAGTAGTTTTCTCATACACATGCACTGATCAATACCCAACTAAGTACTCACTGGGGACCCTCTAAAGCTCTCTGGAGTTCTCTCTCTGTGCAACTCTTTTTTCTCCAGTGCTACGCCTGGCAGAGTCTAGCTTCTTTGGTTTCTCTAGGCTCTCAGCTTAATCTCTTTGCCATAGGTTTCTACTGAGTTTCAACTGGGTTCCCCGTCTCTGTGCTGTGGCTTCAAAACTCTCTCAAGAAACTAAGCTGGGGAAATCATAGTAGTCATGTCATTTGTTTCTCACCTCTTAGAAATTACTGCCTTTCACGACACTGCATTCCAGCCTGGGCCACAGAGCAAGAATCCATTCCAAAAAAAAGAAAAAAGAAAAAATTCATGAAACACCTTTAAGAAACTGACTGAGGAAATCTAAGATAAATACTTTAGGAATCTGAAGAAGCCCCTTCATAATGGGGATAATGGCACCAAAAATATCACTAAGTAGTCAGTAAGGATGAAACAAAAAATGTATGATGGAGAGCCAAAAGAAACTACAGGTGGAGATGTATTATCAATTTGGGTGATTCTTTTAAAACAGGAGCATGATGGCCTACATATAATATTCACAATACATATCCATAGGGACTAAACTGTAATAACCACTTAAAGCAATAGTTCTTTGATAAAGACTCTTGAAGTCCCCAAGATCCTGTCTTTTCTAACTACATATTTTTGTGAAGCAAAATTTCTTCACATACTTCAACCCAAACAACAAATCACAACAGAGGAATGAAGAAACAGACATGAGAACCCAGTGATCTTCAAGTAAACATTTTAAAGACGTTTTCAGAAATGTAAAACAATGCTACTCTTCTCATAAATGTATTTGTTTTGGATAATAGGTTTTTTCATTAAAATATTATTTGTATGAACTAAAAAAAAAATTAAAAAAAGAAATTACTGCCTTTCATTCCCTGATATCCAACATTTTGTGAACTGTTGCTACATATTTTGCACATTATGTGAACTATTTCATCTATTTTTTCCATTTTTGATTGTTTTAGATGAAAAGGTAAATCCAAATTGTTTTTACTACATCTTGGACAGAGTGGAATTCCACTAAATGGAAACTTAAATTTTCAGATTAACTGTAAAGTTGGTGAATAAAGATTTATTTAATCACTAATTAAAATATATTGAATATGCAGCCAATGAATGGCAATTTTCTGTATTAGGGCATAGGCTACATTTCTGAATTAGCTCAAGGATAAGGCCCATTTGTCTTTAGTAAAACCAAATAGAACAAGATAAAAAATAACATAAAAATTAACTGTGATATTTTTATTTCACTATTTTAACTGGGTCATGTTTTTTATTTAAGCAAAAACCCTTCAGGAAATAATATGAAGTCTGAGAAAGAAAGAACATCCAGACTTAATTTGTAAAGTAAGGTATAGAAATCATTAAAAACTGGATCAGATTTTCCTGGTTGTGTCTTTGTTTTTAAAATTCTATCAAAGCTTTTCCAAGCAAAATTTTAGAGGCAACATTTACACATATGCCAGTTAACCATAATATGTCTGCATTTTCATGGAACAAATTTGTATTTACATTGTTTTAACTTTTTTCTCTCCAGGTATTTGGCAAGAGTAACTGTGCATATAGATTAATATACACAATAAAAAGATTTGACCCAAAGCTTCTTTTCTACATCCCCTCTCACCGGCCACACCAATATTTACAAACAAATATTCCTAATTCTGTTAGTTTTTGAGTCTGGGGATACTTTAAGTATTTTGTTTTTAATACAAATACCTTATTTATAAAATCATCAGTTCTGCTTATAAAGAACTGGCTTATATAATAGTTTCACTGATAATAAATTATAGCCGCTAAATAATCAGATAATAAGTATCTCAATTTAGTTTAGAAAGTTTACCAAATTGAAATAGCTTCCTTGGAGTAATTGCAAACTACTGACGGGTTTAACCAAAGCTGATAAACAGTATTTTAAACAAACAAATGAAAACAAAGGAGCTTAAACGAAGGCCACTATCTTCTTTATTTCAAAAACAAAACAAAACAAAACCAACTAAACAAAAGTTTTTGATTGTCTATAATAGCTTCTTTATATTCTAATGTAGGATTTAAGCACTTCTGAAATATTTGGTGGTACTACCTTATTTGTGAAGGCATTCAATTTTACAAGAAAATTGTTATTTCATTTATATTAAATTCCACAGTATCATAAATGCTTTAATGGTGAACATACTATTCAGAATAGTCCAAACAACAACAAAAAATATATCAGGAGATTTTCTTCAAAAAGTCTTTTATTATGGGGTTGTTAAAAACTAGAGTTGTTAACATAGTTGACTTTGTATATTATTCATTTACCTTTAAGGCTACTCGTCTAAAGTGCAGCTACTTAGTATTGAAGGTTTTAAGTGATGTTCACATTGTAACATTTAAAATTTGCTCATTCAGTCAGTAACATGGTGAATATGTTTTGAGAGGTTGCTATCTATGGATTTCATTATAAGCCTTGATATACTGGTGCATCAAACATTCTTATTGCCCTTATTATAACCTTTAAGAACAGTACCAGCTAAATGTACTTATCTTAATGACATAGTTTCCTGTGCATGTTTTAGAGAGCCATTTGTGTAATTATTTTTTTCCTGTTAAGCACACTAAATTGTAAGTTCAATGAAGTCAGGGACCTTTGTTATTTTATTCAATCCTGTATTTTCAGCACTTACACGCAAAGCAGGAACTCAGAAAGTATTTGTTGAATGGATTAATGAGCACCACTAAATATGGCTCTCACTTTATTAAGCAATCATCATAAAGTCAAGATAAATTTAATTTTGCTTACCAGATAGGCTATTGGTTATTCATTTTTCTTTTTTCTTTTTTTTTTTTTTGAGACAGCTCTGTCACCCAGGCTGGAGTGCAGTGGCATGATCTCAGCTCATTGCAACTTCCGCCTCCAGGGTTCAAGCAATTCTCCTGCCTTAGCCTTTGGAGTAGCTAGGATTACAGGGGCCTGCCACCATGGCTGGCTACTTTTTGTATTTTAAGTAGAGACGGGGTTTCACCATGTTGGCCAGACTGGTTTTGAACTCCTGACCTTAAGTGATCTGCCCGCCTCGGCCTCCCAAAGTGCACACCAGGCCTCATTTTCAATCTGATATAATAAGATGGATTGATGAAGAGATAGAGGATTAGAAAGATAGAAAGATATGATAAAAGTAGTATAATAAAATGATAATTATATAATATATGTGTAGACACGATGTTGATAAAAGTTTTTTCAACTTTCTATATGTTTTCAAATTTTCATAATAAAATGTTAGGAAAGTGTGATGTAAATAAAAGCTAATCAAGCTGCAAAACAGTGCAAAGAGACCTATTTCATACAGGCTCTTTTATTTGGAGGGAAAGTTGAGTGAATGGAATAAAATGTCACTGTTAACGTTTACATCAATTTGAGAGACTCTGTGGCAGAATAATCTAGTTATAGTTGTTCATTCCAAGAAAACCATTAATTATGCATGATTTTTATTAAGATAGTTATACTTTTATTGTGAGCATTTTCTTCTGCTTTTTATAAACTTTTTAAATTCTAGGAAACAGCTACCTGTTTAATGCCTTGGCTCTTAGAAAGAAATCGCAGACATCTAAGAATGCTGCTACTCTTCAATTACAAGAGTGGAATCAGTGGAAAGTTTAGATTTCACCAAATTTGGGCTTATCTTAGTGTTGAATTTGAGAGCATGTAATCTGATGGTAAGAACATTCATTTATATAGTTTGTGGCTAGCAAATTTGACTTTTTTAAACCGTGTCATAACCAATGCATCATCACGGTTGCTAATCTTCAAAACACTGATGCATTTTTCTACATGCTGTTCCCAAATGTGCTGGACCAGCTGTTGAGAGCCATGCCATCCAATCGCCTGGAAGACCTCTTCTTGGACCACAAATCACCTAACGTACTATCCCTCTTTGTTCTAATGAAGAAAGGAAAAATTAAAGCAAGCTACCGTGGTTTATTACTCATGTTTTCTCTGTTATGCATGGGCTGTGGGAGCCACTGCATTCACATTAGGAGCCCTTGGCATTTTAGGTAAGCATTACATGACAGACAAGCCAATGAGTTTAATATTCATGGATCTGAAAGTGATTTTATGAATATTTGAATCTTGAAATGTTTGATTGATTGTGTGTGTGTGTGTGTGTGTGTGTGTGTGTGTTCTTTGTCATTTTCTCAGTGAAAATTGCCCTGACACTGATCTCAATGTTAATGTATTCCTGCTTACATTTGACTTTGGAATATGTTACAGCTAATTATCATTACACAGGATGAAAGATCAGAGCCCTGAGTGAGGTGCTTGGGTTTAGGAACAAAGGGAGACCAATTCAGCATCTTGGCTCTAGGCCCAATAATTGTAATCAAACATCTTGAAACTGATGGGATCTTTGGATTTATTTTTCATTTTTTATTTTTTTCTGTTTTCTTACCTCACTTTTTGAAAGAAGGTGGGAAAAGGGGGCTAAGGGTTTGAAGGGGCTGAAATTTCCCCTTGAACATGATGTCAATATGTTGGCATGTCTCCTTTTATTAAGACGCCATCCAACTGATAACAAGTCCTGCTGTGTTTTACCAACATAAAAAATTAGACTGGAGACCGAGGAGCGGCAGGTGGCTTTTGGCACCAAGAAATAATCACACTTGATGTGGAAAGTAAAGTAAAAGGAGCCATCTGTTCACTGCAGGAGGACGTGAAAAATCACATTAACATATTGTCACTAACATCATGAAATACACAGTTAATAATAAATTTAGTTATCATGGCAAGTTGCATTGGATACTTACTCTGAAAATGCAGAATGTGAAAGATGCTCATTCTTGCCCACCCCTATCTTTTTTTTTTTTTTTTTTTTTTGAGAGAAAGAGAGAAAAAAAAAGCTTTAAACCTTTCCTTTTAAATGTGTGTATGTGTGTATGTATATTGGAGATGGAGAGGGGAATGTGTATCATTTTCAAGGCACACTACGGTTCATTGTTGCTAAGTTAGCAAAATAGACACTCCTGCAGACGGCAGGTGTCATTTCTTTGACTCCATCCACTTATTATCTACCGTGTAATTCTACGTCTTCTTACCTGGATGGGGAAGAAGAGATGTAGAAGAACAAAAGATTGTTTTGATCATGTCCCTTGCACGAGACCCAGAGCATGCAGATACTCTGTTAAAAACATAGGGAACAGAGTGCTGCCGCATACAAGAATCAGTGACTGTGGCCTTTCCTTGAGCATTGAATTTGCCTTTAGTAAAGTGTTCCAGCGGAGAATTTTTCTAGTGGGTTTTCTGTGAAATGCCTGCACATATTTTACAGAACAAGTGTGTTAAGGCAATGTGATGGAAAGATTCCCTTGCACTTCTTGTGTGTAATGTTTGCTCATGTCAACAAAATGAATAAAGAAGCTACAGAGCATGGAGGTCAAACTACATTGGGAAAATTGGGGTTATTGTCACTGGGTCATTATTAAAGCCATATTTAAACATCTTTTGTTGTCAGAGTTTGCTGTCTCGTTTCTTATAGTCATTCCTTATGATCACTGCAAATTGTGACTCAAACCCACACTATTACTATTATTAATATTAAGATCTCATTCTATTTTATAAAATTACAGTTGTCACATAATAGAATCCTAATTAATAAGTTGACCAGTAGTTATTTCCTGAATATGGTTGTGGGTCTATATCCAGTCATTATCCCATTTGCTTGAGAGAAAAAATGTACACATAACAAATATCTATATATAATCATGAAAACTACATTAGAGTGAGAATTAGAATTTTAGTTCCAGCTCTGACTCTAGCTTTGTGATCTTTAGCAAGTCAAATCACGTCTCTGACTTTTTTTCCCAATGGCAAAATTTAGGTAACATCTAAAGAAACTCCTCTTCTTCTTAAAACCTAAAGATTTTTAAAAAATATTGTCTAATGAAACTTGATATTTATTTTAAGTTAGTGAAAGAAAAATTGTGTTCAAGAAGCAATCAAAATTATCATAGCATTTTGATAGTGTTATTTAAGAAATAATAATGACCCTGAAAGGTAATGTGTAAATTAGGGTTGCCAACTTTCATTCAGATAATGACCAGACAGGTGATGTCATTTTGAGAGAGACCTGCTGTATTGGGAGCAGGATGGTGGTAGGCTTTTCTTCTACTGCATATGCAATATTCTGTCACTAAAGGTGAATATTACCATGAAGTCCGACCTAGGTGTAGACTCTGTCACCTGAGTTACCATTGTGTCTCATTCTAGTCCTAGATAGTTTCCAAAACGAAGTCATGGGTGGAGCAGAGACTTCTATTTTGTATTCGTTTCTAAGGAATGATAGAGTTCTGTTCTTTCAGTTAGATGATCTGGACACAATCCACTGTCTACTGATAAACAGCCACATGCTTGTTAATTTGTTCCAGTAGGCTTAAACCGTATGCTGACTTACCTTTTGGACATTCCTCCTTCTCCCCTATATAGTATATATTTTCCAAAGTAACTTCAGCTCATTTTCCTTCTTCTAATAAACCTTTCTTGAACCCTTAACTATAGCTAAATCACCTTGCTATAGTTCCCTGTTGAACCTTGTTCTTCTGTGTTCTTACATTTGTTACATTTGAATTAGTTGTTCAGAATGTAAGCCCCACGAAGGTAGCTCCCTGTCTGTTTGTCTTGGTCACCCATTATTAACATCATGCTAGGCATATAGAACCATTTAATAGGTATTACTTATTGATAGACAGTTGGATAGCCCAAGCAACTTTCAGGGTTTATCAGGTTTTAGGGAAAACAGAACATATATTTGGCATTTGCATCACCATATAGTCATCCTGAAACTCTCAGGTGATCTTCAGGTGACTGTTCCAGAGGTTACCATTCCTACTGAAAGCACAAATAAATCTAGACTCCGCTTTAGGGTTCTGATGGAACAATTACACTTTTTAAAGGATATCCAAAATAGACATCAAAACAGTTCAGTTTAATGCTGAATATTTTTGAATATTTACTTCTTTGTTTCTGATAAGTAGGCAGTACTAAAAGAGAAATTTCTAGGGTGACCCTGGAAATTTTCTGAATCCACCAAAACAGTTAACTCGTACACAGACAAACTATTCTTCAGTAGACTAGAGTCTATCATTTTAACAATTTTTATTCAGCTTAGGGGAAACATGTAAATTTAATTTTGCAGAGATGACAAATGACAGAAAAATATGTTTTATAGTGCAAAGCAAGACCTATATATCAATTTCTGTGTTATCGTGCTGAAGTGTTTAGAATGAAATGAATTGGCCAGCTGGGCGTGGTGGCTCACGCCTGTAATCCCAGCACTTTAGGAGCCTGAGGCAGGGGGATCACGAGGTCAGGAGTTCTAGACCAGCCTGGCCAACATGGTGAAACCCCGTGTCTACTAAAGATACAAAATAAATAAATAAATAAAAGCTGGGCGTGGTGGTGTGTGCCTGTAACTCCAACTACTTGGAAGGATGAGGCAGGAGAATCGCTTGAACCAGGGAGGTGGAGGTTGAAGGAGCTGAGATTGTGCTATTGCACTCCAGCCTGGATGATAGGGTGAGACTCTGTCTCAAAAAAAAAAAAAAAAAAAAAAAAAAAAGAAATGAATCGGCCAAATAATTAAGTATGATTTAAAATGATGAAATGTTGTCCTCCCAACAGCTATTCATACTGGTGTCCTCCCAACCGCTGTTGTTAGAATTGTTATATTGATAGAACCACATACATTACATGGAAGTATACATAGTGAATTCATTGTATATTTGTTATTCTAATACATATTTACTGATAATGTTTATCAATAATGAATAATCTCAATACTAGGAGACATACGTATTGGTCTAATGCTTTATCAGCTGAAAATGTAGCAAAAAGCAGCAAACAGAAATGAAAAGTCTGTGATAATCATCTAAAAATGTGGGTACAATTAGAAAATCATCATACTTAATGATACTGAATTATGCTGTGTAGGAAGTTGCCAAATGTTTGGACTTAGGTTGAAAATATTTTGCCACGGTGCATAAAAATTACCACGGTGCATTACAAAGACCCTTAGAGGCAGTTGTACTAACTGACAAGCATTTTAAGAATTGACAGTCCCCCTTACCCAGTAGATATTTCATTCCCTGCATGCTGGGTTCTTTGCAGTTGTTGAAAACTAAGGCAGATGGGCACTCCAGTCAGCCTGAGGGGACAGGAGTAGCATACTTCAGAGCACCAGGTGCCCTGAGATTCCTCCTTTTCATCAGATGGGCTAATAGACCCACAGAGGCCAGGGATTCAGTGACATCCTAGAGGGTCTTGCAGGTGGTCATCACTGAAGTGACTGGTAGACTTCCTGCCAACCCCTGGTTTCACAGAGTGTTGAAAGTGTAATTCTTTCACTGTGACAGCTAGGGTTTGACATGAAATAGCATATTAGAGAAACTCTGATGGGTTTTGCAGTATGGAAAACATTCAAAGGTTGATCATGATGAAGAATCCCAGTGTTTTTCTTTTCTCTTTTTGTTGGCTAGTTATAAATATTCTTAGTAATCCCATCTATCAGTACTCTTTGCTCTTCCTCTGAACTTCTGAGGCATGCAATGTCTCTTCATTCAGCACTCTCGATTCCTCTTTACATCTTGTATTCTTTTTTCTCTGATTACAGTGTAAGATACCTGATGGGAAAGGATTGCTTTATGCATTTTATAATCTCCATAGTGAATTATGCACAAGAATAACAATCCATATTTTTGCTCTTCTTCTTTGTTTCATCTTTCATTCATTCAAAAAATACTGAATATCAACTATTTAATAGTTGCTGGGCTAGCTTCTGGAATACAATTCTTCTAGACAGACACAGTGCTTGCCTTAGTGAGGTTCTAGTGGGTAAGTCAGACAAAAACTGAGGAAATAAAGGTAAACAAATAGCAAACTGTAATACCTTTTAGAAGGGAACGAATGGCTAAGATCAAGTATAACTGCAAGTGGAAGGCTGACTGTTTTATTTATGCTTTTCTTGCTGTTTTTCTTTTATCCAGCTTTTCAACTTTTATTTTAGATTCAGGAAGTAAGAGTGTGGGTTTTTTTTTTTACAATGGTATACAATGCTATATTGAATATACTGTAATACATTATATTACAATGATATGTTTTATACAATGGTATATTGCAATGATTCTGAGGTTTGGGGTACAATGGAACCCATCACTCTAGTAGTGAGTATAGTACCCAATAGGTAGTTTTTCAGTCCTTGGCCCTCTAGTTAACCTTTGCCTTCTTGTAGTCCTTAGTGTGTGTTGTTATCCTCTTCATGGCTGTAAGTATCCAATGTTTAGCTCCCACTTAAAAGTGAGAACAAGTGGTATTAGGTTTTCTGTTTCCACATGAATTTGTTAATGATAACAACCTCTAGCTGAATCCATACTGCTGCAAAGAACATGATTTTGTTTCTTTTTATGGCTGCATAGTATTTCATGGTGTATAGGTACCACATTTTCTTTATCCAGTCCACCATTGATAGGCACCTGGGTTAATTCCATATCTTTAGCTATTGTGAATAGTGCTGTCTTGAACATATGGGTGCATGTGTCTTTTTGGTAGAATGATTTGTTTTCTTTTGGATATATACCCAATAATGGGGATGCTGGGCCAAATGATTGTTCTACTTTTAGATCTTTCAGAAATCTCCAAACTGCTCTCCATGTGGCTGAACTAATTAATTTACATTCCCACCAGCAGTGTATATGTGTTCCCTTTTCTCTGCAGCATCACTAACATCTGTTATTTTTTGATTCTTTAGTAATACCCACTCTAATTGGTAAGAGATGGTATCTCATTGTAGTTTTGATTTGCATTTCCCTAATGATGAGGGACGTTGAACATTTTTCTCATACGCATGTTGGCTGTGTGTATATTTTATTTTGAGAAGTGTCTGTTCATGTCCTTTGTCTACTTTGTAAGGGGTTGTGTGATTTTTGCCTATGTTCCTTGTAGATTCTTGATATTAGACCTTTGTTGGATACAAGTTTGCAAAATGTTCCCCCATTCTGTAGGTTGTCTGTTTATTCTATTGATAGTTTCTTTTGCTGTGCAGAAACTGTTTAGTTAAATTATTAATAGATATCATTTCTCAATTTTTGTTTTTGTTGCAATTGCTTTTGAGGACATAGCTATAAATTATTCGCCAATGCTGATGCTGAGAAGGGTGTTTCCCAGATTTCCTCCAGGATTTTTATAGTTTGAGGTCTTATGTTTAAGTCTTTAATCCATCTTTTGTGATAGGTAGGGGTCCAGTTTCATTCTTCTGTGTATGGATAGCCAGCTATCCCAGCACCATTTATTGAGTAGGGAGGTCTTTGCTCATTGCTTATTATTTTTGTCAACTTTGTTGAAGATCAGATGGTTGTCTGCATATGGCTTTAATTCTTGGTTTTCTATCCTGTTCTTTTGGTCTATGTGCTACTTTTTGTTTTGTTTTTAACTAGTACCATGCTGTTTTAATTACTATAGCCTCATAGTGTAGTTTGAAGTTGGGTAATGTGATGCCTCTGACTTTGTTCTTTTTGCTGTTATTGTTGTTGCTGTTGCTGTTTCGAGACAGAGTCTTGCTTTGTTTCCCAGGCTGGAGTGGAGTGGCATGATCTTGGCTCACTGCAACCTCCACCTCCTGCGTTCAAGAGATTCACCTGCCCCAGCCTCCTGAGTACTGGGGACTGCAGGTGCCCACCACCACACCCAGCTAATTTTTGTATTTTTTTGTATTTTTTTTTTTTTAGGAGAAATAGGGTTTCACCATGGTGGCCAAGATGGTATTGAACTCCAGACCTCAAGTGATGCACCTGCCTTGACCTCCCAAAGTGCTGGAATTATAGGTGTGAGCCACCACACTCAGCCTGTCTCTGGTTTTGTTCTTTTTGCTTAGGACTGTTGACTATTTGGCCTTTTTTTTTTTTTTTTTTTTTTTTTCTAGTCCTGTGGAAAATGACACTGGTCATTTGATCAGAATAGTGTTGAATCTGTAGATTGCTTTGGGTAGTCTGGTCATTTTAATGATATTGGTTCCTCCAATTATTAACATGGACTTTTCTTTAATTGTTTGTGTCACCTATGCTTTCTTTCAGGGGTCTTATGTACTTCCTTGGTTGGATGTACTCCAATATATTTTTTAATATGTGGCTATTGTAAATAGGGTTGTGTTCTCAACTTGGCTCTTAGCTTGATTATTATTGGTGTATAGAAATGCTACTGATTTTTGTACATTAATTTTTGTATCCTGAAACTTTACTGAAGTCACTTATTAGCTTTAGTAACCTTTTGGCAGAGTCTTCAGGGTCTTCTTTCCTATTTGGATGGCTTTTATTTCATTCTCTTGCTTGATTTCCCTGGATAGGACTTCCAGCACTGTGTTGAATAGGAATGGTGAGAGTAGGCATCCTTGTCTAGTTCCACTGCTCAAGAGGAATGCTTTCAGGTTTTGATTATTCAGTATGATTTTGGCTATGCATTTATCATAGATGGCTATTATTATTTTGAAGTATGTTCTTTTAATGCCTAATCTGTTGAGGGTTCTTATAATGAGGGGGTGTTGGATTTCATTGAATGCTTTTTCTGCAGATACTGAGATGGTCATATGATTTTGTTTTTAATTCGGTTTATATGTTGAATCACATTTATCAATTTACATATGTAAAACCAATCTTGCATTCCAAAAATAAGGGCTACTTGATCACGGTGAATTAACTTTTTGATGTGCTGATGGATTCAGTTTGCTAATAATTTGTGGAGGATATTTGTGTCTGTGCTCATTGGGGATATGGCTTGTAGTTTTCTTTTTTCGTTATGTTTTTGCCAGATTTCGGTATCAGGGTAATTCTGACTTCTTCGAATGCGTCAGTGAGGAGTTCTTCCTTAGTGTTTTGGAATAGCTATTTTTCTTTCTCCTCTTTCACCTTAGTTATCTCCTCTTCCAAGTCAAATATTCTAAATCTCTTCTTTCAGTTGGATATATGTGCATTTAAAAATAAGTATGAAAGGCTAATCACTATTATTACAATATTTTTCTTTTTCTGCTACATCTCTCCTGGGTATATTTAAGCAGGTTGCCCCATAAATTAGAAGAATCCATGGCTTTTTAGTGGTTACATGCAGTGGTATGTCTTTCTGAGTATCACATTCAACAGATTACCTGTAGAAAAATTCTGATTAAATTAGAATGCAGAAAATACACTTTGCTAACATGGAAAATTTTCCTCTGAGGCCTCTTGTTGGGTTATAGGTGGCCAACTCTCCTCTTTATTTTCATGTGGTCTTCACCCTGTGTGTGTTTGTCTTAATCTCCTCTTTCTATAGGGATACCAATCATATTGGACTGGGACCACTGGTTTGAATTTATCTTACCTGTTTTACCTCATCAAGGGCTTATCTCCCAATATAGTCACATTCTGAGGTACTAAGGGTTAGGTCTTCAACATAGATTTTGGGGGTGACACAACTTAGCCCATAACAGATACTGTAATAATTACTGAATCAGTCAGGGTTCGTTATAGTCAGCAAAATGGACAGCACTTCAATTATTTGCGATGGAAACAATTTAAAGCAAGGGATTGATTTTATAGATGATAGGAGAGTTGCCAAATTAAGGAAGATGGTGAGGCAATCCAAATCAAAAAATAGGAACCCCCTTATAAGCCCAGAGTGAACAGACAAAAACAGGAAGTAGTTCTAACATATGCAATAATGACATCACCTGGTGGAAGCTGGAACCAGGTAGTCTGCCTAGAGGCCCTGAAAAAAAGGAAACTACAATGGAAACACACTTGCTACTATAGATTAGTGTTCCAGACAGAGAAAGAAGGGAGAGTACTCTTACCTGTTAACCTCATTCCTCCTAATGGCTGGTACCTCCTAATGGCTAAACTTGGGCAGAAGTCAGTTGATGCAGGAACCTAAGAATTATTTACAGCCTGGCTGGCTGGAATCAGTCCTCTTGCATTGCAGATGAAGCAGGAGAAGGACAGGGAGTGCCTTTGGGGGCAAAAAAGCTCAAGACTGACACAAGTACTAAGAAAATGAGAATATCATAAAATGATCCAAAATGGCCCTTCAAATAAATGAAGGCAAATTTACATATTTATATTTATGGATAGTGACTGCTATATAAATCTACTCACAACTGGCCAAACAAGACTTACTTTATTTTATCCTTCTAATTACTTTAAAAATATTTCTCCTCTTTTTTGCCTGGAAGATCCATTCTCCCTCCTACCCCACAATCTGTGCATTTCTAATTCTAAACCTTCTTTAAAAGCTTACTTAAATTCTCCTTGAAGTTTTCCAAATTCTTCTTTCCTCCTGTTTCTTCTTAACCCCCATTAAACTCTGTCTATATTGATCTCAAGTCACTAACAACTTCCCATCTATATTAGTAGCTGTTTATACACACGATTATGTACTTTTCAAGGATAGGGTCTGGGGTCTTTACATATCACACAGTTTTTAATATGCAGCTTGCACATTATTGAAGATCAGTTAGTATATCTGGTGTACTTAAGAAAACTCTTATAATATTGATATGACTCCCACTTATTATTTATAATCTTATTACCCCCCTATCATTTTCCCATTATTTTTAGCCATCCTGAATGGCAAAGCTAAGAGAACACAAAGAGGATTTTATTTGTTCTTTTTTAAAGAAGGATGTACTTCATTTTATGGTTATATAGGTGAGGATCAATCCTTAGCCTGGGATTCAAGGAAATATCCTCTTGTCTCACCTAAATATTAAAAAGTATGGGAAATTTTGAATGAGTATACTAAGCTACTAGATCTCTTCTGTTTATATTTTTGCTTTTTTTTGGGGGTGACTATTTTTGTAGACTGGGAAATAAATATATGCCTTCCACTAATACTTACTGAATACTAACCATGGTCCAAGCACACTCTAGGCATTTGAAATACATCAGGCAACAAAGCAGACAAATTCGTCCTTGTATTCCAATGAGAATAACAATGAACATTTAAGAATTCTAAGTTTGCTTGAAGTGATGTGTGATATGGGGGGAGGAAATAAAATAGAATGAATTATGTAAAATCAGAAGTGCCAAGATGGAGATAAGAAGCTGACTGTCATTTTAAATAGAGTTCTCACAGTTAGCATCATTGTGAAGTGACCTTTGAGCAGAGACTCAAAGGAGATGATAAAGTTAGCCATGCAGGTGTGTGACAAAAAAGCTTTGTAGGAATACAGAATAGAGTGTAAAGGCCCTAAAGCCAGAGAATGACCAAAGCAGATGTCCCAAACTTTTTAGGTTCATGAAGCTCACAGTGTCTTTAAACCAAAATAAACAGTTTCATTCATTAAGTAGCTAGTCCCAATCAACATGAATTTTTTCCCAAATACTTTAGTAGTCATTTGAAAAACTAAAACACATACATTGTAAGAAAATGAATATTTTAATTTTATTTATAAATTATAATTATTTATGAATGGAACACATATGCCTATTGAGAACTCAGTAGCTTCTCAAACCTTAAAGTTAGGTGAACGTTAATATCATAATTTCTTGTTCCTTATTAGTTTTGTGAGGTATAAGACTTTCACCATAAAAACTACCCCAAATTCAGCTTCACAAAGGTTTGACCTCATTGAAAAGAATAGGGCACAATCTACTGCTGAGCTGTGAGCTATCTCAAGCTAGTAGTTGATATGGTTTCTGGCAGATGTCAAGCATTGCTTGTTTTTCCTTTAAAATTTTAAGATGTCTTTCAATACCTTTGTGAGTTTGTTCTGTCATCCTAGGGCATCTGTATTAATCCATTTTCATGCTGCTGATAAAAATGTACCCAAGACTGGATAATTTGTAAAGTAAAAGAGGTTTAATGGATTCACAGTGCCACGTGGCTGGGGAGACCTCACAGTCATGATGGAAGGTGAAAGGCAAGTCTTACATGGTGGCAGGCAAGACAGAGAGCTTGTGCAGGGAACCCCCCCCTTACAAAACCATCAGATCTTGTAAGACTTATTCACTACCACGAGAACAGTATGGGGGAAACCACTCCCATGATTCAATTAACTCCCATTGGGTCCCTCCCACAACATGTAGGAATTATGGGAACTACAATTCAAGATGAGATTTGGGTGGGGAAACAGCCAAACCATGTCAACACCTCAGTGAATAGTTTGAGAAAACAGGAACAGCAAGGAGGTGGGTAGCTGGAAAGCAGTGAACAAAGGGGAGAGAAGCAGCAGTTAGAGAGTGATAGGAGGAGGCAGAGGTTGTACCACTCTCAGACCATGGTAAGGATGTCAGCTTTAACTATAAGGGGAATGGGAAGTGTCTTACTCCATCTGGGTTACAATAACAAAATACCATAGACTGGGTGGTTTATGGACAACAGAAATTTATTACAGTTCTGGAGGCTGAAAAGTGGAAGATCAAGGCAACAGTCAATTAAATATGAGAGAGCCCACTTTCTGGTTCCTAATTGGTGCCTTCTCTCTGTGTCCTCACATGGTAGAAGGGATGAGGGATCTTTTTCATAAGGGGACTGTTCCCATTTATGTAACTCTACTCCTATGACCTAATCACCTTCCAAAGGTCCCACTTTCTGCTATCATCACCTTGGTAGTTAGGATTTCAACTTATGAATTCTGGGGGGACACAAACATTCAGACCATAGCAGGAAGCCACTGGAAAGTTTGAGCAGAAGAATGACATTATCTAATTTAAAAAGTATCACTTTGGCTGCTGTCTTGAGAAAAAAAAAAAAAAAAAAAAAAAAAAAAAAAACTATAAAGATGGGGGGAGTGGGGGCACATTGAGCCCTGGTAGGAGGCTGCCGAAGTAATCTAGATAAAGAATCACGGTGACTGAGACTAAGATGGAAACATTGAGATGGTGAAATGTGCTCAAATTTCAGATGATTTTTAAGGCAGAGTCAGTAGGATATGTTGATGGATTAGAAATGAAACATAAGAAAAAGAGAGGACTCAAGAGTGACTCTGAAGTTTTTGGTCCAAAGAATATAAAGGAGAAAGTTGCTACCATCAGTGGAGGTAGAGTAGATTACAGGTGGAGCAGGTATAAAGAGCTCTATTCTAGACATTTTCCACTTTAGACATCAGTTAGACCTGTAAGTGGAAATGCCAATTCGCTAGCCTGGTAAACAAGTGCAGTGTTCAAAAGGGAGGCATGGGATAAAGATGTAGTTTGAGTTGGTGTGAGGTGTACGGATGGCATTTAAAGCCAAGAAGCTAAATGAGATTCTCTAGTGAGTAAGTATAGCTAGAAGACAGAAAGGTCCAGAGCAGTGAACTGGGACACATCAATATGAATGGGTTTGGGAAAAGAGAAGGAATTTGAATGTAGATTTAAAAAGTAGGGGAAAAGCAAGAGAGTATGATACTCTGGAGGCTCAGTGAAAAGCAGATCATCTACTTGTCTGATGCGGCAGAGAGATCAATAAAGATATGTAAAATAATATGCAGTTGGTCAAACACTTTAGTAAACTCAGTAATGAAATTCCTTCACTTAACAAAATAAGTTATGTTATTATGTCATCTGTCAATCAATGCAAAATTACTGCCAGCCTTTCCTATTCAAGGATGAGAAAATCAGAATAACAAGTTATAAATTATCAGAATTATTAATTCTGATTTTGTAATAGTATCTGAGTTTAGTACTAGTATCTAGTGATAACCTGCAATAATTTTTTTTAAAAATAGTAATTTGTTAAAAAGTTAATTAAAATTAATCATTGAAAACATATAAAATTTGTTTTCAATTTTTAAAAAATTGGCAGGAGAAATACATTTGAGGTCCAGCACTGCTTTTTCATAGTGACTTAATACGTATAAAATGATGCTGAGTATTTGCAGAACATCTGGTAAGAGCAGGCAGCAGTTTCCTTTTCAACATGTTCTAATTGACAATTTGATAAAGCTGGAAAATAACAATTTTAATGTTCATTTAAAATTGACTTTACAAATAAGCAGTTTTATTCCTATTTTCTCTAGATGCTTGAGTTGGTTTCTTTACTTCAAAATAAAATTTTCTTAAATAAGATTGATAAAAAATCCATTAAATAATATTTTATTATTCTAAAACAAAACCTCAAATATCTCACATTCTGAAACCTTTCATTGTCAGCAGCTTGCTTATTATTTATTCCTAAGACACTATTATTTGACCCCATTATATTGTCATTATTGTGATTTCTCTATGTTCTCACAATGTAATAAACCCCTTCTTGTCTCTCTCATTTATACCTCGAATCTCATGACTGATCATCTAAACTATACTTTCACTGGTGTATAAGTCTGGGTACAGTCAAGAAACCAGAAGCCGTACTAGATATTTAAAACATATGGAATTTAATATATAGCATTAATGACATGTGACAGGTGAGTTGAAAATACAAATAAGATATCATGCCACAGCTCAGGGAAGCAAAAATAGGAAGTCACCACCACTCCCAGGGCTGGATAGAAAGCATGAAAGAGTAGCATTCGTGTAGTCCAAAAGTCAAAGTTTACTGAACAGAAGTAAAACCATGGTGAGGGCTGCTTGGCAGAGCTGATATTATGAAGGGAGGGTATGTGCAGAAAGAGTTGGAGAAGATACAGTTGCTTCTAGAAAGACCAATCAAAGCAGAGCAAGAGAAAAAAATAGCTCTGGGGTATGTGCAACTGAGTACAGTCCGAAAAAAAGAGAACCCATACCAATTATTTTTAACAGAGGTAATTTAATATAGGCAATTGGACATACAGATACTGAAGTACAGAAATACTAATGAGGGGACTCTGAGGCAGTGCAGAGATAGTAACTGAAGAAAGCAACCACTAGCCCCAGGGCCAGGGGAAGAAAAGAAAGAAGTTAGGAGTATTGGAAGCTAGGGACTTAAAGATGGGTCATGCAGGGCTGAAATTCAGTCCTCTGAATGGGGGACAAGGTGGGTAATGGCTAGCTGCTGCTGTAACCTCAGGGGCCTAGGCAAAGGTCCCTGTGGGCTGGAACTCAGATCTTTGAGGAAGGGCTGCCTGCCAGCTTGTGCTGGATCCTTTATGAGGTGCGATAAGGAGACTGTTTCTGGAAGTGCCTAAAAAAAAAAATAACAAACAAAAAATCCTGGAACTTAGAATCAATGGCTGCCTGAAGAAACTCTCATTTTTGGATGAAAACTCATTGCTGTGGTCATGCTGTCACTAACAGAAAGCAAATAGGAAGGAACTCAGCTGCTCCCCCTTTTACTGCCTTACAGGATTCTCCTTGCACTCTCTATTTACAAAGCCTAACACGAGTCTCTTGGCAAAGGAGAAATAGAGTTTGTGGAGTCAGAAATTTAGCATAACAGGGCAGACTATAAAAGGGTGGGTTTGGGGCTAAGAAATGTTAACTTAATTACACAACCATTTGCTCCTCTGTCACCATCTTCCACCAGTTCCTCCCTATTGACTAAATGTACCTAAAACCAGTAAGCTAGGGAACCTGGAAAATAATTCCTCACAGAGTAAGGGAAGAACAGGAAGTGATCTAAGTACAATAGGCAAATGACTGACACACTAATACTCTTTGTTCTTTTGTACTATCTACTACTCTGGATAAGCAAAACCCCAACCCTAGATCAAATATATAGCCCAACTTCTGTGCTACATACCCACGAGTCAGCAAACTATGATCAAATTAAGCCCACCACTTTTCCTACAACCTGCACACTAAGAGTGGCTTTTACATTTTTTAATAGTTGAAAAAATTCAAAAGAATAATATTTTATGGCACATGAAAATTATATGAAATTTAGCTTTCAGTATCCATGGATAAAGTTTTATTAGAACACAGTCATGCTTATTAATTTACATGTTGTCTATGACAGATTTTCCATCACAAAGGTAGAGTTGACTAGTTGTGACAGAGACATTATGGACCACATAGCCTCTCTGGCTCACTAAAGAAAAAGTTTACCCACTCATACTTACTTACTTACTTAATTTATTTAAAACAAGATTTCACTGTGTGGCCTAGGCTGGAGTGCACTAGCATGATCACAGCTCACTGCAGCCTCAACCTCCAGACCTCAATTGATCTTCCCACCTCAGTCCCCCAAGTAGCTGGGACTACAGGTGGGCATCACAACACCTGGCTAATTTTAATATT
Organism: Rhinopithecus roxellana; assembly: GCF_007565055.1. Taxonomy (NCBI): domain Eukaryota; kingdom Metazoa; phylum Chordata; class Mammalia; order Primates; family Cercopithecidae; genus Rhinopithecus; species Rhinopithecus roxellana. Next base: position 33,762,316 of record NC_044550.1, on the reverse strand, counting down.
TTTTGTATAGATGGGATTTCACCATGTTGCCTAGGCTGGTCTCAAATTCCTGAGCTTAAGTGATCCTCCCACCTTGGCCTCCTAAAGTTTACTGCCTATTTATTCTACATACCCATGAAGCTTAGTCCTGCTGATAGAAATACAGCCATGCTGATTAATATTTTATTTCAAGGCCATTTGTTACTCTTTCACTTGAACTTGGTCAATTACCTTCTTCCCCTTCCTTCGATAATCTGTTACAGTTCTCCCTCACTTTCCTCAAGTCTCTCAACATCTACGCCTTTACTCTAAGTCATGGACCATGTTCCGTCACTTCATTGACAAAGTTGGGATACAAAGAAACTTATCCTTTTCTTTCTGCTCCAGAGATACAGACAAATACATCTAAAACTCTACCTTTTATCCTCTCTTAAGTCTCAGAGACTGTTGCAGCTCTCCTTCATCTTAAGGGAGGCCATCTCACCTGTGCTCATGGCCTCATTCCGTCTCATCTACTCTTTCACAGTCTTCTCCTCTCATCTCTTCATTGTCTGTTTCCCTTCTAGAAACATTACAGAGTAGTGACCAGGAACAAAACCTTAAGTTCGGCTGACTAAGCTCAGATTCTACCTCCACTGCTTACTAACTCTCTAATCATTAGCAGTTTCTCTTAATCACTATTAACCTCAGTCTCTTCCTTTGTAGAAATAATTATGTATCAAATTGTCATAAGCATTAAATAAAATCACATATATAAACATCTAGTGCAATGCCCCACGTATGTGTTTAAAATATTTTAGCTATTTTAAAATATCACTAAATTTTTACTATCATCACTCCAACCTCTAAAAGTGCTGAAGTCTCCCTTCACCTAAAAACTTACAAAAGCTGCCTTCATCCTGTGCCACCCTTTCATTATCATTCTCTTCAACGTCTTTGTTTTCATTCAAACTCTCCCTTCCCATCGAAGTAGTCTATCCTTAATGACTTAAGATTTCACTCTTCTTTCATCCATTCTTTAATGCATTGAAATTTAGTTTCCACAAGTCTTCTGAAAATGCTCTTACAAAGGTCAGTAATGATCTCCCAATTCCCAAATCCACTCATAGTTTTCAGTCTTCATATTATCTAACCTCTCTGTGACATTTAGTCTTGTTATACTCACTCTTCTAAACTTTCCAACCCCTGGCTTCCAAAACACTAGTCTTTGGGTTTATCAACTGTTATTTTTTCTCTCCTGGGCATTTCTTTATCTGTCCATGCTTTAGTTCCCATTCTGTTCCCACTGTTCATGTTGTATCATGTATTTCCTGGGCAGTTTTCTTCAGCTCCTATTAATATATGTGTGCTTATAATAGAGTAAGCATATGTTTTATTAATGTATTAATACATGTATGCTTATAACACTGTAACTACAACCTGGATCTTTTCCAAGCCCAAGCATAGCATGACTGCCAACTGTACATTCATATGAATTGACCTACTTTTAAATTCAGTGTGTCCATAAAGTTCATATTTTTCTTAATAAATTTGCTTTCTCTATAAATCATTGGCATATAATTAATCAGAAGGTTGTGAGTCATTCTTGACCCTTTTCTTTTCTACATAGTCAAATTCACTTACTCTCCATGTCCATCCAATTTTCACTCTTAAATATCTCATTCTATTTTCTAGTGTGAGAGTTTTCACTCGGAAACTCTCCTCTGCCCTGGTTTCACCCTCACCATCTCCAAATCACACTGCAGTAGTAGTCTGTAACTGCAGCCCCCTTTACCAGTAGCCTTGTCTTTCTCAAATCCGAATTCCACACAACAGCCAGCTCTATGTCTATTTTGATAGTGCTATCCTTCTACTTAACCCCCTCAAAGGCTCCTCATTGACTGCACATTACACTCTGAGCTTCTTCAGACGTCATATACTATCCTCTGTGTTGGGGGAACTATCTTCCTCTCTATTCTCATTTCCTGCTGCTCTAAAGTCATATTTTGTCTTTTCAACATTGTAATCTGCATTCAGAAATATGAATTATCCAGCTCTTTCTCCTCTTTGGGCTTTGCTCATGCTGTCTCCTTAGCCTGTAACATTCTTCCTCTGTCTTTCCTCCAGCCCTTGACCTAACCAAATGCTTCATCATTTAGCATTAACCTCGGTTCCACTCCCCACAGTAGGTCTGCCAGTCTGGGTTAGACTCCATTCGTCACTTTTTCCTTATGTTTTCACCAATGTACTTTCTGTTGTATTATAATCACCTAGCATAGTGTCTGAAAAAGAGTCTGCACTTTAGGAAAGAATTATCCAAGAGTTTATTCAATATTTAATAGTTAAGTATTACTTACAAGGTAAAATGATCCATTCTTGTGTTTGCAAGAAGTAACATGTAAATCTGCCTTTCAAGGGCATGTGGTCAAGTAGGAGCAAGGTGGCAGAGAGTTAACTAGTTTTACAAACCAGTGCAAAGTAAGAAATTGGTAAGTGTGGAAGAGCAGTGAGGATAAAGTATTGAAAGAGTTCATGTGATATAAGGATTATTCCCATAATGAATATTTGCCAGATATTCAAAGCACTAACATAAATATTTTGACATTCTATCAATTTGATACAAGAGTTATGATTTGTAATTATATTGCATTTAAAACTTCAGTGCAAGTACAACTCATGTAGCACTGTCCCATACCCAGTGTTTGATCAGTTGTATCTCTGACTGAATTTCTTTGCCTTCCCAAGTTTCCTCCTCCTCCAAAATGCCTTGCCCAGCATTTTCTTACAAATGCTTTTAAAAAATATCTATATTTGCATTTTTCCCCAAGAATATTAAAGCAATGAGAAAGGGAAAACCTATAAATGCCACTTTCAACAGGGAAGTAGGGAAGTGACAGAGTGAGAAAGACAAGGATGAATGGCAGTAGAAAATGTGCCCAAATGAGTAAGAAGTTAACAATTGTAATATCGTTCCATGAACTACATAATGTGGGCATGATATCTCCATTTTATGGAAAAGAAAATTGAGACTCAGAGTTGTTAAATAACTTACCTAAGTTCATGCATCTAGTATCTTCAGGGCTGAATCGAGGTTTCAAATCTTCACAAAGCAGAAAAATAAAGAGAAAGAAGAAAATATGGCAAAAAGATTCATCACCTGCTCTATTCCTGGGAAATCACTCTTAAGTAAAATGTTGAGGAAGTGTATAATGGTTTTTAAAATAATTAACTTTATATTTTATATGTGTATGCATATAAATCAGAAACTGAAAATATGAAGACTATCCTAATTTAGTTATGTCTTGGTAATTATTCTGAGACTGGTATTCAACCACTCTTCATGCACACACACATAATCTCCCACACTCCCCCACCCCAGTCTCTGCCCAGTCCACCTTTCCCATTGAACATAAGTCACACTAGTCTGAGCAAAGGTCCTCCACTTCAGGCAGTCTGGACCACTTGCTTTTTATGGAAAATACAATAATCTCTTATCTCTATGACTTTGTTCCTGTCATTCTTTTGGCTGGAAATTCTGTCTCATGCACAGTCCACACTTTGGACTTTCAATATGCTTTCCATTTTTCAAGTCTAAATTCTATAGAAGGACTGTAGAAGGAGTTTACTGATCTCTAACTGGAAATATTTCCATTTTCCTCTGTGCCTGGCTGTAAAAACAGCTGCTAACATCTGAATATTGCTTTATAGTTTAGATAGTGCTTTCAAAATCACCATTCTGTTTCAGGCCGACACACCATCTTTGAAAGAGGTATTAAATGCTACACTTTGTCTTGAAGAAGTTAGGGGCAAACTGTTTGGGCTGTTGGCCACATAGACCCTCTTTGGATATGGAAAAGAGATGTGCCTATCACAGGCCACATACTCTAAGGCTCCAGTCCAGTCCTCAGCTGTCAGTGACCCTCCCTGAGGATGAGGAATCCACCAGGCTAAGAGGAGCCTGTGTCCCCTCCTTTTCTGTCCCAGGGACTCTGGAATTCCTTGCATGCGTGGAGCTGAGCCCATTCTCAGGGACTGCTCAGGCCTTTTTCCCTTGCTCTATCTTCTTCAGGGCAGACAGGGCAGATACTGTGTGCACCCCCAGCCAAGTATGACCAAAGGACAACTGTTTCCAAGGAAGGTGGACTGAACTTGGACCTCAGCCAGGAGTCCAAACCTGTGACTTGAGATCTCTCACATTTTGGATGAGAACTAGGAATGAGAAGATACAGGGCTGTGGGTTGGGGCAAGATAGAGGTCAATTTTTCCCCAGTCCTCCATATTGTTGGAGGGAAATTTGAGCACCTGAGAATTTTAATTTTTAGCTCAACCTTCCAGGTTATTCTGATGTGTATTTGTCAAGGTGGAATGGAGTAGATTATATTTGATTTGACAGTTCATTAATTTGATTTATAATTTTAAATATTTAGTTATGAAGTATGGACCAAGATATTTGGTCAATTCAGGAATTGTTTGCCCATCTATTGATTGATCGTGGTTGGGGCATGGAGGTCTGACCATGTCAGTTCTTGGTGAGACAATTTTCATGTTCTATATACACTGCAGACCTCTGTGCTGTTGGCCAAGGTTTGATTGGCCTGAGCTGTAGTTCAACTTCTCCCTCTGCCCAATTCTGGTTCTTCCTCCTTTCCAGCTATGTTAGGTCCTCATAAATATCCCGGACAACAAACACTGTTCCAGTGTCTATTTCCAGACAATCTTGCTTGTAACACCTAGCAAGTCTAAAGTACACTCAATAAATATTTCTTGAATATATGGTAAACAAATAATAATAATAATAATAGAGAGCTAACATGTAAAATGCTTACTATGTGCCTGTTACTATTCTAAGTAATGATATATATTAATTCCAACAATATTATTGAGGCAGGTACTATTATTAACCCCATTTGATAGCTTAGGAAAATAAGGGACAGAGAGGTCACATAATTTGTTTAGGGTCACATAGTTGGTAAGTAGTGAATCTTATGTTAGGACACAGGCAATCTGACTCCAAACTTGGCATTATTAATTACCATACTAAAATGCTTCTCTGAAGATAGTAACAAATGTTCACTGATGACTGAATAATAATATATTTCTGTGGTATAAGTAGTCAGTTAACAGGCTATTGATTATGCTGCTAGTAAAAGCATTTTATTCATTAGAACAAAGTTGAGAAAAGTAAATGAGAGAAATTCTTAAACTGATGTATTAGGGGCTATTTATTTTTGACTTTTTCTCTCATACTTGGTAGAATACTCATGATTATTTTCCTGTTCCTGTCTGATCTTTCTATCATGATAGGAGCCAGTCCTTGGGTCAAGTTCTATTTTTTGGAAATCTTTTGGAAAAGACTATGTCTTGGCCTGTAACCCACCGTTCTTAGCAACAGACTGGGCTGGATAACTCTCCTCTGTTGTTCTTGCTTCTTCTAAGCCAAAGCCTGACACTGACCTGCACTGAAAGGATATATAGTAAGGTGGCCTTAGCCATTGTCCATTGGCCAACCTCGAGTCAGTATAGTCGTGAATTTTGTTTCCATTTCCCCAGTGTGGGCTGCTGTCACAGGCCTTGTTTAGTGGCTTTCTTGCTGCATACCCCACTTCTTCAGTCACCTGGCTCCTGTCTTGTCACCAGTTCTTATAGGAATTGTATTTCCTGGTCAGAAAATATGGCTACCACTTTCTATTTTTATCTGACTGCTGCTGTCTGCTCAGTTGATCCCATAAATGAGAACCTCTAACTAAGTCACCACAAGCTGCCTACCCTACTTGGTGTATATTCTACCTAGTTTTTACTATATCTTGAAATTTTTGCTAAAGATACTCAGTCAACTGTTTTTTGCCCTTCTATGTACTGATCTCCTGATTACTCTTGCCCCTTTTAAATTTCATCTGTAACTGATAGTGGAACGACTGATCCAAGTCTTGCTTCTTTGTTCATACCCTTGTTTGTTAACTGATTCTATAGTTCATTGGAAGAAATTCATTCTGGCTATGTTTTATCTGAATCAATTCCTCATTGATTGGTCTCATATTGATCTTACAGTCACTGAAAATGTAAAGTGGGTGAATAAGTAATTACAAATTAAATTCATGCAGAAAATTGATCCAAGGAAAGAAAATTTCCATTTTGGACAATCTGTATTATTTTATTTTAGATCTGCATTATTTAAGTGATTATCCCACTGTTGCACTGACTTTACAAAAATATCATCAGAGAGCACAGAAATAATTTTACTCCATTTTTCTCAAATATTAGTAGTAAATCATTTATTGGGTAGGTAATCATTTACTTGACAAATATTTGTTGAGTGGCCACTATGTGCCAGGCCCTAGCAATGTAGCATTTTTGGCATCTTACATTCTTTACTTTTCACATACTTGTACTTTTTAGGTGAAATTCACAATTGCTGTATAAAGATGCTGGAAATGGATATTTATTTTTTCTCATCACAGAAATGAACTAGTTGAGGCTTAGAGAAGTTTCTGTGACTTGACCAAGTTTATTCTGCATAAGAGCACTGGGGATAAGACTTCTGATACCCTTGCTGGTCTTTTTGTCACTAAGAATATTAAAGATTAGACAGTAAGAGATTAAAACCCATAGGGAAAGACAAATTAGCCTTGTATGTCACTTGGAACTATCTCATTAAACAGGTCTGATAGAAGATAATACTTCCACAAAATGAGTACATGTTTGGAGTTCTGTCTTTTTTAAAAAAGAGATATTCTAATTAATTTTTTTTTCTGAAAATGTGATGGACCCTTTTGAAAATTCCTCAATTTTATCAAAACTAGTGGAAGTTCTGCCATTCTACTCACTTAGATGGTCATTTTTCTATAATGCTTTTCTTGAGGTACATTGATAAGAAAGAAATATAAGCCATGTTCACACAGAGAGATATACAGCTGGGAAAATCTAGCTCACTGGTGTTTCTGGGATACTTACTCGCATGATACCGTAAATACAGTCAATGCATGGAGAGACACAATGTAAACTGTTACTTTGAAATGCTTGCTTTTGGCACAACTTCATCACAGGCGTTTTACAATTTACAAAGCAGTATGGAGTAATGTTGACAACTTCTGTGTTTACAAATTCACTGGTTCCTCTTTACTCCAGTCAGGATTTTTGGTTTTGGCACCTTTTCAGATGTTTGTCATTTCTTCCCAACGTGTTTGCATCATATATTACTCTTTACTCTATTAGAATAGCTATTATTTTATCCGAAGTTGAATGGGCCTCAGTAAGTCTATTTGACTTCCAAAAGGAAATATTAATTATCTGGCTGGATTTGATGCTAGGTCCTTTGCAAAATGCCTGGCTTAATTACATTTAATACATCAAAAGAGCGATTTTCTTTTAATAATAACTGAAGAAAAGTGATTTTCTTTTAACAATGACTGAAGAACATGAAAACTTGAACAATGATTTCCAATAATTATCTTCACCTTTTTCAATGTAAAGTACTGAAAGAGAGCCTTTGAAAACAGCTACTTGGTCATCTTTAAAAAAGTGAGACTTAATTAAAAGGATCTAAAGCTGTTATCATTACAGTGTTAAGAAGTACCTTTTTTGTAGCAATTTTTAAGATTCCTAAGATAAATATCTTTAGAATGGTTAAGATATTGCCACACCTATGAACTGAGAGAAGTATTAAATAATTAAAGATAAGAATAAAAATATTGGCCAGACTAATAGCTAACGTTTACTGTGGGCTTACTTTATGTCAGACAGTATTCCAAGAGCTTTATGTGGGTTAGTTCATTTAATCTTCCAAACAATTTTATAAGAGTTTTGCTATCCCCACTTTAAAGACATGAGAACTGAAAGACATAAAGATCAAGGAATTTGCCTAAGGATACACAGTTAATAAGTGGTGAAGCTTGGAGTCTAACATGGGATTTTGTGCTACTTAAGTGTCAACTATGGATTATCAATTGTGCTATTGTCCTTAAAGGTTCGTACCTCCCATTGGAGAAAAAGCAGAAAATAATGTTTAGCAATGTACATTGTACAGAAGCCACTACTGGTTTCTAGATAAATGGAGAGATACACTACATTTGTGGATTAGATAATTTAATACTGTTATTTTTCCTAAATTTATGTACAGACTCCTATAGGCTATTTTGAAGGAATAGACAAGCTAGTTCTAAAATTTATATGAAGATGCCAAGTATATAGAATAGCCAGTTTTAAAAATTAACAAGGAAGACTTACATTACCTGATTTCAAGATTTTATATAAAACTAGAAGAAAGAATATAGTGTGATTTAGGAATGCAGACATATAGAATAAAGGGCTTATAATAGATACACATATATAGGATTGATCAATTTTTGGGAAAAGTGCCATGAAATTTCAATTGGGAAAGGCAGGTCTTTTTAACAAATGCTAATGGAACAACTGAACATCTGTATAGAAAACCCCTATGTTATTCTTACACACACAAGAAATGGAAATGACTCATAGACTTAAATGGAAAATACAGAATCATAAAGCTTCTAGAAGAAAACATAAAGTAATGTACTTACAACCTCATTATAGGCAAGAATTTCCTGGAGAAGACAAGAAGAACACAAACCATGAAGGAAAAATACTGTTAATTTGAACATCATCACAATTAAAATTTTCTACTCATCCAAATTTACAAGCCAAAAACTAATATGAAAGGTCTTATATTAAGAACATATGAAGAACTCCTCCAAGGAGACAATAAAAATTTTGAATAACCCAATTAAAAGACAAACAGAATATGCTTCAGAAAGAAGATATAAAAATAGCCAAAAAGTATGTGAAAAAGTTCTTAAGTGCATGAAAAGTGCCTTAGTCCTTAAGGAAATGTAAAGTCACAATGAGTTACCACTTCATATCCACTAACATACCAACACTAGGTGTTACAGATGTGGGTCAATTTCAAACATTGATGGTGAGAAGGTACAACACACCTGTCCCATGTATCACTAGAATTCTACTTTTAGGTATTAAAGAGATAAAAGACTTGCACAAGAATATTCTTATTATAAAGTCTAATATCTTTTTGTGTGTACAAACTAAGAGGTTCTTTATTTTTTAAATTAAATATTAAAAATTGTTTATATTTATGGTGTTAACATGATGTTTCAATTTATGTATACATTGTGGAATGGCTAAATAAAACTAATTACCATATGCTTTACCTCATATGCTTATCATTCTTTTGTGGTGAGAATGCTTAAAATCTACTCTGCTAGCACTTTTCAAGTACACAATATATTGTTATTAACTGCAGTTATTATAATGTCTCTTATATGGATATTATAATAAATATATTACCCTGTCTAACTGAAATTTTGTATCCTTTGACGAACATTTCTCTAATCCTTTCAACCCTTTACCTCCTATCTCTAATAACCACAATTTTACTCTCCACTTCTATGAGTTCAACTTTTTTTTTTTTATCATTATACTTTAAGTTCTAGGGTACATGTGCATAACGTACAGGTTTGTTACATATGTATACTTGTGCCATGTTGGTGTGCTGCACCCATCAACTTGTCAGCAACCAACAACTTGTCATTTGCATCAGGTATAACTCCCAATGCAATCCCTCCCCCATCCCCCCTTCCTACAATAGGCCCCGGTGTGTGATGTTCCCCTTCCCGAGTCCAAGTGATCTCATTGTTCAGTTCCCACCTATGAGTGAGAACATGCGGTGTTTGGTTTTCTCTTCTTGTGATAGTTTGCTGAGAATGATGGTTTCCAGCTGCATCCATGTCCCTACAAAGGACACAAACTCATCCTTTTTTATGGCTGCATAGTATTCCATGGTGTATATGTGCCACATTTTCTTAATCCAGTCTGTCACAGATGGACATTTGGGTTGATTCCAAGTCTTTGCTATTGTGAATAGTGCACAATGAACATACGTGTGCATGTGTCTTTATAGCAGCATGATTTATAATCCTTTGGGTATATACCCAGTAATGGGATGCTGGGTCATATGGTACTTCTAGTTCTAGATACTTGAGGAATTGCCATACTATTTTCCATAATGGTTGAACTAGTTTACAATCCCACCAACAGTGTAAAAGTGTTCCTATTTCTTCACATCCTCTCCAGCACTTGTTGTTTCCTGACTTTTTAATGATTGCCATTCTAACTGGTGTGAGATGGTATCTCATTGTGGTTTTGATTTGCATTTCTCTGACGGCCAGTGATGACAAGCATTTTTTCATGTGTCTGTTGGCTGCGTGCATGTCTTCTTTTGAGAAATGTCTGTTCATATCCTTTGCCCACTTTTTGATGGGGTTGTTTGTTTTTTTCTTGTAAATTTGTTTGAGTTCTTTGTAGGTTCTGGATATTAGCCCTTTGTCAGATGAGTAGATTGCAAAAATGTTCTCCCGTTCTGTAGGTTTCCTGTTCACTCTAATGGTAGTTTTTTCTGCTGTGCAGAAGCTCTTTAGTTTAATAAGATCCCATTTGTCAATGTTGGCTTTTGTTGCCGTTGCTTTTGGTGTTTTAGACATGAAGTCCTTGCCCATGCCTATGTCCTGAATGGTATTACCTAGGTTTTCTTCTAGGGTTTTTATGGTGTTAGGTCTAACATTTAAGTCTCTAATCCATCTTGAATTAATTTTCGTATAAGGAGTAAGGAAAGGATCCAGTTTCAGCTTTCTACTTATGGCTAGCCAATTTTCCCAGCACCATTTATTAAATAGGGAATCCTTTCCCCATTTCTTGTTTTTCTCAGGTTTGTTAAAGATCAGATGGCTATAGATGTGTGGTATTATTTCTGAGGACTCTGTTCTGTTCCATTGGTCTACAGCTCTGTTTTGGTACCAGTACCATGCTGTTTTAGTTACTGTAGCCTTGTAGTATAGTTTGAGGTCAGGTAGCATGATGCCTCCAGTTTTGTTCTTTTAACTTAGGATTGTCTTGGCAATGCGGGCTCTTTTTTGGTTCCATATGAACTTTAAAGCAGTTTTTTTCAATTCTGTGAAGAAACACATTGGTAGCTTGATGGGGTTGGCAATGAATCTATAAATGACCTTGGGCAGTATGGCCATTTTCACGATATTGATTCTTTCTATCCATGAGCATGGTATGTTCTTCTATTCATTTGTGTCCTCTTTATTTCACTGAGCAGTGGCTTGTAGTTCTCCTTGAAGAGGTCCTTTACATCCCTGGTAAGTTGAATTCCTAGGTATTTCATTCTCTTTGAAGCAATTGTGAATGGAAGTTCATTCATGATTTGGCTCTCTATTGGTCTATTACTGGTGTATAAGAATGCTTATGATTTTTGCACATTAATTTTGTATCCTGAGACTTTGCTGAAGTTGCTTACCAGCTTAAGGAGATTTCGGGCTGAGACGATGGGGTTTTCTAAATATACAATCATGTCATCTGCAAACAGGGACAATTTGACTTCTTCTTTTCCTAACTGAATACCCTTTATTTCTTTCTCTTGCCTGATTGCCCTAGCCAGAACTTCCAACACTATGTTGAATAGGAGTGGGGAGAGAGGGCATCCCTGTCTTGTGCCAGTTTTCAAAGGGAATGCTTCCAGTTTTTGCCCATTCAGTATGATATTGGCTGTGGGTTTGTCATAAATAGCTATTATTAGTTTGAGATACATTCCATCAATACCAAATTTATTGAGAGTTTTTAGCATGAAGGGCTGTTGAATTTTGTCAAAGGCCTTTTCTTCATCTATTGAGATAATCATGTGGTTTTTGTCTTTGGTTCTGTTTATATGCTGGATTACATTTATTGATTTGTGTATGTTGAATCAGCCTTGCATCCCAGGGATGAAACCCACTTGATCATGGTGGATAAGCTTTTTGATGTGCTGCTGGATTCGCTTTGCCAGTATTTTATTGAGGATTTTTGCATCGATGTTCATCAGGGATATTGGTCTAAAATTCTCTTTTATTGTTGTGTCTCTGCCAGGCTTTGGTATCAGGATGATGTTGGCCTCATAAAATGAGTTAGGGAGGATTCCCTCTTTTTCTATTGATTGGAATAGTTTCAGAAGGAATGGTACCAGCTCCTCCTTGTACCTCTGGTAGAATTTGGCTGTGAATCCATTTGGTCCTGGACTTTTTTTGGTTGGTAGGCTATTAATTGTTGCCTCAATTTCAGAGCCTGCTATTGGTCTATTCAGGGATTCAACTTCTTCCTGGTTGAGTCTTGGGAGAGTGTAAGTGTCCAGGAAATTATCCCTTTCTTCTAGATTTTCTAGTTTATTTGCGTAGAGGTGTTTATAGTATACTCTGATGGTAGTTTGTATTTCTGTGGGGTCTGTGGTGATATCCCTTTTGTCATTTTTTTATTGCGTCTATTTGATTCTTCTCTCTTTTCTTCTTTATTAGTCTTGCTAGTGGTCTATCGATTTTGTTGATCTTTTCAAAAAACCAACTCCTGGATTCATTGATTTTTTGGAGGGTTTTTTGTGTCTCTATCTCCTTCAGTTCTGCTCTGATCTTAGTTACTTCTTGTCTTCTGCTAGCTTTTGAATGTGTTTGCTCTTGCTTCTCTAGTTCTTTTAATTGTGATGTTAGAGTCTCAATTTTAGATCTTTCCAGCTTTCTCTTGTGGGCATTTAGTGCTATAAATTTCCCTCTACACGCTGCTTTAAATGTGTCCCAGAGATTCTGGTATGTTGTATCTTTGTTCTCATTGGTTTCAAAGAACATCTTTATTTCTGCCTTCATTTCATTATGTACCCAGTAATCATTCAGGAGCAGGTTGTTCAGTTTCCATGTAGTTGAGCAGTTTTGATTGAGTTTCTTAGTCCTGAGTTCTATTTTGATTGCACTGTGGTCTGAGAGACAGTTTGTTATAATTGCTGTTCTTATACATTTGCTGAGGAGTGCTTTACTTCCAATTATGTGGTCAATTTTGGAATAAGTGCGATGTGGTGGCCAGAAGAATATATATTCTGTTGATTTGGGGTGGAGAGTTCTGTAGATGTCTATTAGGTCTGCTTGCTGCAGAGACGAGTTCAATTCCTGGATATCCTTGTTAACTTTCTGTCTCGTTGATCTGTCTAATGTTGACAGTGGGGTGTTGAAGTCTCCCTTTATTGTATGGGAGTCTAAGTCTCTTTGTAGGTCTCTAAGGACTTGCTTTATGAATCTGGGTGCTCCTGTATTGGGAGCATATATATTTAGGATAGATAGCTCTTCCTGATGCATTGATCCCTTTACCATTATGTAATGGCCTTCTTTGTCTCTTTTGATCTTTGATGGCTTAAAGTCTGTTTTATCAGAGACTAGTATTGCAACCCCTGCTTTTTTTTGTTCTCCATGTGCTTGGTAGATCTTCCTCCATCCCTTTATTTTGAACCTATGTGTGTCTCTGCATGTAAGGTGGGTCTCCTGAATACAGTAAACTGATGGGTCTCGACTCTTTATCCAGTTTGCCAGTCTGTGACTTTTAACTAGACCATTTAGTCCATTTACATTTAAGGTTAATATTGTTACGTGTGAACTTGATCCTGTCATTATGATATTAACTGGTTATTTTGCTCGTTAGTTGATGCAGTTTCTTCCTAGCCTCGATGGTCTTTACATTTTTGCCTGTTTTTGCAATGGCTGGTACCGGTTGTTCCTTTCTATGTTTAGTGCTTTCTTCAGGGTCTCTTGTAAGGCAGGCCTGGTGGTGACAAAATCTCTAAGCATTTGCTCATCTTTAAAGGATTTTATTTCTCCTTCACTTATGAAACTTAGTTTGGCTGGATATGAAATTCTGGGTTTAAAATTCTTTTCTTTAAGAATGTTGAATATTGGCCCCCACTCTTTTCTGGGTTGTAGAGTTTCTGCCAAGAGATCTGCTGTTAGTCTGATGGGCTTCCCTTTGAGAAACCCGACCTTTCTCTCTGGCTGCCCTTAACATTTTTTTCCTTCATTTCAACTTTGGTGAGTCTGACAATTATGTGTCTTGGAGTTGCTCTTCTAGAAGAGTATCTTTTTGGTGGTCTCTGTATTTCCCAAATTTGAATGTTGGCCTGCCTTACTAGGTTGGGGAAGTTCTCCTGGATGATATCCTGAAGAGTGTTTTCCAATTTGGTTCCATTTTCCCTCTCACTTTCAGGCACCCCAATCAGATGTAGATTTGGTCTTTTCACATAATCCCATACTTCTTGAAGGCTTTGTTCATTTCTCTTTCCTCTTTTTTCTTTAGACTTCTCTTCTCGTTTCATTTCATTCATTTGATCCTCAATCGCTGATACTCTTTCTTCCAGTTGATTGAGTCGGTTACTGAAGCCTGTGCATTTGTCACGTATTTCTCGTGTCATGGTTTTTATGTCTGTCAGTTCGTTTATGGCCTTCTCTGCATTGATTATTCTAGTTATCCATTCTTCCATTCTTTTTTCAAGATTTTTAGTTTCTTTGCGCTGGGTACGTAATTCCTCCTTTAGCTCTGAGAAGTTTGATGGACTGAAGCCTTGTTCTCTCAACTCGTCAAAGTCATTCTCCGTCCAGCTTTGCTCCGTTGCTGGCCATGAGCTGCATTCCTTTGGAGGGGGTGATGGGCTCTGATTTTTTGCATTTCCAGCTTTTCTGGCCTGCTTTTTCCCCATCTTTGTGGTTTTATCTGCCTCTGGTCTTTGATGATAGTGACGTACTGATGGGGTTTTGGTGTGGGTGTCCTTCCTGTCTGTTAGTTTTCCTGCTAACAGTCAGGACCCTCAGGTATAGGTCTGTTGGAGATTGCTTGAGGTCCACTCCAGACCCTGTTTGCCTGGGTATCAGCAGCAGAGGCTGCAGAAGATAGAATATTGCTGAACAGAGAGTGTACCTGTCTGATTCTTGCTTTGGAAGCTTAGTCTCAGGGGTGTACCCTGCCTTCAGAGGTGTGGGGTGTTGGTCTGCCCCTAGTGGGGGATGTCTCCCAGTTAGGCTACTCAGGGGTCAGGGACCCACTTAAGCAGCCAGCCTGTCTGTTCTCAGATCTCAACCTCCGTGTTGGGAGATCCACTGCTCTCTTCAAAGCTGTCAGACAGAGTCGTTTGCATCTGCAGAGGTTTCTGCTCCTTTTTTTTGTTTGTTTGTTTAGCTGTGCCCTGTCCCCAGAGGTGGAGTCTACAGAGACAGGCAGGCCTCCTTGAGCTGCTGTGGGCTCCACCCAGTTCGAGTTTCCCTGTGGCTTTGTTTACCTACTTAAGCCTCAGCAATGGTGGGCGTCCCTCCCCCAGCCATGCTGCTGCCTTGCCCTTAGATGGCAGACTGCTGTGCTAGCAATGAGGGAGGCACCCTGGGCGTGGGACCCTCCTGGCCAGGTGTGGGATATAATCTCCTGGTGTGCCCTTTGCTAAGACCCTTGGTAAAGTGCAGTATTGGAGTGGGAGTTACCCCATTTTCCAGATGTTGTGTGTCTCAATTCCCCTGGCTAGGAGAAGGGATTCCCTTCCCCCTTGCGCTTCCCAGGTGAGGCAATGCCTCGCCCTGCTTCAGCTCTCGCTGGTCGGGCTGCAGCAGCTGACCAGCACCGATTGTCCGGCACTCCCTAGTGAGATGAACCCGATACCTCAGTTGAAAATGCAGAAATCACCCGTCTTTTGTGTCGCTCACGCTGGGAGCTGGAGACTTGAGCTGTTCCTATTCGGCCATCTTGCTCCACCCCGAGTTCAACTTTTTTAGATTTCTTTTACAAGTGAGATTATGTAGCATTTGTCTTTTTGTTCCTGGCTTATTTCACTTGATAGAATGTCTTCCAGGTTCATCCACGTTGTTGCAAATGACAAGATTTCATTCTTTTTGAAGGATAAATAGTATTCCATTGTGTATATATACCACATTATTTTATCCATTAATTAATCAATGGACGCATGTTGATTTCATGTCTTTGCTATTGGAAATAATGCTACAATAAACATAGGAGTGCAGATATATCTCCAACATACTGATTTCATATCCTTTGGATATCTATCCAGCAGTAGAATTGCTGGATTATATGATAGTTAATTTCAATTTTTTGAGGAATGTCCATACTGTTTTTCAGAACAGCTGTACTATTTTACATTTCCATCACCAGCGGCTAGGGTGCTCTTTTCTCCACAGTCTCACATACACTTGTTACCTTTTGTCTTTTTTTTCTGATAGTCATTCTAACACATGTGAGGTGATACCTCATTTTGGTTTTAGTTTGCATTTCCCTGATGATTAATGTTGTTGAACATTTTTCCATGTACCATTTGGCAATTTTTATGTCTCCCTTTGAGAAATGCCTATTTACCTCTTGCCCATTTTAAAATGTTTTTTTTTTTTTTTTCTTGCAATCGAATTGTTTGAGTTCTTAATAGATTTTGGATATTAACTGCTCATCAGATGTATGGTTTACAAATATTTTTCTCCCATTTCATAGGTTATCTCTTCACTCTGGGGGTTGTTTTGCTATGCAGAAACGTTTTAGTTTGATGCAATCTCATTTGTCTATTTTTATTTTTGTTGTCTGTGCTTTTGGGATTATATCCAAGAAATCATTGCCCAGACCGATATCAAGAAGCCCTTTCCTTTATAGTATGAGATAAGGACCCAATTTCATTCTTTTGCATGTGAATATCCAGTTTCACCAACACCATTTATTGAGACTGTCTTTTCCCTCTTGTGTGTTCTTGGCATCTTTGTCAAAGATCAGTCAGTTGCCTGTAAATACTTTACTTTGTTTCTGAGCTACCTGTTCTGTTTCATTTGTCTATATGTCTGCTTTCATGCCAGTAAAATTTTGTTTTGCTTACTATAGCTTTGCAGTAAACCTTAGAATCAGGAAGTGTGATGAGTTCAGCTTTGTTCTTACTCAAGGTTGTTCTGGCTATTTGGCATGTTTTGTGGTTCCATGTGAATTTTAGGATTATGTTTTTCTATTTTTGTGAAAGTATTATTGGAATTTTGATGGTAATTATATAGAATGTGTAAGCCTGCTTGGTTGGTATGGACATTTTAACATTTTAAAAAGGCATTTAATTTTAATAGTGATTTTTCCAATCTATACACATGGAATATTTTTAAATTTATTTGTGTTTTCTTCCATTTCTTTCATTAACGTTTTACAGTTTTTAGTGTACAGATTTTTTTCCAACCTCTTTGGTTAAACATATTCTGAATTTTTATATTTTATTTATATGTAGCTATTGTAAATGGGATTGTTTTCCAGATTTTTTTCAGATAATTCGTTATTAGTGTATAGAAATAC
Source organism: Rhinopithecus roxellana (assembly GCF_007565055.1). Lineage (NCBI taxonomy): Eukaryota > Metazoa > Chordata > Mammalia > Primates > Cercopithecidae > Rhinopithecus > Rhinopithecus roxellana. The sequence continues at coordinate 33,745,177 of NC_044550.1, read as the reverse complement.
TATTGATTTTTGTATGTTGATTCTGTACAGTGAAATTTTCCTAAGTTAGCTCATTAGTTATAATAGTCTTTTATTTTTTATTGTTTTATTTTATTTATTTTCTTATTTTTACTTTTTTTTTCATTTGCATAGATTTGGTTTTCTGTTCCTGTGTTAGTTCATTTAGGATAATGGCCTCCAGCTCCACCCATATTGCTGCAAAGGATATAATCTCATTCTTTTATATGGCTGCATAGTATTCCATGGTGAATATGTACAACATTTTCTTTATCCAGTCTATCATTGATGGGCATTTAGGTTGATTCCACGTCTTTGGTATTGTAAGTAGTAAATAGTAGTTTCTTACGATTCTTTGTGTTTATGTGGTATCAATTGTGGTGTCTTTTCTTTCGTTAATGATTTTATTTATTTGAGTGATCACTCTTTTTTTTCTTAGTTGGCCTATCTAAAGTTTTCTCAATTTTGTTCATTTTTTCAAAAATGTACACTTAGTTTCTTTTATGTTTTGTATTGTTTTTCTAGCCTCTATTTTATTTATTTCTGCTCCGAATGTTACTATTTTCTTCCTTTTGTTAATTTGGGCTTAGTTTGTTCTTTTTCTAATTCTCTGAGGTGTAAAGTTAGGTTTTTTATTTGAGATTTTTCTTCCTTCTTGATGTAGGAATGTAGACATTTATCACTGTATCACCCCCTTAGAGTTGCTTTTGTTGCAGTTCCCAATTTTGGTATATTGTGTTTTCATTTTTCTTTTTATAAAGATGCTTTTTGATTTCTCTTTAGATTTCTTCTTTGACCTATTGATTGTGCAGATATAGGTTGTTTAATTTTCCCTTATTTCTGAATTTTCCATTTTTCTTCATGTTATTGATTTCTAGTTTCTTCCCAATGTGGTCTGAAAATAAACCTGATGTGATTTCAATCTCCTGAACAATATGCCACTTTCATTGGAAAAGATTGTGTGTTTTTGCTCCCATTGTATGAAATGTTCTGTATAAGTCTGCTGGGTACATTTGGTGTATAGTATTGTTCAAGTCCACTATTTCTTTATTGATTTTATGTCTGGATGATCTATCCATTATTGAAAGTGGGACACTGGAGTTCCCTACTATTATTATAATATAGCTGTCTATTTCTTCCTTCAGTTCTGTTAATGTTTGCTTTATATATTTAGTTGCTTTAATTTTGGCTGTTACACATTTTTTATATCAATATTCATAAGATTAACCAGATATGGTCATTACATCCTTAAAATGGGGTTAATGTGGTTAAGAAACTGAATTTTTAGTTTTATTTCATTTTAGTTAAATTTAAATAGTCATGTGTGCCTAGTGGCTACCTATTGGACAGCACAATTCTGCAGAGTTAACAACAGATTTACTCAGTCTCTGTTTCCTATATACGTACATTGTAGTTACAGGCCAGTTGCATGCAAAAGTGACCTGTACATTTCTTCTGACCTCAACTACTGGTGACCTCATGGCTATGTGCACTTTCTAGGTTGTGGCATGTGCCGCAAAACGATTAGATTTAATTCAAGATGGATTAGAGACTTAAATGTTAGACCTAATACCATAAAAACCCTAGAAGAAAACCTAGGTAATACCATTCAGGACATAGGCATGGGCAAGGACTTCATGTCTAAAACACCAAAAGCAACGGCAGCAAAAGCCATAATTGACAAATGGGATCTAATTAAACTAAAGAGCTTCTGCACAGCAAAAGAAACTACCATCAGAGTGAACAGGCAACCTACAGAATGGGAGAAAATTTTTGCAATCTACTCATCTGACAAAGGGCTAATATCCAGAATCTACAAAGAACTCAAACAAATATACAAGAAAAAAACAAACAACCCCATCAAAAAGTGGGCAAAGGATATGAACAGACATTTCTCAAAAGAAGACATTCATACAGCCAGCAGACACATGAAAAAATGCTCATCATCACTGGCCATCAGAGAAATGCAAATCAAAACCACAATGAGATACCATCTCACACCAGTTAGAATGGCAATCATTAAAAAGTCAGGAAACAACAGGTGTTGGAGAGGATGTGGAGAAATAGGAACACTTTTACACTGTTGGTGGGATTGTAAACTAGTTCAACCATTATGGAAAATAGTATGGCAATTCCTCAAGGATCTAGAACTAGATGTACCATATGACCCAGCCATCCCACTACTGGGTATATACCCAAAGGATTATAAATCATGGTGCTATAAAGACACATGCACACGTATGTTTATTGCGGCACTATTCACAATAGCAAAGACTTGGAATCAACCCAAATGTCCATCTGTGACAGACTGGATTAAGAAAATGTGGCACATATACACCATGGAATATTATGCAGCCATAAAAAAGGATGAGTTTGTGTCCTTTGTAGGGACATGGATGCAGCTGGAAACCATCATTCTTAGCAAACTATCACAAGAAGAGAAAACCAAACACCGCATGTTCTCACTCATAGGTGGGAACTGAGCAATGAGATCACTTGGACTCGGGAAGGGGAACATCACACACCGGGGCCTATCATGGGGAGGGGGGAGGGGGGAGGGATTGCATTGGGAGTTATACCTGACATAAATGATGAATTGATGGGTGCTGACGAGTTGATGGGTGCAGCACACCGACATGGCACAAGTATACATATGTAACAAACCTGCACGTTATGCACATGTACCCTAGAACTTAAAGTATAAAAAAAAATTTAAAAAAGTCCTAAATAGGAAAGATAACTACTAGAAGTCAACCTAAAGAGAATGTATTCACGACTTTGGAGTAAGCATTGTTTCATTTACCTTATAGGTAAATTGAAAAGAATAAATGGTTCAGATTCTCAAAAAAAAAAAAAAAAAAAGATAGAACCCTAAGTGGACATCTGGTTTAGCCTTGACAAATGCTTTCCTCACTACCACCCAATACCAGAAAGAATGAATTGTTCCTGGCTGTTAGTCTTCCAATTTAAACTACTTGATCTTTGCATGCTCAGTATGTCTCACTTAAAAGAGAGCTGCTTGCTATAGCGCATGTTGAAAATATTAAAAGGTGAGAGATGGTATTCTCCATCACTCTGTAGATTTAACCACAATGTTGCTGCAAATGCTTCTCACAAACTATTAGGTGAAATCACGGCAAATTCTGGAAGAATAGGAGAGAGGTGTAAGTCATTCTGCCTTATTTTATACATCTAATAATTACAGCAATTATTTTGTAAACACAAAATTTAGAGGAAAAAATGCTAACCTGGATGGATGCCTAGATAATAGATATAATTTGGGACTGTCTCAGGAAAACTGAGACATATGGTCACCTAATGGATAAGCCATTATCTTTCTTCAAACAAAATTTCAACCATAGAGAAGAATAAATAAAAACATAAGGAATTTATAATTGGAATCAAAACTCTAAAAAATTCAAAACGCATAAAAGAGGTGAGATTCACTTAATATTGCATTTTGGGGAGAAATGTGCTATTAAATTATCATCTGTTCTCTCAAAACCAAGTGAAAAATTAAATTTATGTGAATTTCACAGTAGAAAACAGTTTATTTCTTGTAAAACAACAGTTTCTGCGAAAAGTACAGCCAAGTCTATTTAATATGTGATTAAAGGCAATTTTTTTTTTTGAAGTTTTTGCACTTTGGAGCAAAAGAGAAAGGACTGGAAGTATTTCTATCATGAATTTGTGGTTTACTCCTGAAAAGCATTCAATTTCTAAATTAAATATTTTGAATAATAAAGAAGAAACTGTTGTAAGCAGAAGTTTTTAATAAGATCAGTGTATCCTCAGTTTATTTGATAGTAAGTAATGAAGCAAGCAACTAATCCTGTAATAAAATAATAGAGGTTACATAAAAATGCCAATTATATTGATATTTGGAGGAATCTACTGATTTTTTATCACACATCTCAGTCCTACTTACAGTTATAAAATTCACTGTTAGCCAATATATCTGTGTAAATTTGTCTGCCTAGAGTGAAGGATCTGGCTGATAATGGTACCACCAAATCCACAGAAAACTTAATGAAATCAAAGAAAAAATTAAGGAGAAAAGTGAATGAATATTATATGTACTTGGTGAAATGATTTGGCTGTGCCCCTATCCAATTTTCATCCTGAATTGCAGTTCCCATAATCCCCACGTGTCATGGGAGGGACACAGTGGAGATAATAGAATCATGTTGGCGGTTCCCCCATCCTGTTCTTGTGATAGTGAGTTCTCACAAGATCTGATGATTTTATAAGGGGCTTACTCCTTTGCTGGGCACTCATTTCTCTCTCCCGCCCTGTGAAGAGGTGCTTTCCGCCATGATTGTAAGTTTCCGGAGGCCTCCCCAGTGATGCAAAACTGTGAGTCAATTAAACCTCTTTTCTTTATAAATTACCCAGTCTCAAGTGATTCTTCATAGCAGCATGAGAACAGACTAATACACTTGGTCATTTACATATTTTGGATTTAGTAGTGATGAAAGTTTCCAAAGAAGCAAAAGAAGTTAGGAATGCTGTCACTATTGTGTAAGTCATTAGTATTTCTGAATAAACTGGTCATTTTATGGAAGTATGTAAATAGAGCAAAGCCAATAAATGCAGAAATCTTCGCTTGTCCAAAATATGTTGTACCTATTATGCATCACTGGTGGAGAGGGAGGGAATCCCAGAGATTATCAAAAATATGAACAATTATGTTGAAAAGTCCTCATTCAAGTGGCCAAGGAATCAAGTGTTATGTAGATATAAATATCCAAATTTAAATTTATCTTAGTTTAAAATTTCTTTAATGGTAAAGAAAGTATTATAAGAAGCCTTCACAAAAATATTTGAAGTAATTAAATGCTTTTCTTTTATGTTCAAAAGTTTCTTGTTTGACATCTGAAAGAATGACAAATTCAGCACTATTTTTCCTTATGTAAAGAAAAAAGTCTTAAACATAGACTAAGGAGTAATTTAAAATCTATTTTATTAATATAAAAATGTATATTTTAAATTTGTTGTACTAATTGAAATTATAGAAAATAATTATAAAAATAACGCATTTTGGAACTATCCTTTAATTGGAGGGAAAAAGCTGCAAATGACTTTTGGGTAAGTGTATGCAAGAATTTTATAGACTTAATATTACTATGATCCCCAAAACTTACTTTTATCATACTTCTGTCTATCTTAAATTCATCAAAGCCAGTTTAACCATCTTAGTACTTTGTTAATTCTACAAGGTTTTCAAAGTCATCTTCCTTTTATTATTAAATTACTACATATTGCTGATATTTGGCTAATCGTTCACTTCACCAGAGTCCTAGCCCTGCCTCGTTGTACATTATTATATTTATTAAATATGTATTATAAAGTATGGCACCAACGTTAAGATTTATTTTACTCTCAGGATATGAAGTATTAATATCTGTTCTTTTAGTTTGAGGCTTGAAACTGACTGTATATTTAATTTCAAAACCTATTCTTTCAAAAAAAATTTATATTTTTCATTTTTATCCATTGATTGTAAAAAGAAATAAGATTACTCCACATCACTGAAAAAAATAACTGCAAGTCTATTGTATCTTTCCTGAAAAAAGTATAAATTATTTTGACAAACACTTAATGCTTTTTGCATTTCTAACTAAAGTTAGTATCTCTCATTTCTGTTGTTTCATAGGTAGACAGATTGATGTATTAGGGTTCTCAGAGAGAGACAGAACTAATAGAATATATATATATATATTATATATAGTCATACATATTATGTATATATTATATGTGAAGGGGAGTTTATTAAATATTAACTCACACAATTACAAGGTCCCACAATAAGCCATCTGCAATCTGAGGGGCAAGGAGAGCCAGTCTGAGCCTCAAAACTGCAGAACTTGGAGTCCGATGTTTGAGGGCAGGAAGCATCCAGCACGGGAGAAAGATGTAGCCTGGGAGGCTAGGCCAGTCTAGTCTTTTCACATTTTTCTGCCTGCTTTATATTCTAGCCACACTGGCAGCTGATTAGATGATACCCACCCAGGTTATGGGGAGGGGGTTCTTCCTTTCCCAGCCACTGACTCAAATGTTAATCTCTTTTGGCAACACACTCACAGATACACCCAGGATCAATACTTTGCATCCTTCAATCCAATTAAGTTGACATTCAGTATTAACCATCACAATTGATAATAGATGGTAGATGAATAGATAGATAGATGACATATAGGCAAACAGAGAGACAACCATAGATAGATTTATGTCTTGTTTTTCTGATATCTTTACCAACCTCCCATTCCCCCTTACCAAAATTATCATACTTCCTATGATATGGACAGTGGTCACTCTCTTAAAATGTTGCATGAAATGATAAACTGACTATTTTATAGAGAAAGTTGTCATACAACCTCCTGGATTAACATAGTTTTACTGGGATTCCCTGAAATGTTTTATATCCCAGTACCTGCTAGAGTGCTTGTTGATGGTAAGACATATATTTGTGAAACAAACAAAAAAAAGTGCTACTTAAATGCAAGATTCTTATTGGACATTGCCCTTGTAAGAGTGCTGACACTGCTCTCATTGTTAACATGTTCTATTTTTTTTTTTTTTTTTTCTCTTTTGGAGGACAGCGTCTCGCTCTGTTGCCCGTGCTGGAGTGCACTGGTATAGTCATAGCTCACTGCAGCCCTGACTTCCTGGAGACTCAAGGGATCCTCCCACTTCAACGTCCTGTGCAGCTGGGACTAAACGGAAGTACCAGCACACCCATCTAATTTTTAAAAATGTTTTGGCACAGATAAGATCTTGCTTATGTTGCCCAGGCTGGTCTTGAGCTTCTGGCCTCAAGCAGTCTTTGCACTTGGCCTCCCAAAATGCTGGGATTACAGACATGAACCACTGTGCCCAGCTTAACTTATTCTTAGTATAGCTTTTATAAGTTTATTCTTCGACATTTCACTTTCAGTTTTCTGGATAAACTTATTTTGTCATCAAGTAGCAATTTTGGTAACATTAGTTGGTGTTTGGACAATAGAGGGAAATTTCATGCATATCTTGTCTTATCCAAATGTTCAGATACCTGTTTTTGTGTTTCTATTAAGGTAGAGGCTAGGTAGGCTTCCATATTATATTCTTGTTTAAAGGAAGGTTATTCTCTACATGCTGAATGGTAAGATTCTTTGATTTAAAAAAATGTCAAAAGATGTATTTGATAGCCTTAGGACCTAAACGGGTTGCCAGGTGGGTAACTTAGAAGAATTTGCTCTTTATAACTTAGCTCAAGAAATCATGCTTTCATTACATGCTTTCAAAACATCTGTCAAAAGACCTCACTGAAATTAATAGCTCAGAACCGACGCTAAGCTTTCAAGGATGCTGCAGTGATTTATTGAGTGGTGCCAGTCTCTAGCTTCACTGGGTGGAGAGCACTTGTCTTCATGTAACAGGGCTAATATTACTTCAAGCTGTTGTCAGTTGACTTGGTAAAATTGCTTAGATACACTCCCCACGCAGTTAGCTGGTGATGATTACCCTTAAGTATTCACAGAGCAGAAGCCCTGGGGAAACACTAATTAGCCACCCGCAAGGAAGATGTTCCAGCCACATAAACAATCTCCTGAAGTCTCTGGGCTGTAATGAGGACCAAGTCCCAGTGACAAGACCTGCCCTGTTGTGTGCTGCTGCATCAAGTTTCAGCAATTTTCAAGGAGAAAGTGATTGGAGACAGGCCCAGGGATGCACGGAATCCGCTAATCACCACACAGAGACTTCGGGTACTTGAAATCCACGGGGGAAGATTGGCTCTTATGAGCTAAAGGAGACACTTGTGCATGTTGTTAAAAAGTGTGGGGGCAATCTGCTTAAATATTTATATATTTAAGGTATATTGGGGTCTCTTTGGTTTTTGCATAGTTGATATTCTCTTTCTTTTAACTAAAAGACAAACAAGAAACCCATATCTTTACTCAAGCTGACTAGTGACTTTATTAATGTCTGTTTATAGCTTTTTTCTTCTTTTTCCCTCCATTAATAGAAGACTAATCAGGTTGACAATACAGAAAGAAAGAATAGCACAAGGTAAGTGTATGTGGATTTGATGTGTAGGTACATTTATTGGGGCTTCATACTGTGAATGTGACTGGGTCTAAATCAGGGACAAGAACGACTTATCAGGTTTTCATAATGGAGAACTTTGGAGAATCAAAAGTTAATGGGAATAGAACAAACACTCTTTCCTGATCCCTAGTAAACACAGAAGATGAGAGAAAGAAAACAATATTCTGAAAATGAATGCTAGAGGAGAAATGGAACATGGTCAATCTCTCAATTCTCAGCAGTGGAGGGGACCAGTAGATGTTTTCTCTGGCTCAAATCAAAACAGCAAAGTTAAGAAGTGTAAAGAGACCATGAATGGCCACCAATTTCTAAAATAATATTGGGATCCTTGATTTACAGTAGACAAAGGTAAATTCACTTCCACATGGGAAAACAATGATTTTTCAACTACTTAGATTATAGTAGCATCTTCAACTGTTGGTGTCAATTCCAACCGGGGCTTTTCTTGGCCCTATAGTGAATGTGACTCAATTGCTAATTTCATGTTACATGTAATTTACATTTTAAAGTAAAGTCCCAGGAAAGGCCAAGAAATTTGGCAAATGAGAACTAAATGTAGGAAACTTTTTTATAGTTTCTCCACAGATTTTGAAGATTAAACATAATCTTCATCAAACCTTAGGAATAAACAAATATTGTGTAATACGTTAGAAGTAGCTGTACTATGCATCAAGTATGGTATGTATTGGCATAGTTCAAGGATTTTAGTTACAGTTGCTGTGATTTATGGAAAATTGATAACAGAAGAACAGAAAGCTCAAAATGAAATTGAATTTTCTGTTATAAAATGTGAAAAATTGCCCGGGCGCGGTGGCTCAAGCCTGTAATCCCAGCACTTTGGGAGGCCGAGACGGGCGGATGATGAGGTCAGGAGATCGAGACCATCCTGGCTAACACGGTGAAACCCATCTCTACTAAAAACTACAAAAAACTAGCCGGGCGAGGTGGCAGCGCTTGTAGTCCCAGCTACCCGGGAGGCTGAGGCAGGAGAATGGCGTGAACCCGGGAGGCGGAGCTTGCAGTGAGCTGAGATCCGGCCACTGCACTCCAGCCTGGGTGACAGAGCGAGACTCCGTCTCAAAAAAAAAAAAAAAAAAAAAAAAAAAATGTGAAAAATCACACATGATTTCTAGATAGAATATTTCCTTATATTGTATAGTGAATATTTATATTTTAGTAAGTAAAATCCTTTCATCTTATTGATAAATCATCTGATTTCATGAATAATAAAATGAATCACTAAAGGTTAGCATGTAGACTTTCTTGTAGTTTGCAGAAAATCAAATTTTTGGGTGAATTTGAATAACTTCTGCAAAGCACGTGAAACAAATTCCCAGAATGACAAGTATTCTTAGTACATCTTACTCTCACCTATCCTTTTTTGGTTGTACCATCTTGATTTTTTAAGTTTTACATAATTAAAATATCACTCATGCGAAAAATATTTTGTTCTAATTGTATAAAATATATTTCACAATAATAAACTCAAGTCAATTTCTCTTAAACAGAGCTGTGATAGTTAATTCTATGTGTCACCTTGTCTGATGCCCAGACACTTGGTCAGACATTATTCTGCATGTATCTGGAGGGTGTTTATGGATAAAATTAACATTTGAATCAGTAGACTGAGTAAGGCAGATTGCTCTTTCTAATGTAGTGAGACCTCTGCAATCAATTGGGCTTTAATAGAACAAAAATGTTGACTCTCCTTTTACTGACTACCTGTAAGCTGGGACATTAGTTTTTCTTGCCTTCAGGCTCAAATGGAAACATTGGCTCTTCTCGGTTATTGAGTCACCAGCTTTCAGAGTGAGAGTACACCAGTTTTGGACTGGAACTACATCATCATTTCCTCTGGTTCTCAGGTTTTTGAACTTGGAGTAGAACTACACGGTCAGACTTAGACTGAAACTATGCCATTGGCTCTCCTGGGTCTCCATCTTGGTGCCTCTGCAGATCTTGGGACTCCTCAGCCTCCCTAATCACATGAGCCAATTGCTTACATTTCTTTCTATATATGTATACATCTGATTGTTGTTTCCAGAGAACTGTAACATGAGAGCCTTGAATTAAAACCTGATGTTTTCATATTGCCAAAACTATGTAATTTGAAAGAAGCTCTTCAGGGCACAAAGAAAAATTGTACTGAATAGAGTTAAATAGGCAAGAAAGATTTATTCAAGACTGTTGCAATCAGAGTCAAGACTATTGCAATAGGGGAGAGAGATTAAACTCAACTCTGTTAAAGCCGTGTTTCCTGAGACTTTGAATAGATGCACATCCCTTGCATGATTTAGGTGGATTTTTACATGGAATGAAGAGAGAAAGACTATCTGAATGTATTTCCTTTCAAATCCAGCATTCAATAATTCAATTCAATAAGTTGATATTTTATTAACTCAGCTCTGGCTGTAGAGCTTTCTTTAACAGTGGTATGCCCCCTTCTTCTATCATTTTTAACTGACTATGTTGACTTGCATATCTTTTCAGAAAAGGTGTGAGATAGCTTATGTCAAAATATTCCCAGTAGTCTGGTTCAATGGGAAATCATAGTTAATAAAAGAAAGATTTCTAAAAGCAGAAGTCTGTGACTGATTTCACTTGTATCTGTATAATAGGACTGTATACACTCAAAAATTATGTGCATGAACCTAGTATAGTATCAAAATCTTCCCTTAAGGAATACATAAGATAGACATATTATCTGCCCTAACAAAATTTACTGTCTAGTGATGGAGCAAGATAGGCAAAAACTTCTTCCAGTTTCTATTTGCTTTTTTTCTATTTCAAGTAGAATTCATCTCCCTTTCCTTTTTGAAAAATTTAGATTAAGAATTTTTAAAAATGATATAGAACAATATCCAATTCGATTTTTATACAAAGGTGATTATCAAGAAAAGCCTTATTTTATCTTACCTTTTATCCTGGATTCACCAATACCAAATTTATAGAATAGTTCATATTCACACAATAATATTCATGTAAGACATATGACAACCTGTATTCACACAAGATACTGAAGACCATGAAAGGAATAACAAATGTTTTCTACAGGTGGGAGAAGAACCCAAGATTCTTTTACCATCTTAAAACATTATTATTCGGAGATCCAGGGAAGCCATTATTCACTGACAGCATATCCAGTTTTTATGTGATCTGATAGAAGAAAGAGAGCTATGTCCCATAATATTAAACCATTAGGCTACAGTCAGTTTCTCTCTCAATCCAGTGTTTTTCAACTGCAACTACTGCCTAAGCAGCAGGTCTCAGATATAGGAGTGTAATAGGTTTGCCGCTGTTATTATCATTCTAATAGCTTGTTGGTTTTTCATCCTGTTTTATACCGTTTCACTTAGCGCTAAAGGTAAATCAAAAATAAGTTACATAATTTTTCTTATGGCTTCTTTTTTTCTAAAGATTTCTAAGTTGGCTGCAGTTACTGCCAACCAAAATTCACAAAAAGAGTAGCAGCATGTTAACATATCACTAATAACTGTACTCCAATATATTCAAAGTGGCTTTTTGGTCTTGTGTTTACATTCAGTAACAACAGTTAGGGTGTACATCAAAGTCCCATTTTCCCACACATTATTACTGTTCCTGAAGACACTTAAAAATCCTATATTTTATATGGATCATTTTAAAGACATTCAAATCATGTCAATGAGGCTTTCTTCATGTAATTCTTGAGCTTGACTGTAATAATCAACTAGATGCTTTGAAGTCTTATTGTTACGGTGGTCTGCTTATGTGTTTTTAATTAACAATACAAGTCAGACTGTTACTTTCATTTTTATTTTATTTAAATTTTGCTTTTAGGTACAGATAAGAAGGTCAAAGGAACAAAACTCTTGACTATAATATCCGAATCCTTAACTAAGGAGCTTCATATTTATTTTTAATGTTAATACTACCTTGTTATATTAGTCTATTGATATATACTGTATGATTAACCATAGAAATGAGTAAAAACATTCATTAAAGTATTTAGAAAGTAGAGAGAAAGAAAGCTCTTCAAGGAGGCATTATGCTGAATATCAAATACCTAGGTGGTATAAATGGTGTTTTAAAATAGTAAGGATTTAGTTAGTGCACACTTTTTTTTTTTTCATAATAGTACAATAGACAATGATGTCAGGCTAGGTGAGGGAAGAATCTGTTTGAAACAGCTTTTGCAAAACTTTCAATTTTTTTCAAAGCAAGAGACAGCCACCCATAAGGAGAGCTTTTCTTTCATGAAGTACAGGATGTTGTATGGTTGCTATAATTTCCTTGGTCCTGTTTGTGAGTGACTGAGTCGAGTGAGTGAATCAGTGCTTATGCCCAAAACTTTTCCAGCCTAAGAAGTTCTTAGGCTATTTAACATGTTCCCTTTAATCCACTTAATTGCACACATAAGCTTGCAGGAGAACTTCCAGCTAAACGAATCAATAATGTATTCAGAGCACAGTTGGAAGACAGTGAAAACGAAGTTTTCAGCTTTCCGGAGCGTGCTGGCTGAGTTGCTTGTGAGTCCTGGTGACCTGGCCAATAATTAGGCCAATAGCTTCTGGAGCTGGATGGTCAGATTTGAGATGCGGGTTCTGATTAAGTGACAGTGTGAGCGAATTAGGAGACCAGCTTCCATATATTAGAGCCTAAATTATCATGAGGAGATTTGCTAGTCTAGTCAGTAATTATGTACCCTATAACCTTAAGTCCAGAAATGTGAATGTCCAAATACATGGCCTAAAAATCATCAAGTGACTTTTTACATTTTAAAAGCATATGTGTAAAATTGAACACACAATCAAATGGAAGTTAGCCCAGACATTGTTTTACTGCACTTATTGAGACTACTTTTATGTAAGCGTTTTTATTCGTGTCATTTAAAAATTAAAAGTTGTCAATGGTGTGAATTTCTCTGTGTTGCTCTATTGTTCTTCCTCTATCTGTTCTACCAATCTAATTCCAGTTGTTTGAGTATAAAGAAAAATACTTTTGCTGTCATATTGGCTTTTATTGAAATTTCCTCACTTTTTCTGGAAATATTCAGAAAAATATCACACAAAATATTCAGAATGGCATTATAAATATAGAGGGTCAATTTAATATAAATTCTATTTGTATGTGACCCCTATAATAATATATATATATATAAATTTCCAAGATCAAACAATGAATTAGACAGTTACTAGATTATCCATATGGTCTTGCATAAAAGAAATCAAACTCTTACAAAAACTGCCCTATCATTATTGAAGTTTCTACTTCTACTTACATAAATGCAAATTTCAATTGACTTAGGCTTAGATTTAAAAAGACTCATCTAATTCCCAAGTGCTTAGGAAATAGCACAGTGGACAAAACATACAATGTTGCTATTCACTTGTGGGGCAGGGTATGGAAAAAAGCATGTACATATATGGATACATAAATGCATCAATAAATAAGAGAATTTCAGATCATTAAAAATAGTAATATCACAAAACAGTGGTAGGCTGGTATATACTAAAGTAATTTTCTGCCTAGAGGCGGTTAGAGAAACCCTCTCTAAGGAGTTGACATTGTGACCTGAGACTTCAGTGGTGAGAAAGAGCCAACTACATAAAGATACATAGGAAAGGAGGGCTCCAGTACAAAGAGTATAAGAAAGGAACAAGTTGACCACAAAATGATGGGAAAGAGTGGTGAAATCACAAGGTTAGAAACGTAGTTCAACTTTTCCTATTTTAAACAAGTCCATAGATTTCTCCGAATAGTTTCCCTTGCTGATCAACAGTGGAGTCTGACACATAGCAGGGATACAATAAGTGCTCATTAAAAAAGAAACAAATCTCAAAAATGTAGAGTGATATTATAGTTCTGATATTTTGGATCAACTTTTATTGTTACTATCTGGTCAAGATGAGAATTACGATGAAAGTCTAATGTTAGAATACCATATTGAATTTTCTGAGTTCCAATGTACTGCATAAGAATTTGATTATGAGAAATTTATCATCATACACAACAATTTTAATATAAAGAAATAATGTATGTGAAAACAGAATCATAGAATCTAAACTCTCTAGCTACTTGAAATGTGATTTAAGGACTAGGAGCATCAGCATGACCTTGGAATTTGGTAGAAATGGAGACTTTCAACACCCAACCCAATTTACAAATGAGAATCTGCATTTGAATATGATCCTTCAGTGATTCTTAACTACATTAAGGTGTGAGTAGCTCTGCTGCACAACAGCGGCTCCCAAACATTAGATTTCAGTCCCTATGAAAAATCATTTGGAGTAATAATCTTTTATTTTCAGATCAGTGGACCTCAACCCCTGAAGAGAAAAATTCTGGAGTGAGGTGTGCATATGAAACAACAACAACAGCAACGACAACGAAATAACAGAAATTATCTAGTTGATTCTGATGCATCCTAATTCTTTCATTTGTAGGGTTGACAGATTTAGTGAACCATATGCAATATATTTACATTAAAAATTACTCATTATTTATCTGAAATTCAAATTTAACTGGGCATCCTGTAGCTTATTTCACAATTCTATTCCTGTGACATAATAACAGAGACTCAGTTTAAATCTCTTTTTAAAAATCTATGGCTAAACATTTTGGAACTAAGATTCAAAATGAGTTTTCTTGGTACAAGAGTTATTTGTAAAATGTAAATATATAAAAAGTAAGGCATTGGTACCTGTGTCAATTAAATGATATTCTACTCTTCTTCATTTGTTGATTTTCAAATGCAGCTCAATCAGGTTATTGTAGGTGGCATATAAAAGAGAAAATTTTGTGTCTCTAACTATAAGAAAACCAAATACAGTTTATTACAATACAGTTGTTTTCTTCTGAATAAACTAATGTGTTCACTTAAGTAAAAAAAAAAAAAAAAAAGAAAAGAAAGAAAAAAGTTACAGGTGTTTTTTCCTTCATTTTTTATCCTTTAATAATACCTTGTAATGGTGATTTTTTTTTTTTTTTTTTTTTTTGTTAACTGGACAAATTTGAACATATGAAAAATATTAAAAATCTATATAATAGCTTTTTAAATGAAGAGTATCTCTAACTGAAATAGACTGAAGTCCAAAGTCTTCTCATACAATAATATTTTGCTAGCTTTTTTTTTTTTTTTTTTTTTTTGAGACGGAGTCTCGCTCTGTCGCCCAGGCTGGAGTGCAGTGGCCGGATCTCAGCTCACTGCAAGCTCCGCCTCCCGGGTTTATGCCATTCTCCTGCCTCAGCCTCCCGAGTAGCTGGGACTACAGGCGCCCGCCACCTTACCCGGCTAGTTTTTTGTATTTTTTTTAGTAGAGACGGGGTTTCACTGTGTTAGCCAGGATGGTCTTGATCTACTGACCTCGTGATCCGCCCGTCTCGGCCTCCCAAAGTGCTGGGATTACAGGCTTGAGCCACCGCGCCCGGCCATATTTTGCTAGTTCTTTAAAAAATAAAGGAGTTTCCCTATTAGATAACACATGAATATCATATTTAGAAAACAGAGAAAGAAGAAACTTACCCGTAACTTTATCAACAGAATGCAGTCATTCTAATGGTTGAATATATTATTTTCCAAATATTTTCCCTGTAAACACTTTTTTCTTTTTTCGTAGTTACAATAATATTGTACCACAGTGTATGATAACAGTGCTTTTCGGCTTTATATTATACCATAAGTACTTCCTTTTTTATTACAAATAACACTTCATTTATTGTAGCTATAATGTTCAGTCAAGTAAATACACCTAAGTTTATTTTTTCCTTTAATTCTTTTGGGTTTGGGATGTACTATGCAAATTTAAGTCTTTCATTAATCGTGCTATGTCAGACTCTTACAGCAGAACAGAAGAAAATGTGTCCCTTCTCCATCTTACGCCTTACACAATTCTTCAGTCGTAAGAGAACTGAAATACGTATGCCTTTAGGAAAGGGCAGGGCTTCAGTTTCTGCCAGTTACCCCAAATTCCTATTATTTGAAAATAACAGAAATGTAAGCTGGTTCCCACATGCAAGTACTGTGAAAGCTCAGAGAAATTCAACTACAGCTGTCACTCCAACATAAGACTAAATCTAATTTGTTGGGTGGAAAGAGTTAAATGAACTTTAACTGAAAAGCTCTCTTTCTCTTCCTCTCAGGGTAGAAAATAGCCAAGGGCAACAGCGGATGACTAATGTGTAGAATATTGCAATTAGTATAGCAAGGTACTTACAGGGATCAAATTAAAAAATTCATTAACGTACGCACTTAATTAAGAAACACTTTTCAGTTTACATGATAAATTATGACACCTATTAAATCTTCCAGTACAAGCTGTAATGGCTTCTTTGCTCCTGGGTAGAGAACTATTGCCTTTGAGGTCCTTTGAAACTCCCCAAGGACCAAGAGCATTAGTTACAAGTGTATTAAAAACAATGCTTTCCCCCTGCAAGGTGCAAAAGCATCTTTATTGGAAACTAATTTAAACTTAAGAAAGCACCAGGGAGCAGAAGACTATTATGCTGCAAGCAAATGACAACACACGTGAAATGACCTTGAAAAGAAAATAGCAGTCTTTGCTCCCCAACATTCCCAAAAGGGAGGTGACAAGGACAATGTCTTTGTTTGTTGTTTGTTTGCTTTTGTGTCTTTTGTTTTATCTCCTTCTGCCTCTCTTAAGAATAAATGTTACCAGTGGAGAGAGAATAGCTTAGAAATAAATTCTGAATTGGTATACTGGTGGTAAATATGCTTTTTTTCCCTTTTCATTTAATAGAAAGAATTAGCAGGGAGAGAAGAAGGAAGAGAGTAAGGGAAAGATGGAAGAAAAAAGGAATAAAGGTAAAAGTGAGAAATAAATACGTAAGGAAATCAGATATATCCCTCAGAATTTGGTTGCACCTGAGGCCTTTCTTCCTTGTGGAAAGTATGGAGCAATAGTGATTTAGAAAAACCCTAGATTTCTATTATTTTATTTAGAGTATCTTTAACATCTCCTTCAACATTCTTTATAACTCTGGAGCTAGCAGAGTTGGTAAGGAACACTAGAAAATTAAATTGATTTTCCAGAGTCAAATATATTCATTATCTCCGGCACAATTCTCTCTTCTCCAGACTACAAAGTTTTTACTATTATGGCCATTGTTTTAACAGGCCTACCACTTGACAGTTTGGAAACATTTGCCTTTCTGATCTATATTACCTTACTGTGCAAGGGTTAGAATTATTACTTCAGCTTACCAATCACAGAACTAGCACACACTGATGGTAATGCTGAGGGGAAAACTCCAGCCACTTACTGGCTTTTCCAGTTTCTCTGAAGGGGCTGACTGTTGTCGTCTATAGAAAGGAAGATGCCAGAGAGAAAGCTGTGGAGCAGGATTCATGAGAATTCGGGGCAAGTATAGTGAAATTAGCAGTAAAATGCCTTTTCTAACTAATTTCTCTCTAAGCTTTCCCCCATTTGAAGTTACGTTAGGGAATCACATCTTTAATTCCGTAAAACAACCCCAGCTTCTAATTTATAACATGCAGACCATGCTGTCTTTATGTCTTCTCATTTAGCATTGTTTATCACACTTATTTTTACCTTATGCCTATTACAAAAGCAATATGAAAACTACCCTAAAGAAAATCTTGAAAAAAAAAGTTAAAAATAAACTCTAGCGCAATTATTTTCATGCCTATTCCTTACCAAAGTTAGTGCAGCCTGTAATAATCACAATCTGCAATTATCAAGTGCTGTAATAGGGAATTATTAGAAACTGTTGGTAAAATGAAGAATTTCTGGCCACAGAAGGCGTGGCCTTCCCCTAAAACTCTTTATAATCTGCATTGCAGTTTTCCTATTGTGGCTTGCCAGAGATTCCAGAGTACTTCTTTATATGTCAATGATTCTTCCAGCATGACTGATATGCTAGATAACATGGTGTGAGCAACAAGGAAGCTTGCAACAAAGCTTGGACTACAAAACCCTTTCTTGCTATGGACCCCATTTGAAATTGGTAGTCTTCTAAGTTACACAAAAAATGGGTTAGACTAGTCTTCCCGCATGTGGTTTATGTTACTCGCAAATGTTAAAGAAGCCCACTAAGACACTGTGTGTCTTTATTAGTGTTATGATGATTAAGAGCTGCAGATATTAGGGAGCCCAGTTCCATGGCATTATCCTGTCAACTCCAGCTTAAAGAAGGCAAGCTACCATACATGTACTCAGGCTTTCCCAGTGTGTGTCTTAATTGACAGTTAATTATTTGCACAATTTTTTTTACAAGGCATCTAACGCCATCAAAAACACCCATCCCACACATTGCATTCCTTATAATCATTATCTCCACCAAAATGATTGTCTTAGTTTAGATTCTCCCAGAAGCAGGGCATGAAACCAGGACTGAGTGCAAGTATTCTATTAGGAAGTACATATTTCACCAGTAGAAAAGGAAACGTACAAAATAAGGGGTGCATGATTAAGTCAACTACTATAGTAGGCATCTGGAGCTTATCCCACAGACTGTCCTTGGGAAATGGTAAAATCCACATCTCAAAAATTATTCCAACCAAGGACAAGGGAACTGGGGTGATTATATAGCTATTTTCAAGAGTCTTTGTTTGAAGGTTCTTGTAGAAGAGTTAATTCTTGACATTTTCAATCTGCTGTGCACATGGCATTAACACTTCCCACCATCATGAGGAAACACACGTCAAAATGACTACTTGGTCTTGGAAGACCTCTTCAGGAAGTCAGTGAATGTCCTGAATCCACATATAGTTTATATAGTGGGAAGAAAGGAGAAAAATGTGTTCGCTTGCTTCCATCAAACAGCAGTCAGTTTCCTACACTGGGTACTAAATTCCTATTGTTTAGTTTTGCGCTGAATGAAATGCCAGTAGGTCTTGTGATATTTCAAGCCTTAGTGTTAACAGAGAACACCAAGAGAAAGATCCAAATGCTGTAAGCTGGAGGCAATAAACTGTAGAAGAGTGACCACAAGCGAGTAAAATCTCAACAATTACCTATATCCATTTAAGGAAATTTTGTTTGCTCTTGTATCTTTTTTGCATTTATCTATATTTTATTTTCCTTTGTTTCTATGTTGTTTTTATGTGTAAATTTTCAGCAGGCAATCTAAAAGACAAAAACAAACTACCCCGACTTATTTTGTCTGCAACGAACAGTATCTAATATCTAATAATAATAGCTAATATTCACTGGATGTTTTAAAAATGCTGATTATATTTAGTCCTTACAACAAATATAAGTTTGAAACTATTAAGTGACTTTCCCACAATTACTAAGTTGCTAACTGGTGGAGACAGGTTTTGAATTCAGGTAGTTGGACCCCAGAAGTGACTATTCAACGTTTGGTCCAGCATTGCTTTTCTAGCATAAGCACTGAAGAGCCATTTCAAGAATTAATTAGCTTTATAGAGAAGAAGAAAAAGGTGAAATGGATAGGGGTAATGGCCTCATTTTGGCAAAGGATACAATTATGTTATCAATGGTGCAATTCTAGAAATTTTTAAAAACGTTCATTTAATTTTTTAAAAAACATTTCGAACCAATGATTTAAATTTACTTCATCTCAGTGTAATTTTTCACCCTCTGCATTTACATTATGGGACTGGTCTAATGTTATTTTTAACAGCAATATTGTTTGCTCAGTTGACTATACAAGAAAGACATATGGATAAGATTTGCTCATTTTTGTTATTAAATTTTGCTGATTTGGCTGCAGTAGAAATTCCAAACAGAGTTACTTAATTTCCAAGTCAATTTTTTAATAGAGTCTATTTCTTTCAATGGTATGTGATGTTTTAAATATAACAGAAATAGGCTTTAAAGGATCTTGAAACTTTTTAAATAAATCATTGAATGAAAATATCAGCATAAGACTTTTTTCAGGTGATGAGGTGTTCAGTAATAGAGAATCCTTATTAGTGATTTTCTTTGCAGATTGTTTTGTGTGAATTAAGATCCCCTATGAATAATCCAAAACAGGCTGTAATGTCTGCTCATCACTCTAGTGTCAGAGCTTATAGTGTCAATATATCTTTCTCAGACTGCATCAAAAGACAGTAACAATTTCAAGAACTAGTGCTTAAAACTGCCATCAAATAAATTCTCAGTCCCATTTCACCTGAATGCACATTTCTATTTATGATAGAGGAGGGCAGTTGTCCTTAGTCATGAAGAAATTCTCATTGAAATTTGACTTTCAACTTTTTCTAGAATAAAAAAAAAAAAGGAGAGAGAGAGAGAAAGAGTCTTTATTGGGAAAGCATTATTCAGGTAAGATGGGGCGATCCATGTGACAAAATGCTGAAAGGTTTCCTCTCAGCTATATTGAGTATGTTGTATCACTTTGGGTAGTGTGTTTCTCAGAGCCTATGCTACACTTTCTTTTATAGTTAATGGAGTGAATGTTTTCTGCTCCAGCCTGCCAGTTCCTGCTTTGTCTGGAGCTGACTTTGTAGTCCCTGGTTCTCTCTCACTCCAGCTGTGGTCTTCCACTTACTTTGGTGATTCAAGTTAGCCTCTTTCTTTCCTCTCAGAAGTGTATAAACTGTCTTACAAAGTCAGTCCTTGATTCATGATTGTCTGGCTTATAATTTTTGACTTTACAATAGTGCAGAAGTGATATGCATTCAGTACAGTATTCAATACATTACATAAGATATTCAACACTTTAGTATAAAATAGACTTTGTGTTACAAGATTTTGCCCAATTGTAGACTAATGTAAGTGATCTGAGCACATTGAAGGTAGGCTAGGCTAAGCTATGATGCTCGGTACGTTAGGTCTACTAAATGCATTTTTGATTTAGGGTGTTTTCAACTTACAATGGGTTTATCAGGATGTAACCCAATCCGAAGTCAAGGAGCATCTGTATTTCTTACCAGTGCCCTCATACTGGTGCTCATATTGTCCTTCTCTGATATACTTGAAGCTGTGATTTTCCTCATTGTTCTGCCAGATAACATTTAGAGCATTTTGGTTCTTATATATGTGCCTTACTTTATGAGCTTCTAACTTCTTGAATCTTCTCTCTTGCATGTTTTTGGACTCTGATTTCCCCAACTTGTTTTAACAGGTGTCTTGATTTGGGCTGTTGTTCTCTTGGGCTGTGTGAAAAAATTAATCTTGAAGGTTGTTTCTTCTCATATTGCCTGCAAATTCTGCCTTTATATGACACTGGATTATTGGTATTTCATTGTGAATGTGTTCATGTTTTTGCATGAATTATCATCTAAGATTTTATTACATGCTCCTTTTAGAGATGGATAATATTTTTGTGTATTCAAGGAATTAATACAAAAAGGAAAAAAGAGAGATATTCCTGGAGCAACATGTGAAAAGGATAAATGGGCCTCTGTGACAATCTCAGGGTGGATCTTCCATTCCTAGGTCATATATTTGGCAGTTTTCTTCAAGCAGAAGAAAGGATTATCAAAAAAAACAATGATACTTCGAGCTGGCGTCTTGATGAAATCTTGCCCCTAAATCTTTGACACCTTAATGAGAATTGTAGAAGTTAAGAAATGTATTTTCTAAAACTGCGAACAAGTTTCTGTGTTGTAAGAAGTGAGTGACTTGAATACATTTTTAGAGCTATTTGTGTGTGTGTGGTAAGAAAATTACCTGCATGAGACATTTTGCTATGCAAACGTAAGTAAAGGATGATGATAAAATATAATTGTCAGAAAAATATATTGAACTTTGTTTAATTTATCTTTGATTCATACAACCTGTTATCAACTTCACTTTCTCATTGTACAAGAAATCATTACCTGCTTTACATTTATTTAGCATCTATTATGTGTCAACCACTATACAATTATCGGGGACACACTTTCTCTTCTTTTTTTTTTTTTGAGACGGAGTCTCGCTCTGTCGCCCAGGCTGGAATGCAGTGGACGGATCTCAGCTCACTGCAAGCTCCGCCTCCCGGGTTTTACGCCATTCTCCTGCCTCAGCCTTGATCTCCTGACCTCGTGATCCGCCCGTCTCGGCCTCCCAAAGTGCTGGGATTACAGGCTTGAGCCACCGCGCCCGGCCTACACTTTCTCTTCTTTTAAGAAAATTTAAGTTTAATAGAAGGACCTATAACATTCGCTAAAAGTTGCTTTTTGGATTAAGTTGCTGACAGTGTAAATCACTTTTTTATTAAAAATAAGCTGTAGAATGCATTGTTATATTTGATTATGTATTTATTAATCATTTTAATGACATTTACATATACTTGTACCCATTCAAATATCCTCTATAGTTTTTATCCTAAGAGTAACTCGGATTTACAGTCCAGAGTTATTTAATTATTTCTGGTTTTCAGTGACTTTATTAAGATGAAATATCTTCCAAAATACCAAAGGAGTATTGAGAAATAGAGGCTCTGTTGAAAATATGTCTTCACTTAAACTATAAAAAATGCAGGAGAGGAGGAATGAGAAAAGTTGATGGTACATGGACAAAACGTACCACTTCAGTTTTTTGGCACAGATAAAAATACCCTAGATAAAAGCAAAGTGTTAATATCATTTCTCTTCTAAACATCCATTGTTAACAAAAATGGATTGCAAATCTAAGAGGATCAACTTCAGTGTGCAATGGTTCCCAGTGTTCGTTTATCTTAAATGGAAAATTGACACACATATCACTCTGAAAAATTATGATTTATGTTACTAGTTCATTTCTTTCCTTCCACTACTATCACCCAAGACTACCTTCTGTTTGGGGGCAAACCCAGTACCAAACACCTGCGTGGCAGCTACGGTCTCTGCTTTCTTTTCAGATGACGTTGGCCTGATCCATCTGCAGGATGAGTTTGTGTGCCAATTCTGATTATCCAGGTGGGACTAGAGTCCTTAGAAATTTGTGAGAGTCCAAGAAACATTAATGAAATGTATTTTCTCCTCCTACTACCTTTCCTTGAACTAAGTATCTTAATTTTTTTTCCTGTTTTCTTTCTAATAGGAGTGGCCTTGCATATCAATGAGACTTTACTTGATCCAGTGCCAACCAGTCTTTGTGGGGTAATTAATTGGCATAGTGATTGGCAAAAACCCAGCCCAAATTTTTGTAGGTGATTTGTGGCACAGGTAATTGCCTACTTGTGAGTAATTTCTAAATTTGTGGTGAGCAGAAAGTAAGTGATATTTTGATTCTGAAGCAGCTTATTAACAAATTACTATATAAAATTACAAATGCCAAAGAATTCAGTTTTGATTTAAAGATAGTTTTGACCAGTCTAGATTCTGGGACATAGGAAAATTATTTCTGAGTATTTAACATGGGTTACCAGTGTCCTATAACATTACTACATTTTTTTTTCTTTACTATTTAACATGGGTTGTCAGTACCCTGTAACATGACCAAATATATTTTTTAACTTTACTACATTTTTTATTATTTTTCTCCCTTTATGAACAATGAATTGATAGTTTGGAAACACTTTGGTGAGCTTGTTCATTTATTAAAAAACTATTGAGTCCATCCAATTTATAAGAAACTGTGTGGTTGGATCTTATTCTTTGATGCATAGAAAATTGTCAGAGAAATAACAGATGATGAAAGATTGCAAAGTTAATTTAATTAAGAGGCAACCATTAAAATCATTGAATTGTACAGTTAAATTACATGCATTTTACTGTATATAAATTTTGTTTTACTTTACGTAAATTATACTTTGATAAACCTGACTTAGAATAAAATAAGCAATTATTGAGCATCTATAAAGTTACCAAAATTACACTAGTCGCTGAAGCTATGGGGACTAGTAGC
Organism: Rhinopithecus roxellana; assembly: GCF_007565055.1. Taxonomy (NCBI): domain Eukaryota; kingdom Metazoa; phylum Chordata; class Mammalia; order Primates; family Cercopithecidae; genus Rhinopithecus; species Rhinopithecus roxellana. The sequence continues at coordinate 33,721,352 of NC_044550.1, read as the reverse complement.
TTCACTACAGGGATAACTCAGGTTTAGTCCCAACTTAAAAAAGCTCACAATCAAATTAAGACTATTATAATTCTAATGGTGACCACATGAGTGTGCAAAATACAACAATGGAAGGGTGTTAAAGGAAGATGTAGTGCTTACAAGGAATATTTAGACTTTTCTTGGCAGAGAGAAAAGAGAGACATGCAGGGAGAAAAGCTCAAATTACTAACTGCTTGTAGTATCTAAAACACCCCACTTATTTATGTCTTACTTTTGACTGATGACAAATCACTTTCAGAAGATCTCCTTTGAATCTCTTATCTGGGTTAATGGCTCTTCTCACAGAACTCTGGGCATGGTGCTGCCATGAAATTGTAAATTTTCTAATGCTGCATTAGATTATTGTTAATTTCACCAGGACCTTGTCTCATGCATGGTGTGTAAATATTGAACCACATGTGTTTACTTAACTTAAATATACTGAATAGAAATGATGGCAGAATTGGATTATCAGGAGTTTTTCAAGTAATTAGGTATGGGGCTAGGGGGTGGAATTTGTAGCAGAAAGAATCTTTGGTCTTCAAATAACACACTGTGTTCAGGAAACTATTAATAAACTAAATAAATACCAAACTATCAATAGTTGGGTAGTGTCCATGGGGTGGGAAAAAGAAAGAAGGATCAGAGTGGCTAGAAGGAAAAAACACTTGAGAGTAGATAAGGAGCATCCTTCTTTTAAGAAAGTTGTTTTTCACCTGTTGGTACTATGGGTCATCGAAGAATTTTATGCAGATCTGTAACATAATTAGATTTGTCTTTGGGATAACCCACTCTCCTTCAGAATGATGTAAGGAGGATGATAATGGAAGCAGGAATTTGGTCAGGAAGTATTGAAATAATTCAGGCTGGAAGTAATGTGGGTCACAACCAAGGGAAAGGCAATAGAAGTGGTAGACAAAGTTTGGATACAAGAGATAAAACTGCCAAGCTTTTGATAACTAGTCAGATATGGTTCTTAAAATACATTAGTAAGGGAAAGTAATGTGTTCTATTTTATATATATTGAGTTTGAAGTAGAAATATCTACTAGACATGTATAGTAAGCAATTAGATGCATTAGTTTTGTGCTCAGAATGAAAATGTTAGTCCAAATCATAGGAGTTTGAGTTCCCAAGGAGAGGAAACAGAGTGAAAGGAGAAGGACACAGAAGACAAATGGTCAACCTTCTCAAAATTTAGTGTGTACACAGAAGAGAATTCAGTGGAAAAAGCTCAGGATGTTTGGAGATAAAGAAAGGTAAGTATAAAGAATTAGACAGTGGAGACATGAAAAACAAAGAAAACAGGAATTTAAGAAGGGAGAAAAATGGTCATTAAAATAAAATGATATAAAAGTTAAGTTAGATAAAATCTGGAATGTTTTTAATCAATTTGAAAATGTAGAATTGATTGTGTAGAAATTGTATATTGCTGTGTAGTACCAAATCACCCCAAAGCTCAGCAGTACAAAACAACACAATTATTCTCTTACAGTTTTTGTGAGTAAAGAACAGGAGCAAGGCATCTTTTCAGACTCTTAGATGATTTCAGTCAAGGTGTCAGCTAGAACTGGGTTTCGTATACAAGCTCAAATTGGTAAGAATCCACTTCCAAGTTCATATGGTTGTTGGTAGGATTTAGGTCCTGATAGGTTGTTGGACTGAGGGCCTCAGTTCTTCTTTCCTGTTGGCCAGAGGCTGCTCTCAGCTCCTTGCCACATGGGCTCTGCATCATTGCTGCTTGCTTCATCAAATCACAGGAGCCAAGAAAGCAATAGGAAGAGGCTGATAGAAGTCACAATCTTTTGAAACCTAACTATGAAAGAGACATCCTATCACCTGTGTGGTATTCCATTGGTTAGAAACACACGCAAGGGGAGGGGATTACACAAGGGCATGAGTACCGGGCATTGGAGATCATTGGAGGGTTTTTCTTAAGAAATCTGCCCACCACAATTGGTGACCTTTTCCAGTAGAGTATGTAGAGTATCCAGTAGAGTTTAGACGAGTAGTAGACGCAGAAACCAGATTCCATTGGTTGAGATACAAATACCAAATAAGTAAGTGGAGTTTAGTGTAGACAAATGACTTAAGAGTCTTGACTAAGAAAGTCAGAAGATTGGGAACAGTAAGAATTTTTAATGATGGGAGAGATTTGAGCAGGTCTATAAGATGAGGAGAAAGGACCACTAGAGGGAGAGAGAAAACAGAAAAGAAGGAGGGGATAACTGATGGAGCACAATACTTGAAGAGTCTGCAGAAGATGACTCACAGCCCAGACAAAGATAGGAATTAGCAATAAACAAGTAGAGAAACTGCTTGTCTTCAGTGATGGAAGAGAGGAGTATAATTGTAATCAATGTAGGTAAGTATGGAAAGGCAAAACTGTGAACTAATCCACACCTGCTGACTTCAAGTTTCTTGCTGTGGTGGGAGGCAAAGTGAGAAGTAATCTGTTTTCCTTTAGAAGCAGAGACAGGCATAGGTAGGTAACAAATTAGAATAGCAGCTGAGGAAGATGAGAGGAGGTAGGAATGACTAAGGCTGGTATCTCTTTAGGTTTGAATAAATTTCCTATATGTGAGTTATCAATAATGTGTATTCGTCAATAAGACTTCAATCTTTTGATTACAGAAATGACATGATGAAAACACTGTTTATAAAATAGCTTGTAAATACCCGAGTCAGAGATGGGAAAGTTTGGTTTTGTGAAGAGAATTGAAGACTCTGTGGCTGTAATTCACTCAGGAAGCAGTAAGTTCTCAAACCAAGGTGAGAGGGTAAAGGAAAGAATGGTTAAGCAAAAACTGTGATAACATTGGAGTGGGACAGATGATTGTAATGAGTGTGTAGGGATGGGAAAGATGGAAGTATATGTTAATAGGTTGGAGTAAAAATAGGCAGTTCATAAGAAACGAGCTCTGTGTCTCTAATACGTCACTTGGTTGATTTGAATGACTCTGACGTCCTGTCCAGCTTTCCTATTATATTACTTCAATCAACCTTTATTAGCAACAACACAAAAAGTACACACACATTTTTTGTACAATTTAAGAGGTAAAGATTCATTCACCAAGTAGGCGATTTATTGGAATATGAAGCTATCATAAAAATCAGATTACCTGAATATCTTTTTCTGTGAGGATGTTTCAGGATTTGGAGAAAGAAAAATATTCCCTGAGTAATGCTCTGAGAGGGCCAAGCAGCTTGTCATGACACCTGTGGATTGAGTTTGGATCTTAGTGGTCTCATTTGGAAATCTCTCTTCCCATTATCACTTAAGCATGGTGGAGTGTTCTATCCTAGTCAAGGATACAAGAAGAGGGCATGCATCGGGCAGTTCTGATTTTTGATAAACTAGGGAGACAGGTTTGGATCATTGAAGGATGCTAGATACAAATATTAAGAAATTTCTAATCAGCCAGTGTTAGAAAGACCAATTTAAATTTACATTAGCCTACATTTAAGTATCAACCCTTTAAGCTTTCATTTTCTGCAAGTGCGCTAAACTACTTGGTAACTGGTCAAAACTGTAAATAGCAAGCCTGCACCTCCAAACCACTCTAAGGCTGGCAGAGGCTGAATGCTTAATTTATGGTAAATGCATGATTAAGTGTTGAATGGCAGTCAGAAGGGACTTTCTGAGATTACCTGATTAGCTTTTAGCATCCAGTGACCTCTTCTCAGTGGAATCTGTGTTCCATAATTAAGAACCAGTAATATAAATGTGTAATAGGGATTTTTGATTCATGTACCAACTACACACTTACAAAGGGCAAACCATAGGAAAGCATATAAGAAAGAGTTTGAGATTTTCGATATTTGGTGAATTTTTCTTAAATAAAAATTATTTTGTTGTTATAATATACAATTTAATGTTTTACTTTACTACTACCACGTGAAGAATTTTTTCACTTTGTTTCTTTGAAAAGCAGAATACGAAAATGTATTTGATTGTTTAAAACATTCCTGGTTTTCAGCAGAAACGTGTTGATATGTCTTGACTCAGATCATCTACTGAGCTAGTCTATGAACACGTTATTTTGAAAACCTTCAAATTTGAATCATGCAAATATAATTAAAATTGAATGATTATAATTAATTTTGATACAAATTCTTTGGTTTTTACATACATTATTATTATGACTGATTCCTAAGGTTATTTCGTAAAGTACAATGTTAAATTTTAATAATCAGGAGTATGTTATTTCAGTTATATAACTTCTAAAATATAAAATTTTAGAGCTAAAAAAACTTAGGATTCCTTTGTTTTTTTAAATTAGTAAGTACTTTTAGGATGCCTGTAGCCTTTCTTTGAAGAAAATTTCATGGTCAAATAAGTGTGGGAACAGGGGGATAAGCAATGCCCTACAGGTTTCTTTCCTAAAGGGATTTTCTGAATCATTACTGTGTTACAACTTACTGTGTATTTTCATGCAGGGCTACTTTATCAAATACTGTTCTATAGAAGCCTCCATAAAATGCATTTTGGGAACAATTATTTGTTTAACTCCTACACTTTACAGATAGGTAACTGAAGCCCTAGATACAGTGATTTTTCCAGGGCCATGTATCTGTTTACTGACAGATGTTAAAAAAAAAACAACAAAGCTTGAATTTCATTCCCATTGTCTTACTCTCTCACACTAGATTTAAATATGATGTATGTCGATTTTTGGTAAAGCAAATTATGTTGATAAATATTTCGATAAATGGTTTAAATAGTTAAATATTTCTCTTTGTTGATGCTTTCACTTTTCAGTTGAATTTGTGATGATAGAATTCCGTTTTGGCCCTAAATACTAACATTTGCTCAAACAGAAATTCCATTTGGTCATCTCATTTTGCAGGAATACATATTTGACTCATGACACGTTCTTAGGCTGGAGCAATGCTTCATGACTTTTCTATAGTACACAGAATTCTGAGAGTAGGGTAATGGGTGTTGGCTGGAAAAGGAAAAGAAAAGCACTTAACATTTTATTTCAAGTTAATGTAAATTTTTGTATAAGTCAAGAAGAGCTAAGGATTTACCAGCAGATTATTTGTGCATTGATATAATGCTCTACTTATACAATATTTATGAAAAATAAAATATGCTTTGGGCAGACCACCTGCCCTTGTGATATTTATTACACTCACAAATTTTCAATTATTTTAGTCAGGCTTCCAAATTGCTTAATACCTTTCTAAATATTACCAACTTAATTTATCACAAAAAATTAGTGTTACATTTCCTTGTATTTGTTTAGTGAAGGTTTATAATTTAATTACTTGGATGTCTTCTCTAAAATGAATTCTTTCAGAACTCTTAAACATTTTTGCCAAATAAAAATTTTCTTTTTAATTTATTAACAATTTTCTTTTTTAAAGCCACTAATTATCTTCTGTCTTGCAGTTACAGCCTAATAACCAGATAATTTTGTTCTTTCAGTGATGCATTGTTCTTGGAATCACTACGGGTTTTTGCAAAACACAGGTGGATAAAGTATGGACCTCATGCTGCTGCTGCTTCTGTCACAGTTCTTTAGAAAACAGAAACACTAAATACAGCAATTTGAAAAAAAAAATCAAACAAAGGATGAACAATTAAAGGGATCAGAATTTTATAAAATGGTATGCTTTGTAACTTACATAAAAGTGATTGAATTCCTGCTCTAATTCTGAAACTAATTATAACAATATAATTACAATGATTCACTGGGCTTTTCCTAGCACACTGTTTGTTCTTGGCTGGAGTGCAACATAAGATGAGTTGTTCTTTGACCCCATCCACAATGATTTGAATACAAAGACATAAAAGGACTCTGTTGGAAAGTATTACAGTGTGTTGCCTTCAGAGATCCACACTGTATTCATTACAAGAAACAGACTCTGTGTCAAATAAGAATGAAGTAACACTTATACATCTCAGAAAACTATAAGCTAACAGATGTTAGCTTTAGAAGAAAAGATATGCCGTAAGTTTGCTGAGTGTATACCAAAACTCCTAATATTTCTACTGATAGCCTGAAAAGCAAAATTCAGAAAAACTGTATAGGCAATGATATGTGCATTATTAACAACTCTCTTCCAGGGGAGCAAAATCAGTTTAGACATAGACAGATGTTTCTTCCCCTGCTGCTTCCCTTCTCCTCCATGTACCTCTCCTTCTTCTCTCTCCTCTTCTGACTCTTTTTGTCTGTCTTCTTTCTTCTTTCTCATATTTTCCGCATTTTCCACTTTTTGATGCCCTTCTCCATGCTCCTCTCCTACCTCTTCCCCATGGACTCACTTCTCAGAGTCATATTTCATGCTAAGAATTGTCATCTCTAAATGGATGCATATGTAAATGCAAAATTTCACTAATTTCTTTTTGGACTTTCTTAAAGATGTGTTAATTTTTTTTTATTATTATACTTTAAGTTCTAAGGTACATGTGCATAACGTGCAGGTTTGTTACATATGTATACTTGTGCCATGTTGGTGTGCTGCACCCATCAACTCGTCAGCACCCATCAATTCATCATTTATATCATGTATAACTCCCCAATGCATTCCCTCCCCCCTCCCCCCTCCCCATGATAGACCCCAGTGTGTAATGTTCCCCTTCCCGAGTCCAAGTGATCTCATTGTTCAGTTCCCACCTATGAGTGAGAACATGCGGTGTTTGGTTTTCTGTTCTTGTGATAGTTTGCTAAGAATGATGGTTTCCAGCTGCATCCATGTCCCTACAAAGGATGCAAACTCATCCTTTTTTATGGCTGCATAATATTCCATGGTGTATATGTGCCACATTTTCTTAATCCAGTCTGTCACAGATGGACATTTGGGTTGATTCCAAGTCTTTGCTATTGTGAATAGTGCTGCAATAAACATACGTGTGCATGTGTCTTTGTAGTAGACTAATTTATAATCCTTTGGGTATATACCCAGTAGTGGGATGGCTGGGTCATATGGTACATCTAGTTCTAGATCCTTGAGGAATCACCATACTGTTTTCCATAATGGTTGAACTAATTTACAATCCCACCAACAGTGTAAAAGTGTTCCTATTTCTCCACATCCTCTCCAGCACCTGTTGTTTCCTGACTTTTTAATGATTGCCATTCTAACTGGTGTGAGATGGTATCTCATTGTTGTTTTGATTTGCATTTCTCTGATGGCCAGTGATGATGAGCATTTTTTCATGTGTCTGTTGGCTGTATGAATGTCTTCTTTTGAGAAATGTCTGTTCATATCCTTTGCCCACTTTTTGATGGGGTTGTTTGTTTTTTTCTTGTAAATTTGTTTGAGTTCTTTGTAGGTTCTGGATATTAGCCCTTTGTCAGATGAGTAGATTGCAAAAATGTTCTCCCATTCTGTAGGTTGCCTGTTCACTCTGATGGTAGTTTCTTTTGCTGTGCAGAAGCTCTTTAGTTTAATAAGATCCCATTTGTCAATTTTGGCTTTTGCTGCCGTTGCTTTTGGTGTTTTAGACATGAAGTCCTTGCCCATGCCTATGTCCTGAATGGTACTACCTAGGTTTTCTTCTAGGGTTTTTATGGTATTAGGTCTAACATTTAAGTCTCTAATCCATCTTGAATTAATTTTCATATAAGGAGTAAGGAAAGGATCCAGTTTCAGCTTTCTACTTATGGCTAGCCAATTTTCCCAGCACCATTTATTAAATAGGGAATCCTTTCCCCACTTCTTGTTTCTCTCAGGTTTGTCAAAGATCAGATGGCTGTAGATGTGTGGTATTATTTCTGAGGACTACACCAGTAACAGACAAACAGAGAGCCAAATCATGAATGAACTTCCATTCACAATTGCTTCAAAGAGAATAAAATACCTAGGAATCCAACTTACAAGGGACGTAAAGGACCTCTTCAAGGAGAACTACAAACCACTGCTCAGTGAAATCAAAGAGGACACAAACAAATGGAAGAACACACCATGCTCATGGATAGGAAGAATCAATATCGTGAAAATGGCCATACTGCCCAAGGTTATTTATAGATTCAATGCCATCCCCATCAAGCTACCAATGCGTTTCTTCACAGAATTGGAAAAAACTGCTTTAAAGTTCATATGGAACCAAAAAAGAGCCCGCATTGCCAAGACAATCCTAAGTCAAAAGAACAAAGCTGAAGGCATCACTCTACCTGTCTGCAAACTATACTACAAGTCTACAGTAACCAAAACAGCATGGTACTGGTACCAAAACAGAGATATAGACCAATGGAACAGAACAGATGTGTTAATTTTTACATATGTATCATCAGGTGGAGACATTCATTCAATAGATGCCAGTTAGGCTTCTTTTCAAGCTTTCTGCCTCTTCTAGATTTGCTTTTCTCCTAAAGAAAATGTAGGAAAAGACTTGATCAGGTATTTCACAGGAAGGAAGTATGAATGGCCTATCAGCATATTAAAAAAGCTCTGTGTTTCCTTGACTAGAGAAATGCAAAATAAACCGTTAATGACATAACCATTTTACAACAAGATCATAAATTTGAGGAAAAGATAAGAATTACCCAGTGTGTGGGGGAAGTATGCTTTCATATACTGTGAGTGAGAATATCAGTTGGTGCAACTTCTTTGGAGCAATGTGGCAATACCCAACAAATAACGCTTCAATATACGCATCCTTTCATCCTGTAATTCTATTTTTTGAAATTTAACCTACAGATATTGTAAGTATTTTCTAGAAGTTAAAACCGTATTATTATAGAAAGATGTGTGTATAGGAATATTAATTACAGTATTGGTTTAAATATAGAAAGGGCTGGGGAAAAATTAAATATTCATGGTTATACAAATTGTGGCATAATAATATAATAAATACCTTGTAGATCTTTCAACAATAGTGTGGCTTATATGTTTCAATAAAAATTATCTCTAAGATGAATTGTTAAGTTAAAAAAATAAGTCTCCGACCACCATGTATAATATCCATTTGTGTTTTTAATAATATATGCAAATGTATATGTATGTATACACATGCAAACGTCCACATATACTTCTCTATTCATCAAAAAGTGTGAAAACAAAGCTAGGCATTAGTAAAAGTTGTGGTTTTGTTTACTGTTTATCTTAACGTGAGCATATAAAATTTTGTATTCATTATTTTATTTAAATACCATGTAGAACTCTAAAAATTAAATGAAATAATATGTTCTTTATAAATTTTAAATATATCTTTAAGCAATATATAAACATTTTTAAAAAGTAAAAATTGAAAATTATTTTATTTTTCAAAAGTATTTTTGACATAAAGTACTTCAGATATAGATAAAACACAAAATTATTTTGAGATAAGGTAATATATCTGAGAACCATCTGTTCTGTAAAGTATTACTGGATGTATAAAATAACATTTATCTATCTCTTTTCTGATGACTGGTAATACTATCTGCATCCTTACCGATATTTCTCATCTTATTTCTAATGCACGTACGCTGGTTTTTTTTTTTTTTTTTTTTTTTTTTTTAATTGTAAGGTTCTAGAAGGCAGAGTAGCTTGTGCATTATTCAGCATGGGTCCCCTTTGTCAATATAGGTTCTCCATAATGATACTGAATGACCTCTACAAGGTCAGTAAAGAGTAAGGAAGAAATCAGTGTGTATACTTGACCTTTGGCTTAAGGTCTAGTGGGGCTGACAGTCACCTATCCAAGGTGGTGTCAAACGTTTCCTATGTTCAAAAAAACTCACCTTGAAAGGATTGGCTTAACATGAGAAATCTTCAAATTAATTGACTCTTTAAATCAAAATATTGGAAACCTTAGAATTTTTTTCTCTGGAGGGAATAACCATACTATTATATCATTATTCATTCATAATTGAACACTCTTTCATTTATTAGATTAGTCTGGGCAGAAGGAGGCCAGAGTAATTTAGCTTGAGGAGTATGAGCAAGGTTGAGTGAGTGACCAGGAAAAAGTGGGATTAATTCCGGTGTCTGAGAGGGTAGGTCTGAATGAGTGTTCAAAACACTGGATTAAGTATGGGGAGAGTATTTGAAGGGATCTTGCCTTTGAGTTAATGCATGGAAAATAAGGAATTGGTCATTAGAGGTTATACTCTAAAGGGAGGAGTCAGGAAAATACAGATGGTCAACTTCAGTTTTACAAAAGATTAGTCTTACATTTTTTGGTTTATGACCATATTTTCTTATAGTGGAAAGAAAATAAATATCAGAGAAATGTGTTCTAACATTGACACTGATGTCTTCCAAGGCTTTATGGAGGTAATTATCCTGTATTTCCCCCATCTGTGAAACAAAGATAATTTACATCTACCTTGCAAAAGGGTGACGTGTAACTACAGCTGTTATTATTAGAATCAGTGAATATCAAAATATAGAGCTTTATTAATCATTAAACTCACTCTTTGATTACGGTAAAATATACATAACCCAAAAGCCACCATTTTAACCATTTTTAAGTGTTCAGTTTAGTGGCATTACGTGCATTCACTGTTTGTATGGGTGTAACCATCCTCACCATGTATCTCCAGATCCTTTTATCTTCCCAAACTGAAACTTTGTATTAACTAAACATTAACTCCACATGTCTACTTCACCCAGCTCCTGGCAACCACCATTCAACTTCCCATTTCTATGAGTCCGATGCCTCTAGACACCTTTGTAAGTGGAATCACATAGTCATTTTTGTCTGGCTAGTTCACTTAGCATAATGTCTTCAAGGTTCATGCATGTTGTAGCATGGGTCAGAATCTTATTTCTTTTCTCTCTCTTTTTTTTTTTTTTTTTTCGAGACGGAGTCTCACTCTTTGCCCAAGCTGGAGTGCAGTGGCACAATCTCGGCTCACTGCAGCCTCCACCTCCCAGCTTCAAGTGACTCTCCTGCCTCAGCCTCCCGAGTAGCTGGAATTACAGGCACGCACTGCCACACCCAGCTAATTTTTGTATTTTTAGTAGAGATGGGGTTTCACCATGTTGGCCAGGCTGGTCTTGAACTCCTGACCTCAGGTGATTCGCCTGCCTCTGCCTCCCAAAGTGCTGGGATTACAGGTGTTAGCCACTGTGCCCAGCCAGAATCTTATTTCTTTTTAAGGCCTAATAGTATTCCATTGTCTGTAAATACCACATTTTGTTTATTTTTCCACACATCAATGAGCATTTGGACTGTTTCCACTTTTTGCTATTGTGAACAGTGCTGCTATGGATGTTGCCATACTAAACATACTCTACTTTTAAAAGAATCCTAACCCTAATTAATAAAGCATATTAAATTGTACAGATTTGGTAGGAATAAATGTAAGTTATTCCAGAAGCTTTTAGGTAATACAACTAAGAAGCACCAGATTTAGTTTGAGAGGTGTTACATAAAATGCAAATTCAGTATTTGAATAGCCCAAGTGATATTTACAATTGCACTGAGATTATTGTTACTTAACATCTGGACTCAATTATGCAAAAATTATATAAAAATATCAAATGTCAGAAAAGAATATTTCTTTCTTTCTTTTAAAATTAATTAAGGATTTTTCTTTATCCTCTTTGTAAGCTATTTAAGGTATGGGGATAACAGACGTGTTTGTACAATGTGATGTTTAAGGTAAACTTTTTTTTAAAGAATGTTAGGTTTAGAACAAAAGTTCATTTCCTGATGGATAGAGGGCACCTCTGAAGATTGAGGTATTTTCAGTCAAGTTCTGATATACTTCACATCTTGAGGAACAGAGGGAAGCAGCCAGAGGTGGAGAAGGGGGAAATTTCAAGAAAACAGGGCATGGAAGACTGAATGAGGAAATATTCTGTCTTTTAGTGAAGGAAGGAACAAGAAGGCAAAACATAATTGGTTCCATTCCTTGGTGAAACAATGTGATGCCTTTCGCACAGCTTCTGGAATCATTACCGCAACTTGGCAAGCCTGGCAAATAAAATTGAGATATGAGACAAAGAGAGAAGACCATGGTTTTCTCTATGACAATAGAGGAATTTGTATCAAAAAAGAATAAAAATCTGTAGCGTTGTTATTTACTGAATCTTTCTTATACTCATAATTGGAACTTTATTTCATTTAACACTGAAAACTGAATTAGTGGAGAAAGAGAATTATGTTTTTCATTTTTGAATTGGACTCTCCAGATGCCCCTCTACATGCCGTCTTTAATCAGAGCCAGATCTAGGAAAATTCTAGGCTAAATGAAATGAAACACAGAAAATGTGTTCAAATTGTCAAATGTTTTCAGTAGATCCATATGTGTCCTACTGAGCTGTACTGAGCCTTGATTCTGGAAATAAAATCTTAACTTGCCTTTTTGATTTGTGACCATTTGTATTTCATCACCTTACAGTTGATTTAACCATATTTTTAGTATTTGAAAATATGGTTCTAAACTAGTAAAGGATCCCATACACAGGCTGAAGTATTCAGAATAAACTAGGCATGTGAAATTGAATAGTATACGAAACTGTCAAAGGAATTTATTAGTCCTATAGTTTTCTGATTAATTTGAGTTGAGTTTATTTAGCATATGACTTTGCAGTAAATATTTAACTTCTCTGTTCCTCAATAGTTTCACTTATTAAAATGAGGAGCTTGCAGTAGATTATTCCTAAATTCCCTGTTAAATCTTAAATGTTATAGATCTATTGGAATCAGTTTCTCCATCTATAAAATGGGTTTGCTCTTAGCATTTTCAGGTTTCTGTGTCTGCTGCCTTCGTTACCAGTTGGAAGTGATTCTTGATGGGAGAAACATCTCTTTTGCCATTGGATACCTCAGGATAATAATGATTTTAGGAAATACTAGGTCACATTAAGTAACCTTTCACAATAGAGAAATACATCTAGGTCAATTATCTTTGAGTGGCTCAGTTGTTTTACTGGCAAATAACTAGTTACACCACATTTTGGCATCACAATTTAGTTGGGGTTCTTGAGCCCTTTGAGCAAGTTTTTTGTTGGCTCATTGGTCTCATCCCAACACTCTTTATAAAATTCTTCAGAGCAAAACAAAATTTCGAATGTACTTTCAAATATTTGGAGGAATTACTTTTTATACAATATTTCTGCTGTTTTCTAATCAGCAAGGGCACATTCCACTGGGTGATAAATATGTTAGCATGCTTTTACAGAGTCAGTAAATCAGGAACAATAATAATAAAAAAGCCCTGTCCATAACTAATTTCAGACTGCAATTTATGTAATGACATCACGTTCCTTCTTTAACTACAGCACGGAAGTCTCATTTACCTGCTAGTCTGATAAACACTAGATTTTTTAAAGTTGAAATTTAATATAGGCACATAATATATGACATTTGTATTCAAAAGAAGTAATGAAGAGAAGATGAAGAACTGATAGAGCAAATGACGTGATAATATATACTGTAATGGGTAAGACAGAGGGTGGACAGATGACAAAATCACATTTCTTTTTCAGACACAGTCCCTGAATTTTTCAGCATGTACATTTACAGGCAATGAAGACATATCAAGACTCAAGTGGTGACAAGAGAGCTTACTGCTCTAGTTTTAGTATCTTCTATTCCATGAATATTTATCACGGCAGCACCACACAGAACACTTCTCCCTGCTTATTGCAGTCATTTGCCATACATGCTATTGTAGTTAAAAGTCTATATGCTTTTCTGTTATGAGGCTTGCTGTTTTGTGGCTTAAAGTATCTCTTTGCCTTAATTAATGCTGCCTTCAATTTCCATTGAGACAAGGAGCAACTTTTTACTTTCATAAAAAAATTTATGATGTTTAAAAATAGTTGTTCCCTTTCACTAACTCAATTTAAATGTGAAGGTAATTTATCTTTTAATAGTCATCTCTTCCTAATCTGACACGCTTATTTTATCTAAACTATTTATATTAACGTACATATTACTATTCACATATAATTTTTTAACCTCTGTTGCCATTTAGCATCCAAAATCTCATTCTAGAAACCAGAGCTGACTTAGTCAAACGAAAGCCCTAAAGATGTTAGTACAGTTGTTATAAATAAAAGCTATATAAATTTTATTGCTATGCAGACGTATTTTGAAACTTAAACTCACAAATCCTAACCAGACTAAAAAGAAATAATTGACAGGCTCAGCATTGATTCTTCCATACTAAAATATGATTTGCAAATATGCATTAATAAATTATCTAAGTAAATCTTGTTAATTTGCCTTTTTATATCAAAAGTAGTGATTTCTACAATTCTAATTATCAGTTGTTTCCAATTATTCATAATCATGTTGTTTGCCAAATCAGTGATTATGGAATCAACTGATTTCTATGATGGTAAGCAAGACATGATCAACAATTGAGGAGATTATCCAATGTAGGAAGTCTTCCTTATTTATGGTAATTAACTATAAGTTATATGAAATAACATATTGATGTTACATCAGTTTTTGAAGGTACATTTGAGAAAATGTGAAATTTGAAAACAATACTCCATTAGAGTTTTCCCTAATTTTCTAGATCCTTCTCTTTAGGGCCAAGCCTGACATTAGATGAATTTTTAAAAATTGCAGTGTTGACTCTCTATTAAACCATACCGCTAATCTTATATGATGAGCATAATTATATCTTTTCCTCAATATGTTAATTTATTAAACAAATATTGATGTACTACTGAAAATAGCGGACTTGTGAATGTTAAAATAATGGAGAAAATGAAAACTTCTTTACGAAATAAGACGTCCTAAGTTAGGTAGAGAGTAAGCCTCATGAGAACAAGAAACATGTGTATTCTCTTCTCTAGAGTCTCATTGCTTAGCATAGGGTCTGGCAGTAGTTGGCAAATAATAAGGGCTCATTCAATGAAATAAAATTTAATAGGTAATTTTAACATATATTCTTGTTCCACATATTCATCATTGCTATTTTATGCCTTCAAATTTTTGTTCATGACTATTGCTCTCTAAAATTATTTTTTATTATTTTACTACCGGGCTATCAGTCATCTTTCAGAAGTTTGAACTGGCATTATAATATCTAAGAAGTTTTTTGGCTTCCCACAGCTAAGCATAGTAATCCCGAGTCTTAATACTTCATCTTAAATGCATTCTATGTGATTCTTCTGAAGGTCTCTGAGTGTCAAAGCACAACGGTACTTTGGTGGGGATGGTTGTTTGTTGTTTATTTGTTAGTTTCAGTTATTTTTAACCAGTCTTAGTTTGCTCTTACTTTTAAATTTCATTTTGTACAGTTCAATGGAAATTAATAGAACAGCAAACTCTTCCACATAAAAATATCTTACCTATGATTTTTAGATTGTTTCTGGTGAATAGTTAAATAATGTGACTGACATGTTGTTATAGCTATTTAAGTAATTTGCCTATATGTACCCATATGACTACAATTCTGTCCATAAAACAAATTGGATATGACCATTTTTTAATGGTCCATGTTAGAAAGAGAACTTTGCTGTTTTTCCAATTTTACGGAAACCACAAATCTTCAGATTACTCACATAATTCCTACGAATCTCAGATAATCTGACTGATAATCTGATTAGAATTGTTTCTGAATTTAAAGTAAAATGACTGTCAATCTTAGCCTATAAGAAACTTACAGTCTTAAATATATTATCAACTGAATAACAGTACTCCCAAAGAAATAGAGAGGTATGGGAAACCAGAAGAATTAACATGATATGCAGTTCACTCCCACCATATCATCCCTGTATCTGTCTCCTTAAAGCAAAATACAATCTTTATCTTTTCACAATTTATGGATAAGGTATGTAGAACAATTTGCTTGGCTGACTTAAATATGTTTAATGAAGAGGTTTTACAAAACATGTGTGTATTAATCAATCAGGTTTTATTTTGATTCTTATGAAGACAAAAAAATGATGATCTATAACATAACAGTTAAACCACAGAAAACCATTTAGACTACTGATCAGTGAATAATATATGTGTTACCTGAATGTGGCCCTGTCATATGATTTTGGACACAACTAATTGTTCTAGGCTTTGATTTTTCCCTTCATTGTATTAAAGAAAAAAATTAGTTCTTTAAATTCTGAAACACAGTCATTCCTGAACCATTGCTTGTCCTGCACACTTCCAGGAAATGTACCTCATATGTGCTGAAAACATTGTTTTCAGATTGAATTTTGGTCAACTGAACCACTGTTTCAACTCATTAGAGATTCAATTTTACATTGATATGGTAGGAAACACCCATTTTGAAGGTACTTTTATTTTCTCATCCCTTGAAGCTTACTCTAAGAACTCAAGGAAAACAATACAGAGAAAATAGGAGGCATTGGTAAGCCAACTAGATTGTGGGAACGATAAACTATTTAGCAGAATTGGGACATCCTTCCTAAGTGTTCCACAGCTGTGGATACTGCCAAACAGTGATTATTTTTCCAGAATAATTCCAGGAAAAGCTCAAAAATTGGAACCAGACTGGGTGTGGTGGCTCATGCCTGTAATCCCAGCACTTTGGAGGAACAAGTGGAGTGAATCACTTGAGGTCAGGAGTTCAAGACCAGCATGGCCAATATGGCAAAACCCCATCTCTACTAAAAACAAAAATTAGCTAGGTGTGGTGGTGTGGTGGCAGGCACCTGTGATCTCAGCTACTCAAGAGGCTGAGGTGGGAGAAAGAATCACTTGAAACTAGGAGGTGGAGGTTGCAGTGAACCGAGATCACACCATTGTACTCCAGCCTGGGCAACAGAGTGAGACTTTATCTAAAAAAAAAAAAAAAAAAAAAAAAAAATTGGAACCACCTGATTCCAGGGAAGCCAAGTTTGTTTGGAGAAAAGAATTGAGATCAAAAGTATCTTTTCAATGTCAACTTATGGATTAATAGGTAATTTAGGTTTTAACCTCCTTACCCTCTCTCCAGTCGTGCAGTCAGGCAATTAACACTCATTTGCCTCTCTGGAAACATGATTTATTCTCTTGAGAAACTGAACTAGAAACAATCTAGACATGAAGGATATGTGGCTTTTTTCTAAATATAAATGGGAACCAAAATTATTCAATTACATTTTGACCAATGAGAAATTTTATAGCTTCATCTCTTCCTTTTGTCTCAGGGGAAAAATGGAAAATATGCATATTTATTTATATAATGATTTCAGTAGTGCAAATAAATGTCAAGTATTTTTACTTTTTTATTTCAAGCAAACCTTAATTAAATTCATGAGGGTTTGTTGTACAGATTATTTCATCACCCAGGTTTTAAGCCTGGTACCCATTAGTTATTTTTCCTGATCCTCTCCCTCCTCCCACCCTCCACCTTCAAGAAGACCTCAGTGTGTGTTGTTCCCCTCTATGTGTCCATGTGTTCTCATCACTTAGCTCCCACTTATAAGTGAGAACTTGTGGTATTTGGTTTTCTATTTCTGCATTAGTTAGCCAACGACAATGGCCTTCAGCTCCTTCCATGTCCCTGCAAAAGATGTGATCTCATTCTTTTTATGGCTGCATAGTATTCCATAAAGTATACGTAGCACATTTCCTTTATCCAGTCTACCACTGATGGGCATTTAGGTTGATTCCATGTCTTTGCTATCGTGAACAGTGCTGCAATGAACATACATGTGCATTCGTCTCTATAACAGAACAATTTTTATTCCTTTGGGTATGTACCCAGTAATGGGATTGCTATGATGAATGGTATTTCTGCCTTTAGGTTTTTGAGGAATTGCCATATTGTCTTCCAGAATGGTGGAACTAATTTACTTTCCCACTAACAGTATATAAATGTTCCTTTTTCTCCACAACCTTGCCTGTTATTTTCTGACTTTTTAACAATAGCCGTTCTGACTGATGTGAGATGGTATATGATTATAGTTTTGATTTGTATTTCTGTAATGATCAGTGATGTTGAGTTTTTTTTCATATGCTTGCTGGTTGTGTGTGTGTCTACTTTTGAGAAATGTCTGTTCATGTCCTTTGCCCACTTTCTTTCTTTTATTTTCTTTTCTTCTTTTTTTTTTCTTTTTTTGATGAAGTCTTGCTCAGCCACCCAGGCTGGAGTGCAGTGGTGCGATCTCAGCTCACTGAAGCCTCCGCCCCCCAGGTTCAAGTGATTTTCCTGCCTCAGCCTCCCGAGTAGCTGGGACTATAGGTGTGCACCACCACTCCCAGCTAATTTTTGTATATTTATTAGAGACGGGGTTTCACCATGTTGGCTAGGATGGTCTCGATCTCTTTAAGTGTTGGAGGAAAGAAGGTGATAATTTTTCTTTAAATGTTTGGTAGAATTCTTCTGTGAAGCCAGCTGGTCCTGGACTTTTCTTTGTTGGGAGTTTTTTGACTACTGATTCAATCTCCATACTAGTTATTGGTTTTTACAGATTATCTGTTTCTTGAGGAACAAATCTTGGCAGATTTTGTGTTCCAGGGATTTTTTCATTTCTTCAAGGTCATCTAATTTATTGGTGTATAATTGTCCATAGTATTCTCATATGATTCTTTGTATTTCTATGGCATCCGTTTTAATGACCCCTCTTTTATTTCTGATTTTAGTTATTTCAGTCTTCATTTTGTTCTTAATCTCTCTAATGGTTTTCCAATTTTGTTGATCTTTTCAAAAAACCAATTCTTTGTTGATTTTTGGATGTTCTCTATTTCATTTATCTTTCTTCTAAATTGTATTATTTCCTTCCTTTCACTAGTTTCAGATTTAGTTTGTTCTTTTCCAAATTCCCAGAAATGTAAAGTTAGGTTATCAATTCAAGATTTTTGTGCTTTAATATATTTATTTATGGCTCTAAACGTCCTTCTTGGCACAGCTTGCAATGCATCCCATGAAATTTTGTATGTTGTGTTTTCATTTATGTTTATTTCAAGGCATTTTAAAAATTCCCTTGTAACTTCTTCCTTGACCCATTTGTTGTTTAGGAGTGTGCTGTTTAATTTTCAGTATTTGTGGATATTCCAGTTTTCCTCTTGCTATTGATTTCTAGTTTCAATCCACTGTAATAAGAAAAGATGCTTTGTATGAGTTCAATCTTGAATTTCTTGACTTATTTTGTGGGCTAATATGTGCTCTTTACTGGAGAATGTTCCATATGAACTTGAGAATAATGTGTATACTGCTGTGGTTGTGTGGAGTGTTTTGTATGTATCTGTTAGGTACAATTAATCTTCAGTAGTATTCAAGTTCTCTACTTCCTTATTGGTCTTCTGTCTGATTGTTCTATCCATTATTGAAAATACGAGTATTGAGGTCTCCTACTATAAGTTTGTTGCTGGTTATTTCTCCCTTCAGTTCTGTCAGAGTTTGCTTCATATATTTAGGAATTCTGAGGTTTGATGCATAAATATTTATAATTTTTAAATCTTCTTGGTAAATTGACCATTTTGTCTTTAAATAATATTATCTTTTGGCCTCCTATAAATGTTTTTGGCTTTCTATTTTGTCTAATGTTAGTACAGCCACCCCTGCTCTCTTTTGTTTCTGTTTTCATTGAAAATTATTTTCCATTTTTTCTCTTTCAATGTATGTGTTTGTCCGGATTTAAGGTGAGTATCTTATAGTCAGCACACAGTTAAGCTCTATTTTTTTTTAAAGTGCATTTAGCCAATCTATGTCTTTTGATTGGGAAGTTTAGTCCATTACATTTACTGATAGGGAAAAACCTACTATTGCCATTTTGTCAATTATTTTCTGTATTGTCTGGTAGTTTTTTGCATTTTCTCTCTGGTTTTACCCTGCCTTCTGTTGTGTTTTCTTGATTTTTTGTAATGATGTGCCTTGATTATCTTCTAATTTCCTTTTCTGGGTATTCTATAGATGTTTTCTTTGTGGTTGCTATTATAATTATATAAACATCTCAAAATTATAGCCGTCTGTTTTAAACTGCTAATAATTTAACTTCAATCATGTGTGAAAACTACTTCTTTTACGGCTTCACTTTGCCATTTTGTTATTGATGTCACAAATCACATCTTTATGTATTGTGTGTTCATTAACATAGATTTAACTTTTTATATTTTTGTCACTTAAATTCTATGCAGCAAAATTATAATAATACAGGTTATATGTGTCCATCCATTTACCTTTCTTGGTGTGTACACACACACACACACACACACACATATGTATAAAAGGAAATTAAAACTGTCTTTGTTCATAGATGGCATGACTGCCTACGTAGAAAATCCAAAAAGTATAAGAAAAAAGCTACTAGAACTTGTAAACGAGTTTAACAAGGGCGTAGGATACAAGATCAACATATAAAGTCATTTATGTTCTTAAATACTAACAATAAGAGATTCGAAATTAAAATTAATAAAGTGCCAATTGTAACAGCAACAAAAATCATTAAATACTTATGAATAAATCTTGCAAAATATGCAGAATCTCTGCAGAAAATAACAAAATACTGATAGAAGGATTAAAATAAATAAATGGGGAAATATATTGTGTTCATGGAGTGGAATATTTAGAATTTTAAGTATCAGTTCTCTTCAAATTGATCTATAGATTAAACACAATCACAACTAAAGTTCAGCAATATTTTTGATAGGAATTACCAGATTGAATCTAAAATGTATTTGGGTAAGCAAAGTAATTAGAATAACCAAAATGATTTTGTGTAATTTTTAAAAATCACTTAGATGAGAGAAAATTGACATGTAAAAAGCTGTACATATATAATATATATTACTTGATGAATTTGGGATAATCATACACCTTTGAAACAATAACTGCCATCAAGTCCATAAACATATCTTTTTCCTCCCAAAGTTTCCTCTGTCCACCTTTATTATTAGTGCTACTACTACTAATATTATTGTTGTGTACCGTAAGAACACTGAACATAAGATTTACCCTCTTAGCAAATTTCAAGTATATATAGAGTATATATTTATATAGTCTAATGTTATATAAAGGCACTAACTCTACAGTAGAAGATCTCAAGAACTTATCTTTCATAATTAAAACTTTGTACCTTTGACCATGACCTCCTACTTTCCCTCTCCCCCGTCATTGTACACTCTGCTTCTTTGAGTTTGACTATTTTAAATCACATATATAAGTGAGATCATGGAATATTTTTCATTTTGTGTCTTACATCTTACTTAGCAGTGTTCTCCAGGTTCATCCATGTTGTTGCAAATAGCAGGGGATTTTTCTCTTTTTTAAGACTGGATAATATTCCATTACACACACACACACACACACACACACACACACACACACCACATTTTTAAAATCTGTTCATCTGTCAATGGACATTTAGATTATTTCCATATCTTGGCCATTGTTAATAATGCTGAAATGAGCATGGGAGTGCAGATATCTCTTTGACATATTGATTTAATTTCCTTTGGATATATACCCACTAGTGGAATTGCTGGAACATATGGTAGATCTATTTTTAATTTTTGAGAATCCTACATACTGTTCTTCATAATTGCTGTACCAATTTACATACTCACCAACAAGCATTCCTGTTTTTCAACATCCTTGCCAATACTTACCTTTTGTCTTTTTAGTAATAGTCATCCTAAAAAGCATGGAGTAATATCTTATTGTGGTTTTGATTTGCATTTTCCTGATAATGAGTGATGTTGAGTACCTTTTTATATACTTGTTGATTATTTGTATGTCTTCTTTGGACAAATGTCTGTTCATGTCCTTTGCCCAATTTTTTTTTATCAGGTTTTTGTACTGTTACTGTTTAGTTATGTAAGTTCCCTTTATATTTTATATATTAACTCTTTATCAGATATATGGTTTGCATATATTTTCTTCTATTCTGTATATCAGACTTTTCAAGGGTTTGCTTATTTCCTTTGGTGTGCAGAAATTTGTAGTTTGATGCAATCCTATTTGCCTTTTTATTTTTTTGCTTTTGTTAACTATGCTTTGATATTATATTCAAAAATTCACTGCCAATATCAATGTTAAGAAGCTTTTTCCTTTTCCTCTGGGACTTAGGTTTAAGTCCCATTATTTATTTTGAGGTTTATTCTGTATGGTGAAAGATAAGGGGACAATTACATTCTTTTTCATGAGGACATCCAATTTTTTCTTCCTTTGTACAGTTATTTTTGTTTCCCTTTGTAATTCATTTCTTGTTAAGGAAATTTCTGCCTATTCTAAAATCATGAGGAAAGGTTTCTGTTTTTTTCCACCTAGATTTTTTTTAATTGTCCCATTTACACATATAGATGTAGAGGGTATCTGGAATAGATTTTCATATAATGTAAGGGTAAAAATGTATGCTTATATGGCCATCTGATGGACTCATTATAGACAAAACCTCAATCTTTTCCTTACTGCTCTGCAGTTTTACATTGGCCATAAATCTAATGACTGAATATATGTGGATCTTTTTGTTGACTTTCTATTAAGGTTTATTAACCTGTTTTTCTATACTTGTACAATGCCACACTGTCTTAATTACTGTGGCTTTTTAATAAACTTTGATACCTGGTAGTGTGAGTCATTCAGCTGTATTCATCTTCTTCAAGATTGTCTTGGCTATTCTTTCTTTCCTTCTTTTCTTTTTTTTTTTTTTTTTTTTTTTTTTTGAGACGGAGTCTTGCTCTGTTGCCAGGGCTGGAGTGCAGTGCTGAGATCTCAGCTTACTGGAACCTTCACCTCCCAGGTTCAAGCAATTCTTTCTCCCTCCTCAGCCTTCTGAGTAGCTGGGATTACAGGTACCCACTATCATGCCCAACTAATTTTTGTATTTTTAGTAGAGATAGGGTTTCACCGTGTTGGTCAGGCTGGTCTCAAACTCCTGACCTCAGGTGATCCACCCATCTTGACCTCCCAATGTCTTGGGTATTCTTGATCCTTTATATTTCTTATAAATTTTAAGAATAACGTTCACTTTTACTAAAACTTTTTTGAATTTTGATTGGAATTTCTTAAATCTGTAGATTAATTTGAAAGTACCGATATCTTTAAAATAGTTCGCTTTCTAATCCATAATCATAATGTGTAGTTTATCTTCTTTAGGTCGGGCGTGGTGGCTCACATCTGTAATCCCAGCACTTTGGGAGGTTGAGGTGGGCGGATCACTTGAGGTCAGGAGTTCATGACCAGCATGACTAACGTGGTGAAACCCCATCTGTACTAAAAATACAAAAGTTAGCCGGGTGTGGTGGCACATGCTTGTAGTCCTACCTACTCAGGAGGCTGAACTAGGAGGATTGCTTGAGCCTGGGAGGCAGAGGTTTCAGTGAGACAAGATCATGCCACTGCCCTCCAGCCTGGGCAACAGAGTAAGAATCTGTCTCAAAAGTAAATAAATAAATAAATAAAATAATTTATCTTATTATAGCTTTACTGAGCTATAATTAACCTAGCATACAATCTACATAAGTATACAATTCAGTGGTTTTTAATATATTCACAAACTTTTACAATCATCATAGCTATCTAATTCTAGAATATTTTCATTACCCCAAAAGAAAACCCACCCATTCATTACAGTTCATTCCCATGCCCCTCCGTCCAGTCCCTGGAAACCGCAAACTAATTTGTGTTTATATCAATTCACTTGTTTTAAATATTTCGTATAAATAAGATTCTACAATATGGCCTTTTGTAACTGGCTTCTTGTATTCAGCACAGCATGTCCAAGGTTCATTTATGCTGTAGCATGTATCATAACTTTATTATTTTCATTACCAAATAATATCCTATTGTATAGATATATCACTTTTTTTTTTACACATTCATCAGGTGATAGACATCTGGGTTTTGTTCACTTTTTGGTTACTATAAAAAAAATGCCAAGGTATTCATCTATGTGTAAGTCCATGAAAACATGAACACTTGTTTTCATTTCTCTTGAATACGTATCTAGGAGTGGAATTGTTGAGTGAAATGATATTCTTTATTTGCTTTGATTTTTAATTTTTATCAATATTATTTTACACTTTTTAGAATAACATTTGTATGTATCTTTTATTACATTTATCCTTAAGTATTTTGATACTTGTCACGCCTCTAATCCCAGCAGTTTGAGAGGCCAAGGCAGGTAAATCACTTGAGGTCAGGAGTTTGAGATCAGCCTGGCCAACATGGCAAAACCCTGTCTCTACTAAAAATATAAAAATTAGTGGGGCATCATGGTATATGCTTGTCATCCCAGCTACTGGGGATGATGAGGCACAAGGATTGCTTGAACCTGGGAGGCGGAGGTTTCAGTGAGCCAAGATCGTTCCACTGTACTCCAGCCTGGGCCACAGAATGAGACTCCATCTGAAAAAAAAAAAAAAGATGTTGGTATCTTGACAGTTTTGTTTATTTTCTTTCTTTCATTTTTTTCTTGCCTTATTGCACTGTCCTGGTGTTATTTTACAACATTCAATAAAAGTGGTAATAGTGGGTATCAATATTTAATTCACAATCTCCAGAGTAATCTCAGATTTTCAATAAGAATGGTTATGATTAGAAATTATTTCTTCACTTTTTAGTATGCTGATTTCTAAAAGCTCATATATTGGTGTTAAATTTTATCAAATGATTATTGGAAAGTTCTTATATATTTCCTCCTTTATTCTCTTAATGTAGTGAATAACATTAATTGGATATCTAATGTTCAACAAAGCCAGCATTGCTGGAATAAAAGCAACTTGCCTGTGATGTGTATTCTTTTCTGTATATTACTGGATGTGATTTGCTAATATTTTATTTAGAATTTTTACATCTGCATTTATTAGATAAACTAACCTGTCATTTAACTTTCTTTTATTGTCTTATTTGGGATTTAGTATCAAGATTAATTTGGGAGGTGTTTTCAATTTTCCTCTTTTCTGAAATATTTCATGTAATGTTGGACTTTTGTCCTTGAAAATTTTGGAGGAATTTTCTAGTCATCTGAGCCAGGAGATTACTTTGAGGGAAGAGTCTTAATTAGCATTTTTAAAAATAAATGTAGGACTATTTAGATTCTTAATTTATTCTTATAATTTTAAGTTGTTTTTCAAGGTATTTCTTCATTTCATTTAATTTTTTTATTTATTGGCATAAGGTATTTTTTCTGTACCCTTATTATCACTTTATTATTTGTATGGTGTTTGTGATTTATCTTTTCATTTCAGTCTTGCTAGAAGTCAATCAAATTTTTAGTGTTTTTAAGGCACTGATTTTTGGCTTTATTTATTTTATTTTACTTTACCTGTACATTATTTTCTAGCTGGTGAGGTCTTGATTCAAGTTTACTTATTACTTACAATTTTATTCTTTTGGTTTAATCCAGTGTTTTTGCTTTATTTTGTTTTGTTTAGCTTCTTGAGAGATATGATGGGTTAGATTTTGTCTCTCCAAAGAATATTCTGAGGTCCTAACTCCTGTATCTGTGAATGTGACCGTATTTAGAAATAAAGTATTTGCAGATGCAAACAAGATGAGGTTGTTGGTGGGGCAGGGGAGGAGACGAATTCAATATGACTTGTTGTTATAAGAACAAGAAAAGACAAAGTCATACAGGGAGGACAGCCATGTGAAGACAGAGGCAGAGGGGAGTGGTGTTGCCACAACCCCCAGGAAAAAGCCTGGAACTACCAAAAGCTGAAATGAAGCCTGGAAGAACCCTCTCCTAGAGGCTTCAAAGGGAACATGACATTGCTAATATCTTGGCTTAGGACTTCTAGCCTGCAGAAC
The DNA here is from genome assembly GCF_007565055.1 of Rhinopithecus roxellana. Classification (NCBI taxonomy): domain Eukaryota; kingdom Metazoa; phylum Chordata; class Mammalia; order Primates; family Cercopithecidae; genus Rhinopithecus; species Rhinopithecus roxellana. Next base: position 33,695,788 of record NC_044550.1, on the reverse strand, counting down.
TGCATCTATCTATCTATCTATCTATCTATCTATCTATCTATCTATCTATCTATCTATCTATCATCTATCTATCTTCATCATGATCGTTCTCATCTACTCAAATCAGTAAGATGTTCCATGAAGCCAGGGGTCACTTTCTGTTTTAATTACTGTTTCCAGTGCATAGAAAGTCCCTTCCACAGAGTAAGTACATTTAAATATTCAATTTTTAAATTTCAAAAAAAAATAGTTTGGGGAGAACAGATGGTGTTCAGTTACATAAGTAAGTTCTTTAGTGGTGATTTCTGAGACTTTGGTGCACCCATCACCCAAGCAGTATACACTTTACCCAATGTGTAGTATTTTATCCCTCAACCCCCTTTCACTCTTCCCCAAAGTCCATTGTATCATTCTTACATCTTTGCACCCTCGTAGCTTAGCTCCCACTTATAAGTGAGACCATGTAAGTTTTGTTTTTCCATTACTGAATAACTTCACTTAGGATAATGGTCTCCAACTCCACCCAGGTTGCTGTAAACGTCATTATTTAATTCCTTTTTATGGTTGAGTAGTAGTATTCCATAGTGTGCGTGTATATATAATATTTTCATTCTTCACTCGTTGATTTATGGGCATTTGGGCAGGTTCCATATTTTTGCGATTGCGAATTGTGCTGCTATAAACATGTGTGTGCAAGTGTCATTTCCATATAATGGCTTCTTTTTCTCTGGGTAGATACCCAGTAGTGAGATTGCAGGATCAAATGGTAGATCTAGTTTTAGTTCTTTAAGGAATCTCCACATCATTTTCCATAGTGGTTGTACTGGTTTACGTTCCCACCAGCAGTGTAAAACTGTTGCCTTTTCACCACATCCAAGCCAACATCTATTATTTTTTGATTTTTTAATTATGACCATTCTCGCAGGTGTAAGATGGTATTGCATTGTGGTTTTAGTTTTCATTTCCCTGATCATTAGTGATGTCGAGAAATTTTCATATATTTGTTGGCCATTTGTATATCTTCTTTTGATAACTGTCTATTCATGTTCTTGGCTCATTTGATGATGATATTACTTGTTTGTTTCTCACGGATTTGTTTGACTTCCTTGTAGATTCTAGATATTAGTCCCTTGTCAGACGCATAGTTTGTGAAGATTTTCTCCCATTTTGTGGGTTGTCTGTTTACTCTGCTGGTTTTTTCTTTTGCTGTGCAGAGGCTTTTTAGTTTAATGAAGTCCTATCTATTTATCTTTGTTTTTGTTGCATTTGCTTTTGGGTTCTTGGTCATGAAATGTTTGCCTAAGTCAGTGTCTAGAAGAGTTTTTCCAATGTTATCTTCTAGAATTTTTATGGTTTCAGGTTTTAGATTTAAGTAGTTGATCAATCTTGAGTTGATTTTTTTGTAAGGTGAGAGATGAGAATCCAGTTTAATTTTTCTACATGGGGCTTGCTAATTATCCCAGCCTCATTTGTTAAATAGGGTGTCCTTTCCCTACTTTATGTTTTTGTTGACTTTGTTGAAGATCAGTTTGCTGTAACTATTTGGCATGTATTTCTGAGATTTCTATTCTATTCCATTGGTCTTTGTGCCTATTTTCATACCAGTACCATACTGTCTTGGTAGCTATAACCTTGTAATATTGTTTGAAGTCAAGTCATATGATACCTCCAGATTTGTTCTTTTTGCTTAGTCTTGCTTTGATCACACAGGCTCTGTTTTGGTTTCGTATAAATTTTAGATATGCTTTTTCTAGTTCTGTGAAGAATGATGATGGTATTTCAATGGGAATTACATTGAATTTGTACATTGCTTTTGGCAGTATGGTCATTTTCACAATATTGCTTTTACATATCCATGTGCATGGGATGTGTTTCCATTTGTTTATGTCATCTATGATCTCTGTCAGCAGTGTTTTGTAGTTTTCCTTGTAGAGGTCTTTCACCACCTTGGTTAGGTATATCCCTAAGTATTTATTTATTTTGCAGCTATTGTAAAATGGGTTGAGTTCTTGATTTGATTCTTAACTTGGTCGCTGTTGGTGTATAGCAGAGCTAACAATTTGTGTACATTGATTTTGTATCCTGAAACTTTACTGAATTTGTTTATCAGGTCTAGGAGCTTTTTGAATGAGTCTTTAGGGTTTCTAAGTATATGATCATATCATCAGCAAAAAGTGACAGATAGACTTCCTCTTTGCTGATTTGGATGCCCTTTATTTCTTTCTCTTATCTGACTGCTCTGGCTCTCCCATCCTATGTTGAATAGAAGTGGTGAGAGTGGGCACCTTGTTTTGTTCCAGTTCTCAGGTGAAATGCTTTCAACTTTTCCCCATTCAGTATAATGTTGGCTGTAGATGTGTCATAGATGACTTTTATTACCTTAAGGTATGTCCCTTCTATGCCAATTTTGCTGAGGGTTTTAATCATAAAGGAATGCTGGATTTTGTTTTTTTATTTTTCTGTTGAGATGTTCTTATGATTTTTGTTTTTAATTGTGCTTATGTGATGTATCACATTTATTGACTTGCAGATGTTAAACCATCTCTGCATCCCTGATATGAAACCCACTTGATCATGATGGATTATCTTTTAGATATGCTGTTGGATTTGGTTAGCCAGTATTTTGTTGAGAATTTTTGCATCTATGTTTGTCAGGGATATTGGTCTGTAGTTTTTTGGTTGCTGTTTTTATGTTCTTTTCTGGTTTTGGTATTAGCGTGATACTGGCTTCATAGAATGATTTAGGGAGGATTCCCTCTTTCTCTAGCTTTTGGAATAGTTTCAGTAGGATTTGTACCAATTCTTCTTTGAACATCTGATGGAAATCAGCTGTGATTCCAGCTGCTCCTGGACTTTTTTTGTTGTTGGCAATTTTTTTTTTGTAACCATTTTAATCTTACTGCTTGTTATTTGTCTGTTCAGAGTATCTATTTCTTCCTGGTTTAATCTTGCAGGTGTGTATATTTCCAGGAATTTATCCATCTCTTCTAGGTTTTCTAGTTTGTGTGTGTAAAGGTATTCATAGAAGATTTGAATGATCTTTTGTATTTCTGTGTTATCAGATGTAATATCTCCCATTATGTTTCTAGGTGAGCTTATTTGGATCTCCTCCCTTTTTCTCTTGGTTAATCTTACTAATGGTCTACCAATTTTGTTTATATTTTCAAAGAATTGGCTTTTTGTTTTATTTATCTTTTGTATTCTCTTGTTTCAATTTCATTTAGTTCTGCTCTGATCTTTGTTATTTATTTTCATTTCATTTCATTTCTTTTTTTTCTGCTGGGTTTGGGTTTGGTTTGATCTTATTTCTCTAGTTCCTTGAAGTGTGACCTTAGACTGTCTATATGTGTTCTTTCAGGGTTTTTGATGTAGGCATTTAACGCTACGAACCTTCCTTTTAACACCTTTTGCTGTATCCCAGAAGTTTTCATAGGTTGTGTTACTACTGTCATTCAGTTCAAGTAATTTTTAAATTTCCGTTATAATTTCATTGTTTACCAAAATATCATTCAGGAGCAGATGATTTTATTTCAATGTATTTACATGGTTTGAGGGTTCTTTTTGGAGTTGATTTTCAATTTTATTCCACTGTGATCTGAGAGCATATTAATACAATTTTGATTTTCTTAAATTTATTGAGACTTGTTTTGTGGCCTATCATATGATCTATCTTGGAGAATGTTCTGTATGCTGATGAATAGAACATATATTCTGCAGTTGTTGGATAGAATGTTCTGAATATATCTGTTAAGTCCATTTGTTCTAGGGCATAGTTTAAGTCCGTTGTTTGACTTGTTTTTGATGACCTGTCTAGTGCTGTCAGTGGAGTATTGAAGTCACCCACTGTTAATGTGTCATCACTTATCTCATTTCTTAATTCTAGGAGTAATTGTTTTATAAATTTGAGAGCTCCAGTTTTAGGTGCATATGTATTTAGGACTGTAACATTTTCCTGTTGAACTAGTCCTTTTATTATTCTATAATGTCCCTCTTTGTCTTTTTAAATTGTTGTTGCTTTAAAGTCGGTTTTGTCTGATTAAAGAATAGCTACTTCTGCTTGTTTTTGGTGTCCATCTGCATGGAATAACTTTTTCCATCCATTTACTTTACATTTATATGAGTCCTTATGTGTTAGGCGAGTCTCTTGAAGAAGTAGATACTTGATTAGTGAATTCTTATCCATTCTGTCATTCTGTATCTTTTAGGTGGAGCATTTAGGCCTTTTACATTCAGTGTTATTATTGAGATGTGAGGTACTATTCTATTCATCCTGCTAGTTGTTGCCTGACTACGTTTTTTTTTGTTTTTGTTTTTGTTTGTTTGTTTGTTTTTCTGTTGCTGGTGAGCTTGCGTGATCATTTGGGGTGTCAACGAAACTTGCCTTGTCGTATCATCAGAATTGTTTTTCTGGGTCCTTCTCATTTGGGTAGACTATTTCAGAGGAGAGATCTGGGACTCAAGGGCTGCTAATCCGATTTTTTTTTTCCCATGGGGTGATCCCTTGATGTGGTTCTCTTTTTCTTCCCCTAGAAATGGTGCTTCCTGAGAGCAAAACTGCAGTGATTGCTATTGCTCTTCTGTGTCTAGCCCCCAGTGGAGCTACTGGGCCCGGGCTGGTACTGGGGAGTCTCTGCAAAGATTCCTGTGATGTGATCCTGTGAAGACCTGTCTTCAGGCCTCTCAGCTGTGGATGCAAGTACCTGCTCCAGTGGGGGTAGCAGGGGAGTGAAGTGGACTCTGAGAGTGCAGGTTGTAGCTTGTTTAGTGTGCAGGTTTTCTCAAATGCTGGTTTGCTAGCAGTGAAGTTGTCATGTGGACAGACTCAGGACGTCTGGCTAGCCAGGGTGTTACAGGTGGTGTTTTCTCCTTTCTTGGAGTAGGATTGTTCTAAGTTGCTGTAATGACTTGAGTTGGTTGACCTCCAGCCAGGAGGTGGCACTTTCAAGAGAGCATCAGCTGCAGTAGTAGAAGGGGGATACAGGTTTGCCCTAAGTTGGTTAGGGTAAGTATTCGGTCGTCTCAGGCAATAGGTGAGGCCATAGAGCTCCCACAAGTTTCTATCTTTTGTCTCTGGTTACCAGGACAGGGAAAGAAAACCATCAGGTGGGGGCAGGGTTAGGGGGGTCTCAGACCAGACTCTCCTTGGGCTTGCAGTGGCCACTGTGAAGGATGTGGGGTGGTTCTCAGGCCAATGGAGTTATGTTCCATGGTAGATTATGGCTGCCTCTGCTGCTTCCTACAGGTTGCCAGGGAAGTGGTAGAAAGCCATCAATGATAGGCCTCACCCAGCTCCCATACAGCCAGCAAGGCCAGTCTCATTCCCATCATACTCCCCCAGCAGCCAACAGTGCCGAATTCATAACCAGGCCTCTGGTGCACAGGGCTGAGATCTTTCTCCAGGCTACAAGCCTCCCTGCTGAGAGAGCAAGCATGGCTTTCAGTCATCACCCTTTCCTTCCTGTTGCGACTTCTGTGCTCCTCTCTGTACCTCCCGTTCCCCACACCCCGACCCCCTGGACTGCCCAGGAAAATTTGTACTCTTTGGAAATTATTATAAAGTTCAGCTGGAAGTCTCCTTCTCCCTGTGGACCTTCCCTAATTCCACTGACTGCCCTCCTCAAGGACCCCTGTGAGATAAAGTCAGGAACGGCTACCCTTGGCTTCCCTGGGGACCAAGAGTGCCTACAGTTCTTTTCCCACTTCTTCTTTTACTTTTCTATTTCGCTCGGCTCTCTAAATCCATTTCAGCTCTAGGTAAGGTTAAACTCTTCTCCCGTCTTTTGGATTCTCAGGTTCTCCAGGGCCGATGTGTGTTCGGAGACGGATTTCCCCCCTCACACCTTAGGCACTCAGTTTTTTGGCACTCATGGAGTTTCCAGTGGCAAGCTGCTTATTTTAAATGGTCTGTGAATTCTTTTGGTTTTTCTGATGTGTTCCTGCTGTGGTTCTTCACCAATTTTATCTCGAATTATATTTTATTCTACATTATGATTGCTATTTTTCCTTATTTTTCTTTGTATTTGTGATGTATTTCTGCCATTTAAAAAATTTCTTACTACTTCTCTGACTTTTAACTTTTGGTCTTTTTCTATTAAGTAAAGATTTTAAAATAATATTTTAGTTTGAGAGTCTTCAGTTTTAATTGAACTACTAAACCGTTTTACACTAATTATATTATTCTTTTTTATCTTGTCAGAGATTCTCTATTTTGCTTACCTATTTCTTCTCTAGTTGTTGTTTATTATATTGACTACATTTTTTTTTTTCTTTTAGGGATTTGGAAAGGATTCCGTGATGGTTAATATTGAGTGTCAACTTGATTGGCTTGAAGGATGCAAAGTATTGTTCCTGGGTGTGTCTGTGAGGGTGTCACCAAAAGAGATGAACATTTGAGTCAGTAAGCTGGGAGACACAGACCCATCCTCAATCTGAGTGGGCACCATCTAATCAGCTGCCAGTGCAACTAGGATAAAAATCAGGCAGAGAAATGTGGAAAGACTAGACTGGCTGAGTCTTCTGGCATGCATCTTTCTCCCATGCTAGATGCTTCCTGCCCTCGAATATCAGACTCCAAGTTCTTTAGCTTTTGGACTCTTGGACCTTTGACCATAAAGACTGAAGGCTACACTGTTGGTTTCCCTACTTTTGAAGTTTTGGGACTTGGACTGGCTACCTTGCTCCTCAGCTTAGAGATGGCTTATGTGGGACTTCACCTTGTGATCGTGTGAGTCAATGCTCCTTAATAAAGTCCCCTTGATATATACATCTATCCTATTAGTTCTGTCCCTCTAGAGAACTCTAATACAGATACACAGAAAGTACACTTTTCTAAATTCTAAACATTTTAAAAACTTACTTGAGTCTATTTGTCTCTCATCATCTGTGGACAGAGTAAAACAGTAACTATTGTCATTCACATCCCTCCAGCTCAGATGATACGTTTGGTATAATTTTCACATTTCTATTTTTCCTTCACATTGGTTTGCTGATGTAATCTCAGATTTCAGATCCAGGTTATTATTAATTATGAGCTTCATAGTATGTGTTTTTATCTTGTAAATACAATATTTGAAATTTTAAAGCTAATCACTCTATAGAGCTAAGAATTCTATTTGCTGAGTTATTTATATTTATTTCTCAATTGACTTAAGTGACTTGTCAAATAGTTTCTTTTAAACAAAAGAATTTTAGATGACATTGCCTCTCAGTCTAGCATATCTAAAAGCAAATTTCTGTCACTCTAGCATATAAATATGAGCTTTTCTAACTAATACGCCTTGGATCTCAATCTTTTCTGCCCAAAGCTCTGTAAACATTATTTCATTCCTTTGCTTTTCTTAGCATTTAATATTGCAAATAAAGTCTGATCCAGAGACATTCTGTTTTTTGTTCCTTTATGGTTCATGGGCTTACTTTATATGAGAGGAATGTATTCTGAGGGGTACTAGAATATATCATTCCAAAGTATGCCTCTTTGGAGTACAATTTTTTTTTTGTTTTTTTTTTTTGCTAAAGGCCACTGAGAAAACTTCATTTGTTTGTCTCTAATTAATCTGTCTTTGGCTAGTCTAATTCACAGGGCCTCTGCTGGAGAACCTAAGATGAGTAGAGGAAATTATTTGTTGTTTTCCTCTCCTGAAATACCTAACTGTGGGTGTTCATATTAGTGATGATTTTTATCTTCACACTTTTTTCCTGATCTTAGATTGTTTCTTCCATAACATTGCACTCCTCGTGTTAGTCTTTTTCAAGGGAATGATAGAGAAATTTATCACAACAGCTCTTTATTTTATTCACTAGGTCAGAAAAAAAAGAGCTCATCCAGGCTCTCTGGTTGTCTTGACCATCACCGGACAGATAAGGTGCCTTACGTTTTGGAGCAGAAGGGTCACTGTAAGCTACCTGTCTACCTTCCATAAATGCTGATCTTCCACAGGGAGGACAAAAGTGAGCTGGTCCTTTAGGCTTCCATCAAATCTTCGACGTGGGCACAGATGCTCCTTGACTTACAATGGGGTAACATCTGGATGAATCCATCATAAATCAAAAATATCATTAGTCTAAATGCATTTAATACCCTGATAAACCCATCTTAAAGTCAAAAAACCATAAGTCAACCCATCATAAGTTGGGACCAGTCTATGTAGGATCTAGCAGATTGTTTTAACTTTCTAGATGTGGATGATTTTCTTAATAGTTTCCAGAGCTGATGCAAGCTTTCTTTTGTTTGATATTTGGTCAGCCATTTTCAAGTAAAAATGAGGGAACACAGGAGGATCTGTGCTCTGATCTTCAGTCTACCATATTCCCAGCACATTAGGAGTCTTAAGTCTGATAAAGTTTGAAAAGGAAAGAGAAAAGCTGCATTCTGTGCTCTCTGAGACAAGGAAGCCCAGCAGAAATAAAATATCCAGGATGTGGAGCGGGTGAGGTTGTGCACCATTAGTATGTAAAGCCTTGATTCAGATGAATGGTTAGGAGTACAGTGCCAATGAGAGAGAGAGAGAGAGACCTCTGTTTGGACCTGGCATCTTTGCTGTTTGGAAGAAACCTTTCATCCAGACAGTTTGAGTCTGACCTTACCTCATTCTACTGGTGAGCTGTACTATGTCTTGCATAGTGCTGCCTCCCTTTTTTTCTGTGGCTCTTTGACACCCCCACCTCCCTGCCAGCCTGGTGTGGCTGATCAAGCTGTTCAAACAACTGGAAGACATCAGAAGTTAAACACTCATTATTTTAATTTGATGCTAATCATGTGTTAATGAGACTAATCCTTGCAATGATTCAGGTAATTTGCTTAATGGCTGCCTAGAGTACAGATTATAGCAATCAGTCACGTCTGATAAGATGTCTGTTGTGGAAGAGGCTGTCAGGTGAATGAGGTGGGAAAAGGCTCAGGAGTAAGGGTCTGATGTCAGGCATGTTCTGTGTTGGAGGGTAGGAATTAAGGGAAGGAGACAGCTCAGAAATCCAAATTTTCAACCAGAAATGAACATCCTAGTGTTCTTGTTTAGAAGGAAGTTGGTGTTGACAGGCTTTCTCATCTTATAGTGACGCATACACACTGAGATAAGCATGACAGTTTGAAGAGAATTGGATATACAATTCATTTTGCTCTGGAGAAGTCAGTACAATTATTAGTAGGCATATTCCTACAACTATTAAAATTGAGTTAAAATCTTTTTTCCTATCAAAATGTCAAAGAAAAGACGAAACCACGCAGAGCAAAGGAAGACATATTTTTTCTTCTCATCTTAGGAAACAGATGCTAAAATCAAAATTCTAAACTGAAGCATTATTATGTTTTTATTATACCTAAGCATTGTAAGTCTATAGTCATCCCTTCATATCCATGGGTTTCATATCCATGTTTTCCATCAATCATGTCTTTGAAAATGTCAGAAAAAAAATAGTACAACAATAAAACTAACACAAAATAAAAAATGATACAGTATAATCACTATTCACATAGTATTTACATTGTATTACATTTTATGAGTAACCTGGAGATAATTTAAATTATAGAGGACAATGTGAGTTGGTTATATGCAAATACAATGCCATTTTATATAAGTGACGTAAGCATCACTGTATTTTGTTATTCTGCAGGGGCAGCACAGGTTAGGGCAGACATCCTGGGACAATCCCTCACAGATACTGAGGGACAACTGAAGCTACAGTCTCTGATGTGCTTAAACTAATCAGTGAGTCCTATGTTGGAGGCATGTCACTCTCTACAACTTTGCTGGATTGAATCATGATATATTTTTGAATAAAATATTGAAATTCAATAAATTATAGAATGTACAGATATAGAAATAACAAAATACCTCTAAAGTATATGTTCAAAAATTCTGCCCATTATTTGCTTTACTTTGTTCATACTGATAGAAAATTTAAAATTTATAGATTTATGATCTAGATATCTGAATTGCTTCATTCCTGTTCAGTATTTTGGTGAGGAAGGAAAAGTAAAAAAAAAAGAAGATAGATTCAGGCATGAAATTAAGATTTGTAATTTATTTTATGTTTAACTTAGTTGTTTTGATACATTCATGATACCCTCTTCTATCTTCTGTGGAATGCAATTTAGTTCAATGTAACAAACATTTCTCCAGTATATGTTATCTTCGAGGAGATGTTATTTAGTTTCTTTATTTATTTTTATTTTTTTGTTTTACAAGACAAGTGGCAAGCTTCTTTCTTGGGAACAAAGAACGTGCCCATCTTACGACAATGAGAGTAGAATGGACAGGGAAGGAAAAATTGGAGTCAGCTGTTTGAGGACTAGACGTTCAGCTGCTGTAACTCAGAATGTGAATTTACAATGAGGATGTAGAGGAGACACTGTAACATGAGCAGAATGTTTTGGATTGACATCAACAGAAGCATTACACATATGGGAGGGATCATAGCATCTAGGAAATATATAGATACAATTACAGGTGAGCATTAGTCCTGTAAACCCAAGTTAACAGTTTTCCCTTTTCACCCTAGTTAAGAAGTTATTTTATCACCATAAAAGGTTTTCATGCTACATAAGTGCAAATAAAATGCACTTGTATCAGTGACAATGCTATGGATGAGACTGGTTTCATTTTTAAGAACCAAGATGATTGTTTTATAAACATGCACCATAAAAAGAACAACTTGTGGCATGCTCTAGAATTTGAGAAGCTAATGCTCTTAAGGCAGGCAGACCATTGTTTTGGTAGTAGTTGTTTTTGTTGTGATTATTTTTATCATTAATTATTATTATCAACCCCATTTTATCTAAACAAAGGAGAATGGCTCATTTGGCTTGCTAATGATAAGATAATCTGCACAGAAGCAGGAGGTAAACCTCTCGAAACACTGAACTTTTACTTCATGGCTTCCTTATAGCACATTGCCACTTCCATTAAGCTGAGGCAAGAAATATATAGAGGAAATGAAGTGAAAAATGCTAAACATCTGTATTTATGTAAGACAATAGAGTTTGAAGAGAATAAGGTGATGCTTACAATGCTTCGTTTATTGGAAAACTACTTATATAGCCATGATGTAAGTGTTTTAGTACATTCAGGCTGCTATAACAAAATATCATAAACTGTATGTATTATAAACATCAGAAATTTATTTCTTACACTTCTGGAGGGTAGGAAGTGCAATACGAGGGTGCCAACGTGGTCAAGTTCTGGTGAGGGCCCTCTTCCAGGTTGCAGACTACGAACTTCTCACTGTGTCCTCACATGATGAAAGGAGCAAACTAACTTACACTAATCCCATTCATAAGAGTTCTGCCTTCATGTCCCAATCACCTCTCGAAGGCTCTAACTTCTTAAGGTTATCACATTGGGGATTAGGTTTCAGCATATGAATTTTGGGATGGAAAGGGCACAAAGGTTCAGGCTATAACAGTAAGTTAGTGTTATTTACATAAACTATAGTAAACACAGGTACCTCTTTAGACTGATCCCGGCTCTTGTTTCTCTGTAGTAACATAGTGTATCTTGGCATAATTGTTTTCATTCTTCCCTTTTATTTGAACTTTCACGTCCTTCAGAAGTTAAGCTAAATGGAAAATCCTTGAGGAGATACTTACACTAGCCTACCAATAGTAGGGTATTTGGCCTGTGCTGTTGAAATCACTTTAGACATCTTTGTTTGTTTTTAGGAGGACTTTGAAATAATACTTGTTAAGATACTGTGAAATTATACTTTCTTTTTAGAAGTTATGCAGTTTGTAGAATAATATTTTACAAGATCATAAAATCTCATAATTATTTCATATCTGCGACAAATGACACAAATTATTGGTTTTTTTTCTTCATGTTTTCCTCCATGAAATTTAATGGACAGTGCCGGTTCACTTTAACACTAGGTTTTCAGAGTATTAGGATTTATCTAAACACTAAGTTGATTGAGAAAATGTCTCTTTGCCTCATCTATATTGCTAAGCTCTTCAAATACTAAAGTGTGTTATTTTGCTTAAGTTATGAATATATTACAAATGATATAAGAAATTCAGAAAATATTAGGAGGAGGAAAAGTTTTAGCCCCAGGTAAAGGGATAATTTTCTGTTTTTCTTTAATTGTGGCATCTTGGTCTGACTTATTTTTATTTCTAATTTTCAGTTTAAAAGTCAAGTATTAAAATATTACTAAAATTATCTTCATTTCAAGATAAATTAATATGAATACATTATTGATATAAGTAAACTAATGTGAATTTCTCACTTGCAATTATTGCATTTGCATCTATTTTGATTAATGTGTTACGACCAAAGTGATTTTTAGATTTTACCACCAGAACAATTTGGTAAAGGGATTCATACTCCTTTAGTAACTTAAAACCGACAAGAGATTTAATTTTTTAAATAGATTTAATTTTTCCTATTCCTCTCACTAAATAAACAAAAACCCTGGAAATTATTTGCAAGGCAAATAGAAGACTGAAATGTGGAGGAAGGAAGGCAGACCAGTTAGGGACTTTGAGTCCCAAGGAAGTACATGGTGGTGAGTTCCATGTGAATGTATGTATGTAGATAGGTATTTATTGCCTCATAGATCCTAGACTTGGACCTGAAGTAAACAGCAATCAAGAAACACAAATGGTAGAAGACAGACAACAACAACAACAACAACAAAAACAACAAAGAGAAAACACCCACTTCCAACAAAAGCCTTCTCTCTTTAGTTAAGCCTGAAAAGGTACTTAGCAGGATAACAAAAATGTTTTAGAGAAAAGCTACTATATTTCAGCTAAACACCACAGAGAAAAACTGTGGCCCCACTCCATCCATACTAGCAAAGATCACATGGGGACCTTACACATTCATTTTTGCCAAGATAAAATAAGTTACCCCAATTTTCTTACTGGGATGGTGTAAGAGAAGGCTGAGTAGGAAGCCTATAATTTTACTCTGATTTAACAGGAATGAGATGCTCATTCCCCCACTGACTTTCACTACTGCCCAACAGTAAGAAGGCAATCTCACTATCACTCCCGTGGCTGGCCATCTGGGGAACAGTAATGAGGCACTCCTACTTCTCGCAGCCAGAGAAATAACAGTGAAAGCTTAGTATGGAGCCAAACTGCCACCACCACCCAACAGCAAATAGGGCTCTACCATTCCTTGTATGTCAGTGAAGGCTGAGGGGGGAACCTGGACTTCTAACTCCATCTGGAAGTAATGAGGCAACAACCTTCACCTCTTCTCTTGCTGGAGTGGTATCAGAGAAAGCCAGCTAAAAGTCTAAATAAAGTATACAGTCTCATAACATATATCTAAAATGTCCAAGTTTCATTAAAAACTTATTCATCATACCAAGAACCAGAAAAATCTCAACTTAAATGTAATAAAAAAATTAATAGACTCCAAAACCAAAATGTTAGAGCTCTCACAGTTATACAGCAAAAATGTTGAAGCAGTCACAATTAAAAAAAATAAAAAATCTTTAACAAGGAATGATGAACACATTTGAAGCAAATAAAGTAAATGGAAATTCTCAGTAAGGAAATAGAAGATATAAAGAAGAAGTAGGTAAAAAATTTAGTGTTGAAAAATACAATAACCAAAATAAAAACATGAGTGGACTCAATAACAGAATAAGAGGATCAGAGGAAAGACTCAGTGTACTTGAGGAAAGAACATTAGAATAACAGAAATGACCTGAAGTGAATCACAGAGAAAAGAAGTTAGCAAAATAAAAAGAGCCTCAAAGATCTGTGGAATTATAACAAAGCATCTAAAACTTATATAATCAGAGTCCTAGAAGGGGAGGAAAAAGTGGGTGGAATGGAACAAGTATTCAAAAATAATGGCTCAAAATTTTCCATATTTGGGGTAAAATATGCACTCACAGATTAAGAGACTGAGTGTAACTTAAACAGGATAAATCTCTGAATAACTCCTATCAAGGCACATGATAAACAAATAACTAAAAACTAAAGACAAGAACTAAAAATCTTGAAAGCATCAAGATCAAAATGTCACCTTATGGGGGAAGAGACAAACGAAACTGACATTACAACGGTGTTCTCTTCAGAACCTTGTGACAGAGGAAGTGGCACAACATTTCCGTGTGTGTGCTGAAAGGAAATAACTGTCAACTTATATACATTCTGTGAAAATGTCTGTCAGAAATTGAAGAGAACGAAAGCATATTCAGGTAAAGGAAAACTACGAGTGTGTGACCGTCAGGCTTACTGTAAAAGTATGACTAGAGAAATCGATCAATCAATCGATCAATCAATCATCTATCTATTGAATATTTATATAATACATAATATATACATATTTTTATATACATATATATATATATATGTAGAGAGAGAGAGGGAGCATATATATAATGCCTGGAGAAAACAGTAGAAAAGTTATACACAGAGATTCATTCAAACACCATATAGATAAAATAAAAATAGAGTTCTAAAAAACTTCCAGTTTACCCTCAAAAAGGCAAGAAAAGAAAGAGAGTAACATTTTAAAAGAAAACAGAAAGAACAACAGAATGAAAAATAAGATGCCAGACTTAAGCCTTAACATATAAATAATTACTTTAAATAGAAATAGTCTAAATATAACAATTAAAAGATAGAGATTGGCAGAGTGAATTAAAAATATGAAACAACAATATGCTGCCTACGTGAAACTCACTGCAAATATAATGGAATAGACAAGTTGAAAGTAAAGTAATGGGAAAAATATGTATCATGCGATGTGGTTTGGCTCTGTGTTCCCACTCAAATCTCATGTTCAATTGTAATCCACAATTTTGGAGGGAGGGTCTGGTGGGCGGTGATTGGATCGTGGGGGCACTTTCTAATGGTTTAGCATCATCCCCTTAGTGGTGGTGTGGCAAGAGGGAGTTATCAAGAGATCTGGTGATTTAAAAGTGTGTAGCACCTCCTCTTCTCCCTCTTCTCGCTGCCCTGGCCCCCTGTAAAGATGCCTGCTCCCACTTTGCCTTCTGCCATGAGTAAAGGTTTCCTGAGGCTTCCCTAGAAACCACTATGCCTCCTGCACAGCCTGCAGAACTGCAAGCCAATTAAACATCCTTTTTTTAAATAAATTACCCAGTTTCAAGTATTTATAGCAATGTGAGAACAGACTAATACATCATGCAAACCTTAATCAAAATAAGGCAGAAATATTTCTATTTATTATAAGAGAAAATAGACATCCCTGCAAAGAAAATTACCAGAGACAGAAAGGAAGATTGCATAATGATAAAGAGGATCAACTTATCAGGAAGGTGTAGCAATTTTAAATGTCTATAAACCAAACAATGGAGGTGCATAATATGTGAAGCAAAAAAATCTGCAGCAAAAATTACACTCTATAGTAAAAGACTGAATGCTTTCCCCAAGTCTATTAACAAGTAGGACTTATCTGCTGCCACCACTCTTATTCAGCATAGTATGGGAAGTCTTAACCACTGCAGGAAGGAAACAAAAGGAGAAGAAGGAGTTATACAGATTAGAAAGAAAGAAATAAAACTGTAGAAAATACAAAGTAATGTACAAAATTTTCTAGACTTAATAAATGAGTTAAGCAAGTTTGTAGAATACTAAGTTAATTTACAAAAATCAAATATTTGTTTGTAATAGACATAAGTACAGTAAAATTAAAATACAATTTTCTTTACAATTGCTCAAAAAATGAAATATTTTGGTATAACTCTAACCAAAGATATGAAAGACTTGTATGCTAAAAATTTCATATCTCCTCAAATTGATATATAGATTTAATGCAATTTCTATCAAAACATAACACTACTTTTATAGATATAGGTAAGACTATTTCAAAATTTATGTGAAAAATACAGAAACTAGAGTAGCCATAACAATTTAGAAAAAGTAGAATAAAATGGGAGAAATCAGTTTACTTGATTTCAAGACTTATATGGCTACAGTAATCGAGACTGTGTGGTCTTAGCAGAGGGATAGACACATAGAACAGTGGAACAGAATAGAGAACCCAAAATATAGATTTATATAAATAAATGCAACTGATTTTTGACAAAGTTGTAAAAGAAATACAATAGAAGAAAGATAGAGTCTCAACAAATCTATCAGGAAAGATAGAGTCTCAACAAATAGTACTGGAGCTATTTAAAATATCTAGCAAAAAAGAAAAAAAATCTTCCATTTAAACCTCATCTCTAAACTGAAATAACTCAAAATAGATTATGGATTTAAATATAAAATGTAAAACTATAAAACTTAAAACAAAGTCTTTGGGATCTGGGACTATGCAAAGAGTTACAATCTACAAACTAAGAGAAATGTTTGCAAATCACAAATCTCCCGAGAATCTAGTATCTATCCTATGTCTAGAACATATAAAGAAATCTCAAAACTCAAAATTAAGAAAATAAACAATCCATTTAGAAAGTAGACAAAAGACATGAATAGGCATTTTTCCAAAGAATATAAAGTTGAAAATAATTACTTGAAAATATATTTAACATCATTAGCTGTTAGGGAAATGCAAACCAAAACCACAAGAAGATATCCCTACACACCTATTAAAATGTCTAAAACAAAAAGTTGTAACACCACCAGATGCTGGTGAGGATGCAGAGAAACTAGTATCATTCATATTTACTTGTATAAATGTAAAGTAGACAACCAGTCTGGAAAATGGTGTGGCAGTTTCTTTAAAAACTAAACATGCAATTATAAAACCCAGCAATTGTACCCCTAGACATTTATTCCAGAAAAATGTAAACTTAGATTCACATGAAAATCTGTACATTAGTCGTGTTCATAGCAACATTACTTATAATAGGAAAAAATTAGGAACCATCTAGATGCCCTTCAATGGATGAATGACTAAACTATGATACATCCATACCATACTCAGCAATGAACAGGAAAATGCTCCTGATACATGCAACAGCCTGGTAAATCTCTAGAGAATTATGCTGAGTGAAAATAAGTTGATTCCAGTTATGTACTTTATGATTTCATTTATATAATTTTCTTGAAATGATCAAGTTATAGAAATTGAGAAGATTATTAGTGGTTACTAGGGATTAAAGAGGGGGTGGAGTGAGTGGAAGAAAAGTGGGCATGAATATAAAAGTGCAACATGAAGAATCCTTGTGATGATGGAAGTTTCTGTATTTCTACTGCATCAATGTCAGTATCCCAGCTGTGATATTGTATTATAATTTTGCAAGATATTGCCTTTGGGAAAACCTGGAGAAATATGGATGAGATTCCTCAAAATTATTTATTACAATTCTGCGTAAATCTACAATCATCATAAAACAAGTAGTTGTGGGGAAAAAAGCCATCCCCCAAAAGATCTCAAATTCACTCTCAACTCCCTAAACACAAGTACTTTTTATTTGGAATGTTTGAATTCGGCAAATTGAAGTGTTAAATATCCAACACATAGTTCCAGAACATGTGTGCTCTAGACTGATAATTAACCATTTAGCTGCTCTTCTGTCCTATCTACATTGTCTAATGCTTTTAAATAGTACTTGAAATATAGAAAGTTTTCCTCATTTGGAACAGGCGATGCATTCAGACATCATTCGCTTTTTATAATTTATGAACATTTTACATATTGCAAATGGAAAGAAACTCTGTCTTTCGTGAATGTATTATTGACATTAAATATCCATTAAATGTAAAAAACCCAAAACCTCCAATTCAATTTGCCCACCAGTTATAAGACATTGGATACTCTATGTTCTTGCAAAAATAGGGCAAAAATCAAACTTTTTTAGAGTTTGGCAATTTGTTGTTATTAGGGAATTATTAAATGATTTAGCAAGTTTCCCTCACATGTTTTACAAGTCATGGAAAGCTTTACCCTCCAATTTTGTTTCCAATTTCTATTCCTGAGTGTCCCTTATTTCCCGCTTCTCCATCAGCTATGATCTCCTTCTCGTGCTTTTGCACATCTTACTTTTTGGTTACCTTCTTCATTGCTACACTCATTCTCGAAAAAAGGTGTAAGAGGAAAAACTTGTTGCATCCCACAGAACTAACTAAAAATGTTACTGAGGGTATTACAGGCTATAGATCTAAGTCAAAAGTGTTAGTGTTTCCCAAGTAACTGTAACAGAATTTTTACAGTGTCTGGGAACCACAGATTTGCTTTCATCTTACAGTTTTTGTCAGTAGGCTAAAGATGCAGAGTGAATTCAAAAGACACGTGAGAACAAATACACTTATATAACCCCAAGACACGTTTTAGTCTTTATTTTCAGACTGATGCCTTGGAAAAGATCACTTCTGTTTTGAGTATATTTCTTAGGGCCAATTTTGCTAATTCATGTGTATTTATATTTGGGGGGTTATGGAGTGTGCATTTGAAACTCAAAATAGCACATCTCCTGGAAAAGAAGTGATGACTTCTTTCCAAAGAAAAGAAAATGGAGCCTGGCATTTTTTGCTTAACGTCTATGACCCTAGACAGAAATTTATATCAGTATCAAACAGCTGTAGTTCTCCAAGGTTTCCAAACTCCACCTTCCTTTTAGGAGAGACATTTTTCAGTCTAAAATTAATTACTAAAATGTGAAACAAATCAAAAGACAAAACAAATCAGGCTGTTAAGGCAAACATTAAAAATCAAATTATGCTCTCAAAATAGGCAATTTACAGCTTGGAAGGGTAATTGGCAAACCTGAAATGCATACAAATAGTTGAAATTACTGACTCAAGCTGTATATTACCTATTGGAGGGTATAATTTGACAATGACTCTTGCAAAAGGGTAGAGATTCTATCATTTTTCATGATTTAACAGCAAAATATGGTATAGCACTCTGTCTAAAAGAGTCTGAAGGCGAATTAAATTGAAGAAAGAGCTTTAGCTGAAAGGGAAATGGGTGTTGAAGCTATATGTCAGGAAGAAGCATGGGCTGGTTTTAAAGTTTCACAGTCCTGTGTTAAATGAACACTCTCTCCAGAGGCAACTACTGACCACAATGTTTCAGTAAGTCATTTTAGGAGTTTTAACTTGCTGATTTTGGAAAGGAGGATAGGAAGTATTCAACTTGACAGCTGAATGATCAAACATGGTTTTTTTTTTTGTTGTTGTTGTTGTTGTTACACTTTAAGTTCTAGGGTACATGTGCACAATGTGCAGGTTTGTTACATACGTATACATGTGCTATGTTGGTTTCCTGCACCCATTAACTCATCATTTACATTAGGTATTTCTCCTAATGCTATCCTTCCCTCTGCCCCCCAACCCCGACTGGCCCCAGTGTGTGATGTTCCCCAACCTGTGTCCAAGTGTTCTCATTGTTCCTTTCCCACCTGTGAGTGAGAATATGCAGTGTTTGGTTTTCTGTCCTTGTGATAGTTTGCTCAGAATGATGGTTTCCGGCTTCATCCATGTCCCTGCAAAGGACATGAACTCATCCATTTTAATGGCTGCATAGCCATTAAATGTGCCACATTTTCTTAATCCAGTCTATCATTGATGGACATTTGGGTTGGTTTCAAGTTTTCGTGATTGTGAATAGTGCCACAATAAACATACATGTGCCTGTGTCTTTATAGTAGCATGATCATCTCAGACATAAAGTTCTCTGAACATTAACACATTTACTTACCAAATTCGATTTCAAATTCTAAAACAAAGAACTCACTATTTGCACTTGTAGAAAGGTTCGTATTGCCAGTATATTCTTTTGTTTATTGGGAAAAAAACAATAATTCACTTGAAATGGCAATATTTAGAATTTTGGTAGCAGTAATGTGGGACAGGCGACAGTAGCCAAAGATGGTACAGAGGAAAATATTAAATGTCAGGAGAGGGACAAATCCCATGTGTCTCAGCTAGATTGTATATTTTTCTTGGGGCCATTCATCAATCCCCTCAGTTCTAGTTTACCACTATCTTCTAGCTGTGATGTTTCTTTCAACTGTATCATTTGGTATTCCCTTCTCAGGACAACCTCTCTGCCCTGCAGACAGATTTAGTCACATCCAGATTTTTTCAGCTTGGGCAATTAATATTCTTATGACCAATAAGGCTACAATTTCTATATATGCTTGACACAAGCTATACCCGAACAGGGTTCTTTTATTAACCGCTTTATTGAAGCATAGTTAATGTATAATAAATTATAATGTACAATTTGATAAGTTTTGACTGACGTTTGCACCTGTGAAACAATCACTACAATCAAGATAAGAAACATATCCATCACCTTCAGACGTTTCCTAGTGCTCCTTTTAAGTCTTTCCTTTCCACCCATTCTTTTTCCCTCTCCCCAGGAATCCACTGATATAACTTATGTCACTATAGATTATTTGCCTTTTCTATAGTTTTATGTAAATAGAACCATATAGTAGATGCTAAATGGAATCACATAGCAGATACTGAAGTTTCTCAGTCAGCATAATAATTTTAAGATTTATCCATGTTGTGTGCATCAATTGTTCATTCCTTTTTATTATTAAGTATTAACAACATTTCATTGTATGAAAATACCAAAGTTTGTTCACCTGTTCACCTGTCAATAGATATTTGAATGGTTTCCAATTTTTGGCTCTTACAAATAAAATTCTTAATACTGTGCACATTCACATACTAGTCTTTCCATAAATGTATGCTTCAGAAAATATCTAGAATTGGAATATTTGGATAATATTGGGGTTATATTTTTCATTTTTAAAGAAACTGAAGAACTGTTTTCCAAAGTAGTTTTATTATTTTACTTTCCTAGTAGCAATGTATAAAAGTTTTAGTTCTTCTGCACCTTCCCTAAGACATAATATGATCAATCTTTATTTTAGTCACCCTCATTGGTGTATAGCCATATCTCATTATTTTCTTAATTTGCATTTTCCTGTTGATTAATTGTGTTGAACATATTTTTGTGTTCTTATCTGTCATTACTATATCTTTTTTAGTTAAGTGTCCATTTACATATTTTGCTTATTTTAATTGGGTTGTTTGCTTTTTATTGTTGTGTTGAAGAGTTCTTTACATACTCTGGATATATGTCCTTGATCAGATATATGCTTTGCAAATACCTTCTTTTAGTCTATGGCTTTTCGTTTTCTTGAAGTTACTTTGACAAGCAGAAGCTTTTAATTGCAATAAGATACAATATATCACTTTTAATTTTTAGGGATCATTATTTTTGCATCATATTGAAAAAACTTTGCCTAATTCAGAGTCACAAAGATTTTTTTGTCCAAGTTTTCTTCTCAAACTTTTATCATTTGCAGTTTTACGTTTATATCTATAATCCATTTTAGTTGATTTTTGTGTATGATGTGAGGCACAGTTTGAAGGCTTTTTGTTTTTGCATATGGATGGCCAATTGTATCAACATTACTTCTGGAAAACACTATCCTTTCTCTCCTGAATTGCCTTCATAAGAGTTCTTAACAACAACCCACAGCCCTAAAGCTATTCACTAAACAATGTTTGAATGATAGCATGAATAAATTCAGGAATCACATAACTCTACATATTTTAGTAAAGTGCAAAATACGTATTTATAGGTCTCCTATACAAGAGTAAGATTAAGTTAATCACCAAAGACTTTGATAAGTGTCCTTATAATCAGTACTTAGGAAATGTTTGTGAATAAGTAAATGAATAAATGAACAAATAAGTAGTTTATTAGAATGTGTAGATCATGTTTTTAGTTCTGTTGTTTAGGTCATTCATTCTTTTCTTTTATCTTCTTGTAACTCTTGACTTCAAATAATACTCGGAGTTTATGAAGTTTTTCCACGGGGAATGAGAGTCCAGCTAGTTCACAGGATTTTACTGCTCTCCACATAATTCAGTTCCAGAAAGATTAAGTCCCAGTTGCTAACAATGGCAAAATGTAAATCCGTGTCTATTTATTGATTTTTGTTTACCCTTCCTTTCTCACTTTCCCCATTCACTCACTTTTGCTGCCTGAATCAATCCCAAATAAAGTACCTGAATATAAGATCTGGTTTCCAGGTGCTATGGGGCAAATCCAAATGAAGGCATGGGTGGATTAGTGATATAATTCCTCTGAAAAGCTGCCAGACTGACCAAAGGGGATCCAAATATGGAGTTTGGATTTTTTGGTAAAAAGTTGAGCCCATAGAAACTTTTACGGATAAATTGAATAACCTAGTCTACTTCAATTTTTCATTATTAAATATAAGCAGAACTGAAGGTTGTTATGAAAACAATGATGATTAAATGTTTTATTTGTGTTGAACTTCTCTGTGAAGTTGTTCATAACACATTTTATACACCATAAAATGGAAATTTGACTACCTAAAAACCTTAACATGTAGACAATTGCTTGAAACATACTCTTTGACCATTGGATATGTTTCAATGCCTATAATATAATATTAATTCTAAATATTAAAATTCAAATCTGCCTCATTCTTAAAATGGGTATTAAACAATCTAAAAAGCTTAGAATATTATTTGCTGTAAAAATGCTGTATTATTTGCTTTACTTTCATATCATTTCTGATTTATAGATAATATCTTGAATACATTTTGTACATATATATTTCACAAAAGTCAAGTCAAAAGAACATGAAAAGAATAGAATAGACAGTAATAGATAACCGATAGAGCACATTTAAATTACTTACTTGTGTGTAGTGCTGCTTTAATATGTAAAATCTGTTGCATATCTTTTTAAAAAATTATGACTGATTTTGATGCCAATATTATAATTTCTATTTTGACTTTATTGGAAAGATGGATTTGATTTCTTGTGCCCATAACTGTAATATAGAGATATCCCCAAATTGGAATTTCAACCTATCTCCACCCAGGTTCTTATGATTTAATTATGACGATTGTTTTTTTTGCCTGTGATTTTTGCTCATTATACATTATTCTCTGCTCAGTTAGATAACATTGTCATTGGTTTGTTCAGTCCTCAGTTTTTTCAATTATTTTTACACACTTTGGGTTTAATCAATTAATTTTCCAAGCTGTAAATTATGCATTTTGAGATCATAATTTGTTTTTAATGTATGTCTTAACACCATGATTTGTTTCATGTTTGTAATTAATTTTGGGCTTTGAAAATAAAATTGCATGACAAATCATTACGGGTAATGCCACTGCCATAGACAGTAAAGCTGAAATTTCTCAGATAAGCAAATTTTCTTTTCATTTTGATTTGTTAAAAAAAGTTTAAACAATTAAAAATGAGTGATATTGAGTCATGGCATTCCAGGAAAATACCAAGCACATTTTCACATTAAAGCAGCACTACCAATATCTAAGTCATTGTGATACATGCTGTATCATTACCTATTACTGCATAACAAACCCCTCCAAAACTTAGAACCTTAAAATAATAACCATGCATTACTTTTCACAAGTCTATGGATCAGATGGACTTTTGTGTTGATCGGATCCAGGCCTGATTGATCTTGACTGGACCTGCCCATGCATTTATGTTCAGTTAGCAGGTCATCTAGGTGACTCTATTTCTGGGAGTTGACTGGTTGTTGGGTGGAGTGATGGTGCTACTGGACCATATTTCTCTTAACAACCAACAGGGTAGGCAGGGTTTGATTATTTGGTAGTTGCAGGGCTCCAAGGGCAAGAGTAGAATCATGGAAAACTCCTTGAAACCTAGGTTCAGAACTGGCAGATCCTTTTGACCACATTCTATTTGCCAAATCAAGTTACAAGATTCAATTCAAGAAATGGAGAAATAGAATTCTCTTGATGGAAGTAGCAGAGACTCAAATTCAAGGAGAAGAGAATTATGGCAATTTAAAAAATCTCCTCTTTTCAAATAAATCTGATCTCTCAACCAACCTTTCAGTTTTCAATTACCCTCTTCTATCTCATTCATAAAGTGTATTTCTGAAAATATATATTTTGTGCATGCAGATGTATTATTATTATTCAGCATTTCACAGGTCATTATACTATTCAACTGCTTATTTTTCCCTTGTAAAAAATATGGTGTTCACAAAAGTATAGAACAAGAAAGTTTAAATAATTAAACTTTGTGTCCTGTTTGGTATTATAAATATGTTACTATCTACTGTGGAAACCAAATTTTTTATAACATATAAATATATGTTACTATCTACTGTGGAAATCAAAATCAAATTTGTCCCAGGTTACCATATAAACCTGAAAGTCTAGTTTTAAATTTGTTCACTGTCTATGTAGATTTCATTGATTCAACTCCTGACTCTATCTCTTGGGAAAGTAGCTTATCTTTTGTGCCTGAATTTCCTCATCTGTAAATTAGAAATAATAATCGTACCTGCCTTATACTTTTGTTTTGAGGATTAAATGAGGTTAAATATGTAAAACACTTAGAACAGTTCCTAACATATAGAATTACTCAATACCTAACAGATAATGTTTTGATTAACAACCAAATGTCCATAATTGGCTTTCAGTTGACCAGTCTTTATCCTAATTTTTTTTGGGGGGGGGGGGTCTCTGTTATATCATGTAACTAAATTGGGGAGAAAAATGTTTTGGAATTCAGTAAACTGTACTGATCGGGAAAATTAAACTTGAAATGTTCAATTTACATGTCAAAATAGAAATACAAAATTAAACAAAATTTTGAGCAACAGATATTTGACTATCTCCTGCTATGTTAGTCCTTGTGATAGATGCTGTGAGTGTAAGGAAGAGTAACACACAGTTCTAACAATACAATGCAAAGATTCCCTATAATCCTATAATCATCTTATCCTGGGCTACCATGTTGACTACAATAAGTTTTTAAGTGACTCCTGGGCATATATCATCGTCAAATATAAACAACATTATTATTACTTATTTTTCTTTACTGGTTGCCAATAGAGGATAAAAATGACATTGTAAAATCTGGAATAAGTTGTGGTATGGGGATTGGAGGTGGGCAATGTGTTAAACAAATTGCAGAAACCTTTTGTATCCTCTGAGGAGTACCCTTTCAGATCTATGGAATACATCACAGTGAAGAGGAGGGACTTAGGGAGAGAAAGAAAAACAGTTAAACAGTGGCAATTTTAAAAGAATTGTGGCCATTTAAAAAATCTGCTCTTTTCAAATAAGTCTGATCTCTCAACCAATCTTTCAGTTTTCAAACTTTTCACCATGATAAATATTATTTTCTCATCCTCTTCTCTCTATCTGATTCATAAAGTGTATTTCTGAAAATAGATATTTTGTGCATGCAGATGTATGTATCATTATTTCTCAATATTTCAAAGGTCCCAATACTATTTAGCCACTTATTTTTCCCTTGTAAAAATTATGGTGGTAGGAACAGCATAGCACAAGAAGGACACAGTGAAAGAGAAAGGGAATGAGAATAAGCACATAAACTTGAGCTGCTGGGGAAGGGAGTAGAAGGAGTAATCATTGATAATGATGGTAAGTTTCATCTTCTAGGGTATGAATGAGAAAAAAATGGTGTGCTGGCTTTTATACAGGTGTATGGAATGTAGAAAAAGCCATAGAATATTTCCAAGAAAATCTAGGAAAGCAAAATTAAGAACTAACTAAAATGTGTTATTCTAGACCAAAGAATAATTATTAAGAGCATTTTTTGAGATTTCTTCAACCTGTAAAACATTGACCCTCCCAGTTATTCATTTAATAATTGTTACTAACCATAACGACAATATGTGTGTTATTAATGTAGTTAATTTATGAGACAATAAATTAAATTTCTATAGCAGCCCTTAGGTTACAAACCACATGCACATTATGTCATGTTGATACCAAACCCAGGCTGTTTCCCCGTGGAGATCAGATTGAAAAGTCCTCAAAGAAAAAGTATCCATTTTCTTTCATTTGGAGAAGTGGCCCTTTCCATCAAATCCAAGAAAAAAAATAAACCCAAGAGGTAGAAGCATAACACAAATATATATTATGTTTGATAATATTTAACCATTTCCCAAATATGTGATGTCACTTTTTTTTTTTTTTCTTTTAAATGGAGTCTGGCTCTGTCACCAGGCTGGAATGAGTGGCACGATCCCGGCTCACTGCAATCTCCGCCTCCCGGGTTCAAGGGATTCCCCTCCCTCAGCCTCCGGAGTAGCTGGGACTACAGGCGTGCACCACCACGACCAGTTAACTTTTTTGTATTTTAGTAGAGACAGCGATTCGCCATGCTGGTCAGGATGGTCTCGCTTTCCCGACCTGGTGATCTGCCTGCCTCCGCCTTTCAAAGTGCTGGGATTACAGGCCTGAGCCACCATGCATGACCTACGTCACTATTTTTTAACAAACCCAATCACAGGCAAGACAAAATATGAAATATTATACCCATTTCATTATGTGAAGAAATTGCAATGCATTTTTATTTCTATTTGTACTTACCCTATACTTTAATAATAAAATCTAAGAAACAAAAATTGTATGAGAAAATAAACAATAATAAAATTTTTATTTAGTCGTTTGCAGAATAATTGACTTCTAAGAGCTTTATTTAAATATCTTTGTTATTTTTAATGTAAAATTTTGATAGATTGTGTATTTGACAGTTGGTAGCAGATTTCGGAACATTAGAAGGTGATTCTTAATGAGATCAGTATTATTATGTTAATACTCCCTAAGACTCCATTAGGAAAAGATTTAAAAATAGATAAGAAATATAAGGACGGGAGGAGAAGAGTGGAGAGAAAAAGAGAGAGAGGGAGAGGATAGACATCTAATTCTAGCTCTTAGATGTACAATATATAGTTTTATTTTGATAAAATGCCATCTTTAGTACTCAATTTTTCCTTCCTTCACCAAAGATAGTGTTCACTTTGCTATAATTCTCTCCACTTGCCTTATCTCTGTTATCTTTTTTCTACCACACATTTATGTTAGGCAGCTCAGACTAACTACAAAATAGAAATACATTTCTTAGCAGCTGTTACCATAATTCTAAAAATATACTTTTCTTTCTTACAGGATTTCAAACCTTCTGGGTTTCTTCCCAGCACTAAATCCTGTCGACTGGATTCACTAGGATGAATAGAAAAAGAAGTGCTACATTTTAAGGTAATTTCTTTACTAAACACACAGAAAGGTAATAATTCTGGCATTTTATAATGCATGTCAATGGGCTTTCTCAATGCTTTTTGTTTTTCAAATGTTTGCTAACCAATTTTGTTTTAGTTTTTTGCTTTCTTACGTATTTATTTTTTAATTATTGGGAGTCATGAACTCACTGGAAAGAGTACATTTAGAATTAGGGAGTTGGGTGCATCTTTGCATGGGGCAAATATGAAAAATATTAACAGCAATGATACTTACGATTAGCGTGCGCTACAGTGAACTTCCTATCATGCTCCCAGGAAGGAGGTTTAGCCTCTCCTGGAGTTCAATGTTATACTACTAAGTCTAGCACATTGCTTTGCTTTTCCAAAATAGCAAATGTCTTAGCACTTACCTAATGATGATCTAAGGAAAAGTACTAGGGAAATGGCATTATTCTGAAGACTTTGTTGACAGCTGCAAACCGTAGGCTATGACAGCATTGTGGGAAAGCAAGAGAAGACTCACCTTTACCACAGAACCCCGCCCCCCCCCCCCCCAACACACATTCTGGCTATACCCATGGTATACCCTTGTTTGAGTTCTGTTCATACTGGACATAATAATTAGATTTTAGATAGTTGGCAGTTACACTCCTCTTCTCCAAAAAGATTTCTTTTTCCTCTGCACTCCCCATCAGTTAATCTGAGCTCTTTTGTTCTGCTAAAGGAAGATAAGGAAAAAATATTTCGTAGCTCTATTTAATCACTGGCATGCCAGCATTGGAGCTACTGCTCCATGGAGACTGCCAAAAACTCGACCTAGTTACTGCTCCTTTTTGTGGCATCTTACCGTGCGGTTTGTGACACTTTGGAACACAAATTCACAGTTACCAGAAGTTAGGTTTATCACTGTTGCAAAGCCACTGAGTTCTGATCCAGTATCTCACAAACTGGTACATGCCCACGCAGATCTAGCCTGTCCAGATAGACGAACAGGAAGAAAAACGCAATGCCAAGAAGGAAGAAACGGGGTCCTAATTAATCAGAAACAAATAAGTCATTTTAATAGTGATGTTGCAGGAGGTAGAAATGTATTCTTATGAGAACCCTATGTTCCACCAGAATGACACTGTGAAATTATTCTACTGCCAGTTATTGTCACTAAGTTCTGGAATACTGAAAAACAAATGAGTCATTTGGAGTGTGTTCCTATTTTTTGTTTTTATATTTTAATGCACTTCAAGATGTAACACAGCTTCATGGTCTCCTTTTTTTTTTAAAAAAAAAATAAAATTTCCTTACACTTAATTCCAAAATGATCCTTGATTAGCAGATGGACAGATATGGAAACAACCACTTTATCTGTGGAATCAGTTATAAAAAGCGATAAAATACACTCAACACCCCAAAAATTCAGAGTTTAAGATGGGGAAATCCTTACCATTGCCAAAAGAAAAAAAAAGATTTGACTGTTAGTGGGACCATTTCATTCAGTAAATGTTTATCAGGCATTTTCACTTTTCTGCTTTTATTGCTCATTTGATTTCTGCTGCTTGAAATATTCTCCACTCACTGTCTTCCCCTGAAGACAAACACAAATGTCACCTATGTTTGAAGCTTTCTTTAATTGCCTTTTTACCCTGAACTCATGAGCCCTTCATTCTCCCTTTACCAAAATTCTCTACCATTTATTAAATACAGGATTGTTTAATACATGTCTTAAAAACTCTTCCTGTGCTATCAGTTTGAAGTCTCCATCTTTGAGAGTTAGGCTTTTCTTATTCATATTTGTATTTTTTGCCGTGCATTGAATCTAGTGGTAGCTCAAGAAAATATTATGTTCAATTTAAAAATCACTCTTCTATTTCTAGTTTTGCAACATCTTACTGAACCCCAGCACACACTGAAAATAGATCACATATTTCTCTGGCAAACAATTTACGATTTGCATTTTCAATGAGTCCAGCGCTGATGGAATTGTGACAGGACGTGTGATTATTTGATGGATTCAGAATGAACCTATTAATAGCTTTTCAGATAATTCATCTAACGTGGCTGTAGGAGAGTCACAAAGTAATAAAGAAGTTGAGATTTCAGTTAGGAGAGTATCAGATAATATGACTCCTGATGGACTGGGCATAACAACTTCCAGGAAGCTTTAGCAGAGATTTCATTTCAAATGGTAGAGAGAATTAGCCTCTCTCCTCTGTCCCTTAGCACTATGTCTAGGATTGGCTGGTATTTTAAATTCTTTATCAGAGAATTCCTAACACTGAAACAACATAGATAACAATGTAAGAAAATTCCATAGGGGAAATCTAGAAATGTTGACCTTTTATTTGAGAGGAAAGTACCTGAATTAGCTTTCAGATTGTCGAAAAGAAAATACAGCTATTTCCAAAACAACACAAAAAGTAAATTAAAAAAAACTATATTTGGAGAAGAAAATAATAGAAATAATCTGGAATTAGAGAATAAAAAGTATAGTATAAAAGAGCTTAAACTGAGCAAGTGTTTTTCAAGATAAATGAATGATTGGATCTTCTTTGGGATTTGATTGGTAGACATTTTTTGTGAGTTTCTGAAAATGGAGCTGTTCCATAAGACATGAATTGGCCTTCAATCTAATAACAATTTCTAACTACTGAACAGCATCTAGGAATCATTACTGTTTTGAAGTTTCTATAATATGTATGAATTATGACAACTGTATTGCCAGGCTTACAAATAAATAGTTGTTAAATAACAAGATAAATACATTAAAACGAAAAGCATTTTAAAATAAGCTCTGTACTCTCTAAATATCCACACTGTATTATCATCTTATTATGTTTATTTTTACATATTCATTTCTGAATTTATTTTTATAAATCAATCCTTCCATCTATATCTATATTTATCTATCTCTTTATATAGCATCCTCAAGATACAAGGCAGATGCCACGTTCCAGTATGTTTTATGGCATAAAAAGGTACTCAGTATATGTTAAATTGAATAAGTAAATATTGAAAGATATTGAGCTTAGACAGGCATAAATATAGTATCATATTGAAGGTGAGCTATGTGGAAATGTATAAGTGAAATTTGAAGTGACAGTTTCAATTTTGCTAATAAATACTTTCACAGTAACAATTCTTAAGGGAAGTGAAAGAACAGTGCTTTCCCTAGTATTATTTGCTAACATGAGTGAAATACACTTTAAGAGAAAATTACATGGATGAAACTGTCAACTTCCTGTGACTATTTCCTTGGTTTCTAAGTTAGTCATTAAATAATTTTAGGCCAAACACAAAAGTGATTAAGTGCACTAACGTCCTATCTCTACTTCGTATCGTGAGCAGACTTCTTCAGCTGCCTAGGACATAGATACCTTTTGCTCTGTTGTACTGGTATATTTTCCTTACATTCATGCAAAAGGAAACTTCTGACCTCACTCCAACTAGGAGACATCTGTCACTTCAGTCACAAGCTGAGGACTACAATTTAATAACCAATAGCTGACAAAGAAAAAAAATTTTAAAAACTCTCCAAATAGATGGTTTAATTAACAAAAAGAAGACCCCTAAAATGACAAAATAAACCCCAGAATAACGTTCAGTTAAAGAATAAAATAAACACTTCTCAGTCACCGCATTTAAGCTTGAATTAGGCTTTTGAAGGTACCTGTAAAGACCTTATACTTCCCTCTCGTTCTTGCCTTAGAATACCATCTTACGTTTTCAAATCCAGGTTCACAGCAACATATAGGTGACATTACATTAAGATAAAAGTTTGTATAATATATTTCTTATAATAACTTACTATTTAAATGGCATGTCTGGTTTAGGATGTCAACAGGACATGTAATGATTGGCAGTAAATGAACAAAGGTAAATTTGTACAAGAATTTTGTGCTAAGTTTTATGTAACTGGTTCCCAGAAGCTATGGGAAAATAAGGAATTCTGAAAGTGAATTAATAAAGAATAATGAATATTTTAAATATATACAAAACCTTTAATGTGCCTAAAATTGGACCTTAGGGGGTGATAGGGCTCATAGTACTTAGATTTTGTCTTGCTTCTCTGTAATAATGCATTCCAGATATCTTTCATGGTTATTGAACAGATCATTCAGGTGTAAGTGAATGGTACTGAACATATCACTTGGGTAGATTATTGTGAAACATCAGTTTCACTAGAGCGACATGATGAAAAAAACCCAGATTTTGAATTAAAGAATGCTGGAATTGTGTATGTATTGGTGATTGGATGAAGAGAAGTCCTATCTAAGGGACTGCTACTATGGGTTCAGAAATGGGAGGTTTCATAGACTGACTTTCATGAAATATAAAGCTATGCTAGAATCATCTACAGAAAAAGGACTAGGCATACCTGAGTAAAAAGTGTCTCAGATATTTCTGATTAGAGAGTGATGTTAATCTTTAGCCACAGACTGCTCATCTTCAGTGGAAAATAAAATTAGGAACACTTTATTATGCCAACTTCCCTGAATCTGACATTTACAACCTTGTCTTTGAAAAATTGCTAATCATGATTTAATTGAGATAATACTTTTTCCTCATTTTTCTCTATAGTGTGTGTGTGTGTGTGTGAACACTGATAAGTAAAAACTGAGACTATATACATATACATATACATCTAAATATGAAACATCAGGACCTGTTTTAGGAGATTTAGAACCAAAGCATAAAGATATTCAGAATGCAAAATTACAGTAGTATAGTTGGAGTGTAGGGAGGATAACAGAGCCTGGAGAGGGGTTAAGGCAGAAAGAAAACAGTGTAAGAAAACATTTAGGTGGAGGATGGTAAAAACAAGCACTGATGATTATTTTTTTTTTTCATCTGTGTCATGACTATTCTGCTTTGTTCCACCTTTGATGTCTTATAAGGAAGACCAATCAAGATGAAGTTGTTTTCATCGTGTGTGGTTTGAAGCGATTACGCTATTTGTTGGGAAAGTCTTACTCTGCACAAGAAATGCCTGAGATGTGTCTTGCAGGCTATGGTGTAAATTGCCATGAGCATTGGTTCAAAAGCATCAAAAGCCAGCATTTTTAAGCTCTTGTATTTTTCTCCACTCCTATACTTTCCCATGGTGTATATTCAGAAGTTGCCATGTTGAGTTTTGAGTAGCTGTGATCTTGTAAATATTCTTTCCTCAGCTTTTCTAAGAAAAGCCATGTCTGATAATGTTCTGTAGATGACAGGGAACCTGGATGGTACTGTTCATTCTACTTGACCCTCTGTTCCTTAACTGACTGAATATATATATGTGTGTGTGTGTGTGTGTGTGTGTGTGTGTGTGTGTGTGTCTGTATTTTCCAGAGGCTGTTATTTCCCATCTTCTTTGATGATATTTCTATATCACCAATAAACAACCACTTCTACTGTCTTAGTTTTGAAGCCCATCCAGTAGACAAATCACCATTCTTTCTCTTCTATTTGGCCTTTAGTGGGGCAGTCATATACTTGGACCAACCAAGAATCAAGTGACCAGGGTCATTTTCAGGACCGTGGTTAGACCTACAGAAACAAAAGCAAAATGTGTTGAAATTCCCAGTGTGAAAACTGTGCCTTTAAATAGAAAGCCTGCTATCAGTCTCAAAGGAATACAATTATTTCCGATGTCTCTGTCTGGGCAATTTTAGCATATCTACCAACCCATCTACTCTTGGGAAGAAATTGAAGCATTTCTACCAACCCATCCTCGGGTGATTTCCATCTCACAGGCTGCCTTAGGACTTTTCCTTATTAGTTAATGTTGCATTAAATATTGTAGCATAATAGTTACCTTGAGACAGTCACTCTGGGCTAGAATCAGTTTTTAAGATTTCATTTCAATCATAAGACTGAGTATCTATCAGGCAAAAAATACATTGTATCAAAAATGAATAAATGAAACAAGTCCACCATTTGAAAACCACTAATAAGAAATTTTCAAAGTATGTCCAATTTGATGAAATACTAAATGTTTTAAGGATACTAGTGAGTCTATGTGTCTTATTAAAAGTACACCTATCAATTGGTGAAAAGATAAAGATATAATTCAACACTAGTTTCTACCAACGTATTTCCCTTACTCCACATCATCAAAACAGTAAGCTGTTTGCTAGGAAATTGAAGTAATATCTTATGTAGAACTGGAAGCTATAATAATTATTGAAAAATAAGACTATAATTGATATTCAAAATGTTTTAGAAATTCTAGAATTCTAGAAATTCAAGATTTCTAGATAGGCACAAAATAAGTTTGATAGTAGTATAAATAATTTATATTACCTTGATAAAATACTCTTTATTTTCCAAAAGAAAAATCCCCACAATAGCAAAGGACACTATGTCAATAGTGCAAGTGCAAAAGAAAGTGCATATATTTTCTACCTAACATGTTTGGATTTCATTGCCCTCTATACTACTCTGGTCATTGTATTTTGTATAATCCTTATCAAAAGCAACACTTTTTTGTGTCCCCACTGTAAGGTAAGCCCCTTACTCTCAAGTTTTTTACAACCTATTTGGATAAGAACTATTTTCATTTATCTGTGATAGATGCTGACTGAACATCTATACTGTGCAGTGTACGGCGAGGAAGGAAAGCATATTGTCCCCAATTTTCAACAGCTCATTTACTCTACATTTTTTTCAAGTAATTTTCCATATTTCACTCTTAATTTGTCTTGTAATTCCTATAATATAACGAAGGTAAGTATCCTAAGAGAAAAATGGAAGCCTGGAACATATAAGAGAAAAAGTTTACAACTAATTGGCAGAAAATAAAATATTAAAGACTAAAAGGAGGTCTTCTTACTGGACCAGAAGTCTATTCTCTGTTTTGTGTTGTATTTTGTCAGTGATAAAATTTTTCTGAGTAGGAAAAAAAGTCTGAAAAAAAATTTGATCTTTTATGTACATAAAAATGTATAAAAAATCCTTCGCATACAGAATGTTAAGGAGAAAGCAGTTAGAAGAAGTTGTGTCTATACTTTTAGTAGTCAATTGGTCTGTGGGATTATGTCAAGACTACTTTTAAGGAGAACAATTAAGTGTGTTTCACTTTCATGGTAGTCATAAAAGGGATCTAAAAGTATTAACTTGCCAAAATTATATGATGAAATGCAGTGATTGGTTTAACCAAGGTAATTATTTTCCAATTTTTCGGGATGGTCTTCCCCTGGGCTACTGTAACAAATATACTATAGATTAGGTGGATTACACAATAGACATTTATTTCTCATAGTTCTGGAGTCTGTGAAGTCCAAGATCAAGGTACCAGCAAATTTGATGTCTGGTGAGGAGTTTCCTACTTGTTTGCAGATGACTACCTTCTTGATGTATGCTCGCACGTTTGAGAGAGAGAGCATATCTCTCATGCTTCTTGTTATAAGGGGACTAATCCCATTGATGAGGGCTCCATCTTCATGACCTAATTATTTTCCAGAGGCCTGACCTTCAAATACCCTTACAATAGGGATTAGGGCCTCAATATATGAATTTGGGGGTTGGGGAACACAAATATTCAGTCCATAGCAAGAATTGTTTAATAGATCCAGGGATAGAGACTTCCTGAATTATGCAGTAGGCATAACAAGCATATGCTACAGGCATCAATAAAACAGAGACGCCAACAAAATTTTTTTAAGAATTTAACATTTAATTTTTTAAAAAAGGAACTCAGTACTTTGTGGAAGAGAAACCAAGTGTTGTAAAGCTTCTTCACACTCATTTCATCATTTAGTATATATATATAATTTGTGGTTAACTATTTTGTTGTGGGTAGGGTTCTCTTGTCTTTTCTATCCTTATGACTTTTCTAAAGACCTTAATAACAGAGACCTGGCAAACAGTATGGATCCATAATGTGTATGGAAAGCATCAGACACAAGAAGGAGTCCAAGAATGCTCAGACGTATGCAAAACTGGAGAAGTAACACAGAAGCAAGGAGAGATCATGCTAAATAGGCATTGACAAAAATGATTATATGTGAAAGGACTTCGACAAGACCGGTCTCTTATTTTAATCCCAACTTTATCGATTACTAGCTCTGCGACCTCCTCTTCCTTAGAAAGCTACTTAATGTCAGATTACTCATTGGTAAAACAGAGAAACAACACAAAGGGCCATATTAAGAATTAAATAAAAAGATGCATATAAATAAATTAATTCTTGCACATACTGAGTGCTCAGGGCCACTTCCCTGCTAAGTTTATTATTACTGAGGCCTTCCAGATTCTATCCTCATGCCCCTCCATGTCCATGAAGGATGGAGTCTGTGTGATCCGAAAGGTTATTAATATTTAAAATAAAAATCCTGCTGAGTTGGAGCAAAACATCACAAATAAATTACCTTCTATCAGCAGTAGTTTCTTAATTGGAATTATATTACCTTATCATTTGCTTATTTATATGTAAATGCTTACTTGTGTTCATATCCTGCCACTATTTTCACATATGCAGCTCTTGTTTATTCGTGGAAGGGGGGACGTAAACCATTAGTAGGGAATAGGAAATTCAGAAATGATGGCCAATCTTCATTTAAAACTATTTTTGCTAATAGTTTTAATTTCCTTTCCTCGAGTGTATTTTTTGAAGGATCAAGCTACGACTAAGAAAGACATGGTCTCTGCCCTTGCTGAGTTTATGTTGGAGCTAAATACTAATCCATGCATCGTAACATTACTTCAGTCAGACATAGTGTGCAGGTTTCCAAAAGATAGTATAGAAAAAAGACCTACTAGTAAAAATGTACTTTGGGTTTCAGTTTTGTAATTATTTTTGCAACTCATATTTCCAAAATGTAGAAAAGTTAACACACTTTCAAAGATTCCCCTCTTTTTTTTTTTTTCTCCAGGAATCTTTTCTGGCAGTTACAAGTTCAGAATGCTTTTGTGCATTCCAAGCAGTCTTGCCCAGATTCTGCCACCTGTTCCATCATTCTGGTTATATTTAGGGTATAGTTCTTTTCCATATGGGCAGTGTAATTCCATTAAGTAGCAATCCAGCACAGTTTCTTTTTTTTTTTTTTTTAACGTTAAACCTCAAGAGTTAATCGTCTATCTGTGTGTAATCATCGATTCCATTAAGCCTTATGGCCTTGTCAGATTATCAAACATTTTAAACAGTACTCCTTTCTTCACAGGAAACACATTTGATAATTAAGGGCATGATGGAATCTAAGTTTTTGAGTCTGACTCCAAGGACTCACAGTGGCTTATGTTAATCCTGAGT
Organism: Rhinopithecus roxellana; assembly: GCF_007565055.1. Classification (NCBI taxonomy): domain Eukaryota; kingdom Metazoa; phylum Chordata; class Mammalia; order Primates; family Cercopithecidae; genus Rhinopithecus; species Rhinopithecus roxellana. The sequence continues at coordinate 33,659,652 of NC_044550.1, read as the reverse complement.
CAAACTTTGCCTCCTCTAGATCACTGAGCTTTGGCTACAACAGGACGTATCATCGATCTTGTTTAGTCAGATTTCTAAACAAGCAGGATATGATGTTTAGATGTCAAAGACAAATCAAATGTTTCACTGGTTTTGGTTTCACCTGCAAGGCGTACTTTCAAATTTCTGTTCGCGATAACTGAATCACATGAGTATTGAAGAGAGCAGTCCTCAGCTATAGCCTGTGTGTGACACAGACTTCTTGCTTGTTTTCATAGGTTTCTGTTGTCTCTTATTGCAGAAGAGACTAGATTTTCAGACTGTCAATGAGGAACTTCATAGAAGGAGGTAGTGTGGGTGGGTTTCTTGTCAAACTGAATTTGAACTTTGATTTTTTATGAAGGGAAAAATACTAATAATTGTCCACAAAATATTGCTGGCTTTAAGTATTTTTGTCCTTATTTTGTTTATTAAGCGGGGATGAGCACAAGTCAAATGAGCAGAGCCTAGAGAAAATTAAAATCAAGAATTCTCACTCCAAGTCACAAAATACAATCATGATGTGTGACCAGGGTCTTGAGAGCATTAATTTCCCATTCCCTTGACAATGAATTCTCCTAATGTATGTATTAAAGACATAGGACATAGTACTTATTATCAGCATATCATAAATCTTCCATTAAAATAATACAAATAAAGCACTGTGCCTAGGCCACTGGAGATAAAACTGTTGCATAACTGACAGATGGTAAGTATTTTTTTAAATCAAGTAATAGAAAATTGTACTGCCTTCCACAGTGTAAATCCCAGAACTATCTTGTTATTTGTTCAATTTCACTTATTTTATTTCAGTGTGAATATTGAAATGTTTGTCTTCAGTCTACCAAAATCTAAATAATAAATTCATATTAAATTGTGTATTTTATTTCCTGAAACAAAACAAAGACGTTTTTATGATTGTGTAGGGTGTCTGGACCCAGGGAAAGTAGGCTTTGTATGGTCTGGTGGCAGAACTAGACGCACAAAGGGAGAATCTTGGCCTTTGCAGAGCAGCAGGTCTGGACAGCTTAGTTCACTGCACAGCCAACTCAGAAGCCCTTCCGGAGCAAATCTGGCCCAGAAGGCTGCACATATTTTTGCCTGGATAGACCTCTTCATGTTCAACAGGAGCCTCTGCAGCGATGATGGGGTCCTCCATATTGCTCACACAAAGCTACAGTATGGGACAGAAAATCTGGCTCTTTAACCCTCTGGCTGCTGCACATGACTATTTGGCTAGCAAAGCAGAAAAATGTCGACAGCCTAAGGTTTAAATGATTAGTAACAGGTTTTTGAGTGATTTTCCCAGAATGTGCTAGTATAAATAGAGGACTGTGAAAGTGTGGCTTGTGGTATTTTTTTTCTTCCTTTTGATATTGTGGCTTGTTTGTTTCCGTTTCTTTCCATGACACATTCCTTTTTATGACTGTGTACACCCAAGCCAAATACCCAAATGCAGGCTTGAAAAGGAAGGTGCTCACCTCAAAGCTCTTCCTGATTAGGAATCAGGTGTCTACATCCAGAATGCAGATAGGCTTTTTAACTCTCCAAAAATTGATCCATTATGGTGAGTTATTTTGGCTTATCCTACCCTAGATTTTGTTTATAGGCTGGAAGAGACAGACAAGACTATTAGTACATTATTACTTACTGTAATATTTGAGAATTTTCTCTTTTTAAAGAGTAAATAGGCCACTTACTAACAATGTGATGCCTTACTTAAGAAGCAATACTATACTTTATTTTTAAATGTTTCTTTTCTATAGTTACTATTATTATATTTAAAAAAAACATGAAACTGACAAATAGATTCATATCTTAGGTGGTTTGATAAATGTTGCTTATACATTGTAATAGAGAGATTAAAAATATGACATTTAATGAGTAGAAATGGCACCAAATAATGTAAAGCTTTGAGCTTAGTTTATTGAGATAAATCATATTACATCAACTTCAGCAAACATAGATATCTTAAAATGAATAATGACAATCTTCTGTTGGGAAAACAGTTCTGTTCAGTAACAAAGCAGTTTTTGAAATCAAGACCATTGTTTTGAAAATATTTGCAGGAGCCAGTCATTAGCTCCTATATGTGTCATGATATGGATGCAGGGCACAGATTATGATTTTCTATGTCTCAGTATGCATTTTTTGGTTACAAAAAGATTTTCTACTTTTTAGTGTGAAAGAAAACTGAAGCATCAGAATATGGGAAACCTCTAGGACTTGCCTAAGTGAATGAAATAAACCAACAGGCCTCTGATTTATATTTGTCACTACTCTTTATCTACTTGGCATTTTATGTTGGTAATCACCACAAGATTCCTTGTAAAAGCCATGTAAAAAGTACCATATTTAAACAAGAAAGGACAGAAGAAAAATGGTGCATTTTCTTAGCACTTATAGAGGTGCTGCTTTTCCCAACTTACGGAAAAAAAAAAAAAAAAAAAAAAAAAAAAACCTCTTTCTAGCCTTCAGAAAGACTATGCATTTCACTGAAGACAAAGCTCAATCTCCCACTGCCCCTTTACACATAATCTTGAGAGACAAAATCAGTTCACTGAATTCACTTTCTCACATGTATTCCATCTGTCTTGCACCCACCACTCTACTGAAACCGTTCTTACTAAAGTCATCTATGACCTTCAGATTGCTAAATCAGACAGACGTTTTGATAAATCTTGTCCTGTTTAATACGGACCTCACCTCTTCCCTAAGACATTCCATTATTCTTGATGTTTTCGTTACTTCTTTGGCTTCTATCATACTACCCTTTGCTAGGCTTCTTAACTGATCTTTCTTTGTGGGATTCTTTTCCTCCATCTGTCTTTTAATTTTCACGTTTCCCCTGATTATTCTATCTTAATCTTTTTCTCTCCTCACTTACCACACCCTGACCTGAGCTATGACACTCATCCTCCCAATGTGAATTACAACTCACTTGGTGAAAACCTCTGAGTTAGTTAAGATGCTTTTGGATACAAATAACAGAAATAAGAACATACATAAGGCATGAAACTCAAAATTTATTAGCTCACATATCTAAAACATTAAGGAGAAAGATAACTAAAGACTTGGCTGAATCCAGTAGTGCAAAAATATCAGCAGAACTGTTTCTTTTGTTAGCTTTTAAACTTCTGTATTGTCTTCATCTGCAAACTTTACCTATACGGAGACAAAGACACCACCAGTTACTCTGGGCTTACTTATTCTAACAGCTAGTAATTCCACTGAAGAAAATAAACACGACCACCTCTCTTCCAGCATCCTCACCAGTACCTGTGTTTGTTTTCTGATTGGCCTGACTTGATTCAAGTGCCCTCCACCATCAGAGGGAGAGGCATGGCCTTTTAATAGTCAAACCAGAATCAGTAACTCAGGAAAGGGGCATTTCATAAAAGAAAGAGTAGATTCGAAACAAAACAACACATGAAAACCTCAGTTACAACTCTCAAATCTAGAATGTTTTTCTATACCCTTATCCTAGGATCCAGACAAATGTATTGTCTTCATTTCAAAATTACATCCCCAAAACTTGAATTAGAATTCCTTCTAGTCACACTCCTAAACATATTTATCTTCGTAAGCTTTTGGTAGTGCTACCACTACTTAAAATATCATCCAATGCAGAAACACAGAAGATATCTTAAACTTCTGCCTGACAGTTCTATCTGCTAAATAAATACCAACGAAATACATTACATTTGTTTTTTTTCTCTCCAAATTTATTGTTACTTCATTATTACAGGTATATGTTATATTTGATCTGAAGAATATCCCAACTGGACTTATTTCCCTGGAATCTACTTTCCATATTGCTATTTCACTATCATTCTAATACTTAAATATATTCATTTTACTTACCTGCTTTAAGCCAGATCACCCCCAGGATGAGTTATTCTCCAAACTCCTTCCCTGTCAGTTCATGCTCTAAGCCAAAACTTAAGCCAAACTAATCTAGAGTTTTCCAAATATGTCATTCTATTCTTGCTTGAGTGCCTTTGAACACTGAATTCCTTTGTCCTAGAATAACCGTCCTCTCCTATCGTTTTAAATGCATTTATCTCGTAAGATCTATTTTAGGTGCTTTCAAGCTGAGTTAAAAACTTCCCCTTTTCAACCATGAACCTTGTATGCAACTTTTTTATTCCATTTATCAAAACATATTTCTTTACATATTAACCTCTCTCTCTCAAGACTGAACTCCTGAGGGAGGAATATGTTTTATTATACTTGTTAAGAGTTTATCTAATTCTGTCCAATGACAGTCACCATGTCTATAATATTGCATGAAAACAAATTTACACTGAATAAATGCATGCAGGCATGAGTGAATGAACGAACACAATAGTATACTTTGATAATCTAAAACTATGAAAACAATGATCACCACCCAAAAGGTAAAGAAGAACTTCATTTTTAGAAAACATTTAAAACAAGAACTTTAATTTCTGACACTAATAATTTCAATAATATTCATGGCTTATAACCTGTATGAATGTTTCAAGCACTTCTACACTGAAAGCATCATTTGCCTTTGCATTGTAGGCCAAAAGAAGTATCACTACCATCAGTGCTGCAGTGCTTATCAGAGGGAGGAGCTGAGGAGCAGATTGGTTGTGTGTCCATCCCAGGTTCATGAAGAGTGTTGGTCCATCAGTGCTGCAGTGCTTATCAGAGGGAGGAGCTGAGGAGCAGATTGGTTGTGTGTCCATCCCAGGTTCATGAAGAGTGTTGGTCCATCAGTGCTGCAGTGCTTATCAGAGGGAGAAGCTGAGGAGCAGATTGGTTGTGTGTCCATCCCAGATTCATGAAGAGTGTTGGTGGTAGCACTAGATCAAAAAAATTTGTTTCCCTAGTCATTTAAAAGCATAAATTAGAACTATTCTCCAGAATCAATGGAGAAGGCCAGAGCATGCTATTTTAATCAATTATAAAAGTTCTCCTTCTCCAATCAAAGAAAGGTATTAGTGAAATGAATGAGAGTAATTAAATCTAATTTAGTCATGCAAATGAGTTTAATTAAAAGAAATCTACCCTTTAATAACTTCAGGGGAAAATGCAGTTCCTTATGGAGTTTGAAATTTAGTTAAGCTCACAAGACACAATAGCTGAACTGATGAGACCACACTGTTGTAATCTGCTTGTGTAAATATTGACACATGTAGCATTTAGTTTGTCTCACAGTGATAATACTTGCTCTAGGCTTCTGATGAAATCTGGCATTTATAATTATTAAAAGATGCTTGTTAAAAATGTTCTTATCCATCATGTTAATTCTATGAATGAGATCGCTAATACATTGACCTCTAAAATAAAATATTGCCTAAACCAGAGTTTAAGAAAATGAATTTAAATTCAACACTTATGGAGCCCATACTCTACAGAAAACATTGAGCTACAATTATAGCAGGAAAACCAGGGGAGGAGCAACAGGAAGGTCCCTGTCCTGAGTATGCTTACAGTCTAATGGCTGCACTGTCTTCTGTCTGTAACAATTACAGACAGAATTATTCAGAATGAAACTACAAGACTTGGATGCCATAAGGAAAAAAACATAATTCCATGAGAGAACATAAAATGGAACACTTATTTAGAATGAGTGGGAAGAAACAGGAAACTCTTCACCAATGAAAGCAAATGTGACCTGGCTTTAGAGATAGAGGAGATTTTGACTGCAAAACATACAATGATGAGGAGAGAGAGGGAGCCATAAAAGACAAAATATTATAGGCAAAATATTGTCCAAAAGAAGGAAAATGCTTAAATGCTCTATTAGCTTGGTGGGCTACAGGAGAAAAAATTTTAGAAAACAGCTCCATAGCTAGTCAGAGGTCAGCTTTTGGGGGATTTTAAATGCCATACTTGGTGTCAGGACCCTTATCTGTAGACAATACAAAGGTGGAAGAGGTTTTTGAACAAAGGAGTGGCATGACTACTTGTTATTTGGAACGAAGGCTCTGATCAAGGATGAAGAAGAATTTATAACGGAGAAAGAATAGAGACCAACAGACTGGTAGTTGTAATTTGAATGAGGGTTCAGGATGCTGTGGTGTAGGGCAATGGCAATGGGAATACAAAAGGAGAAGCAGAGTCCAAGACTTTAGCAACCAATGAGCTTTAACATCAGTATCAGGGTGGACAGTGATGCTCTCAAACTAGAGAGCACAGAAAGACAGGGAAGAGATACCCAATGAAGCCAATCCACAGCTGTGCATTTCAAACACAACTTCATGCCCCTCACAACCCCCTCACTCTATTCTTTTTCTTTTTCTTCATACTTCTATCATATGATATGCTTTCTTAGGTATACTGCATCTTCTTTGTTAACTATAAGCTCCAAAAGGGCAGAGAGTATTTTGCTCTATTGTTCACTGATGTATCTTGAAAATCTAGCATATTGTAGATGTATCTTAAATGTCTAGCACAGAATACAGTCTAACACATAATAGATGCTTGAAAAGTATTTGCTAGAAAACAATTAAAAGATTGTAATAATGAAATCAAGTTATCAGTAAAAAACTAAAATTGATACACGGCTTCCAAAACCCTGAGTTATCTATCCCTGTTTACTTCCGTTTTTTCTTCTATTATTATTCCTCGGTGGTGTTCGATGCTCCAATTATACAGAATTCCCTTTAGTATCATGAAGGCCTGCTCTCTTCTGTTGTTGAATTATGTTCAAGGCCAATCACAATGTCTCTTATCTCCAGGCCTTTAAACCCATTCCTCCCTCTCCAAGGAATGCGCAAACTACTCCTACCTCCCTTATCTCTGCCCAGCCATCTCCTCTTCATTCTGAAGGGATCAATCCTTTCTCTGAGGAGCTTCTCCTTGGGAGAATGAGGTGGAAGAATTGCTTGAGCAGGGAAGTTGAGGCTGCAGTGAGCCATGGTTGCCCCACTGCACTCCAACCTGCTGGGTGACAGAATGAGACTCTGTCTAAAAAAAAAAAAGAAGAAGAAGAAAGAAACTTCTCCCAATTCCAAACCTGGTGTGGATGTCTCTGATTTGTCCCTACACAATATTCCATCCCTCTGTCAGAGAAAATTTTTACCCTGTATGATCATCAATTGCCCAGTCCTTGTTTACTTTCCCATCTGATTGTGTACTTATGAAGGAACACATGAATATCTTTCACTATTGTTTCCCCAGCAGGTAGCACAGGACCGGGCACACATGAGCACTTAATACTTTTGTATTCAAATAATAAACATGGTGAAAAAACACAAAACAAATAATAAACATGGTGGTTCAGTTTGCAAAAGTAAACTTCAAAAATTCTAACACAGAAAAGGAATACTTAGAATACTATTGTAGAGATATTCTAAATTAGAAGAGAAGAAAATTAAAATTCATTTATGATTGTACTGTTGTCTCATTTAAGTAAAATGAGAGGCTATTAATGACAAAGAGGGAAGAATTTGGGTTTGAGAGTAAATGGAAAGTAGGTACAACTTGGGATAATGAAGGAAATCAGGTAGAGAGAGGGAGCAAGAAGTGAACAAAAGAATAACATTACCAATGAATATCAAAGGACTCAGGAAAGGGCTCATTTGCAAAGAAATTGTCCTCTAAATGGTAAGAGAATGTAAAATTTAAAGTATTGCAAGTAACTAGATGACAAAACAAAAATAAAAGTTAATCTATTGCATTCTAAAAAAAAAAAAACAAAAAAACACAATATTTTGTAATGCAGAATCAGAGATCTGAGGGCTAAGAAGGGTGCTTATGTAGAGTTACTACTTTTATCTGTGCTGGTTGTATTAATACCTTGAACTGAAGCACCCAGTGTCGGGGGTGAGTGGGAGCTACAACACAGCCCATAGTCTGCTTGCCAAGCCAAACACCTGATGTGGGCCTATATCCACTAGGAAGAAGGGGTACATTTTTCTTGATACTACCATGACTTTGTCTGCCTGCCCAGCCTTCCAACCATATGCCGGCCTCTCTCCAGAGAGGAAGACTTTTTCTTGCTCTCCCAAAGACACAATATGAACTAGTCTCATTCCTTTATCGGGATGAGGAAATAGGAGGCTTAGTTCAAGTTTGACATCTAAATACTAACATTTGGAATTTTAGATTTATATTGCAAGTGCTTTAATACATTTGCCATCAAAAATAAATTTTAGGAAAAGGCAATAATAGTAATCTAATGAATGTGGGACGGTACTAACATCAACTCATCTAGGACTTCTTTAATGGAGTGATGTTGGCATAAGCCACTTCAAATTTATTTTTGAAAGAGCTGAAAACTGATTAAAAGGATTGCATGTGACAAATGAGAGATAAAATGTTGAATAAATAAATATTACATTTTTTGGTTCAAGTTGTATGGCAAATATTTTCTCTGTATTCCCCTTGTGTATGACTATTTTCCTTTAGTTCAGGATGAGGATTTAGCGAGAGAGATGGAATTGGGTATAGTTTTACCCTGGTTTCTCAGTCATTCTGAGCAAACTGGTATGGGTTTCAATGTCCTCATTTTTTAAAATGAGGAGAATAATGAAAGTCTGCCATGAGACTTCAAGGAAAAAATCATAAAGCACAAGAAAATATATTAGAGTAACTGATTCATCTCATCTGGAAGGAAGGATTTTGTCCTATCTATAATTGCAGTCATAAACATCCTAGAAGCTTCTATTCACAATATTCATAATATTTAGGGAGTAATATTTAAAGTTTATTTAATAATATTTAATATTTTAAAATTAAATAATTTAAATAACTAAATATTTTAATAATTCTAATACTTTAATTTAAAATAATAAGTTTAAATTTAAATTTAAATGCTTAATGTAAAATAATTTACATAATCAATTATTTAATAATATTTATATATTTAAATTAAAAATTTTTAATTATAACTTTGTTTAAAGGAACTTTGTTTAAAGTTTCCAATTATGGGACTCAGAGAAAAAAGTTCTTCAAGTCTGCGTCTATTTCTTCTAGAAGAACTAGGACACAATCTTGTTATAATAAATTATATCCACAAACACATGATCAATGGCTCGTAATGAACAGGTTTTCTTGCATACAATTCAAGTTTGCCCGTGTTTTATTTTTCATTCTTCAAGGAAATGGAAAAGTGAAGATAAATGTTCTAAAGAAATGGTAATTTAAAGTGACCCCCAAATTATTAACACCTCTTCTAAGTTAAGAACCCTGTTTTTTGTCCTGATTACTTTACATGATAAAATTTTTCTATTTTATTTTTTTATTTTGTTTTTATTTTGAAACATTTCTTCTCATGAAAGCTTACAGGTTAGTTTGCGATTCTACCCTGCTTAATTGCTCATTGCAATTTCCCGTGAGAAACAATTATTGAAAAAAGTAACATTCTTTTTTTGTGTTCACATTTGTAACTACCACTTAAGCAGAAACTACAATGCTTGAGCATTCAATAGTTTAAGGTGATTATGAGCAAATCTAGGAGTCTAGAAATTTCAATATTTACCAATAAATTTGATAGATTGTGGACATGATGAGGAAGCTAATGCAAACCATTAACATTGATATATATATAATATATATATATATATATATTTTTTTTTTTTAAAGGAAAAAGGAGAGGAATGCTGGCTGATTAATGAGAAAGCTAATGCAAACCATTAATATTGATACTGTGGAAAAGAAACTCTAGAAAGGTTTTTTTTTTTTTAAGGAAAAGGGAGAGGAATGGTGGCTGATTAGGAAGGTACATGCTTAATATTGCTGAGTTATTGTTTTATTATAAAATTCTTTCTATCTCTCATTGGTGCTGACTTCATTGAGAGTAGAACATTATAAGAAAAGCATAATTTCTTGAGTTAATGTACTAAGTTTGAATTCTGGCTGTGAAAACTTTAACAAGATATTTACATTTCTAAACTTTTGTTTCATATGAAAAAATGTAGGTGATGTGCTAGTATGTCTATATTACAAAATGATTTTGATTACTTGTGTCAAAGTAATATGTGGTCAGTTAAACAGAAGTCATCACATGTTTTCTGGATAATAAGTGCTTAATATCAAAATAGAGATGCTCACGATTGTTGACCCTCAAACCCCCACTGGAAGTCCGATAAGCTGCCTCCAATATCAGGGAAGAAATCACTGAAGATCTCATATTAAAGCAACAAATAGTGTGGTTCTCATAAAACTTCTGAGAAGTTGCTGCAATTTTCCAGAGTCGTTGAGAATATTTTATCAATTTTTCTGTCTGTAGCAGCAAAGCAGATGGCTGTCAAGGATTCATCAGGAAGCCTATGAGTCTGAGTAGATCAGCCTTGGAGACTAAGAGCTCCTTCACCTATGTCTTCCTAATTGGTTTCAGTTTCCTGTAATTTACAAAATCTAACCAGGAATCTTACAGAAAGAAGGATTCTGGAAAACAAATCTCCCAGCTTCACTTCTGCCATTCAGGGGAGGCCTTGGAAGGGGATAATAGTGATGCCAAGTAACGTTAGACACACGTTAGACATTCTAAAGTAGGGGTCCCCAACACCCAGGCCGCAGACCAGTACCAATCTGTGGCCTGTTAGGAAGCAGGCCGCACAGCAGGAAGTGAGTGGTGGTAGAGCAAGCAAAGCTTCATCTGTATTTACAGCTGCTCCCCATCATTCACATTACTGCCTGAGCCCACCTCCTGTCAGATCAGCTGCAGCATTAAGTTCTTATCGTAGGGCAAACCCTGTTGTGAACTGCACATGTGAGGGAACTAGGATGCATGCTCCTTAAGAGAATCTAATGACTGATCATGGTTCACAATCTGCCATTAACCCCAGATGGGACCATCTAGTTGCAGGAAATAAACTCAGGACTCCCACTGATTCTATATTATGGTGAGTTGTCTAATTATTTCATTGTATATTACAATGTAATAATAATAGAAATAAAGTGCACAATAAATGTAATGCGCTTGAATCATTCCAAAACCATTCCCCACCACCTGGTCCTGGAAACATTGTTTTCTACAAAATCAGTCCCTGGTGCCAAAAATGTTGGGGACTGCTGTTCTAAAGCATTTAGAATAATGCTTCATGAAAAATGAGTACTTGGTAAATATGACATAATACTCTATTGTATTTTGTTACTAGTGGATTGAATTTGCATAAGAAATCTAAGTCTGTAATGTATTCACATATATGCTTCTTGAATGATATCTCTGTTTGGTATCTTTTTCCCTCTTTTACTTTTTCCTAAAATTGATTAAAAAAAAAAAAACAAACCCAAACTTATCATGAATGAATGAATGAAAGTTGGTTAATTACCTATCAGGCCAAGAAAAGTACATCACTATAAGGTTTGATATGGGGATGATGAGTGGAGCCATTTAGCTCCTGAGTCCAGGAAGACCACGGTGGATAAAGTCTGGGTTAGGATCAACATTACTGCCATGTAATTACCAAGGCCCCAGCAATCATGATCGAGGTCTCCTCTGACATTTCAGAAGTAAACTGCTCCCCCAGCTTCTCACCATACTTAGCCATAAGTAAATCACTTATGCTTCTACTTTCAGAGGGTTGGGGTAGGGGCATAATAAAGAGATCAGAAGTAAAGAATACAGATATTTTTTCTTGATTGCGGATTTATTTATAATTTATTTTTAATTTATATGTAATTTAGCTATTATAAAATAAAAAATGGTATTACTGGTTTCTCTGTGTTTTTTTGTTGTTGTTGTTGTTGTTGTTCACTGCAACCTCCATCTCTCAGGCTAAAGCGATTCTCAGGCATCATCTTCCCCAGTAGCTGGGATTACAGGTGTGGCCCACAGCACCTGGCTAATATTTTTCTAGTTTTTTTTTTTTTTTTTTTTTTTTTTTGAGATGGAGTCTCGCTCTGTCACCCAGGCTGGAGTGCAGCAGCCGGATCTCATCTAGTTTTTAGTAGAGATGGAGTTTCACCATGTTGGCCAGGCTGGTCTCAAACTCCTGACCTCAAAAGATCTCCCTGCCTTGGCCTCCCAAACTGCTGGGATTATAAGTGTGAGTCAACATGCCCAGCCTAATTGAGAATTTTATAAATGCACCTTTTCTCTCTTGATAAGTCTATTAACTGAATTTTAGTTTGCCTTTTGTTTAAAGAATGTTTTAAGTTGGTAAATTACATATTATTCTCTATGATAGCTGAGCTGACAATATTGAAATTTTGGAGATTTTTACATACTTTACTTTTGTGATTTGAGAAATAGTTTTACCCATTCTAAGAAGAGAATTTTATCCAATAGTAATAAAGAAATAAATAAAAGTATGAGACTTCCTTGTAGATGAAAAATCACTGACTTCATTCCAGTAAATTTCAGTTTTCAATCAACTTGCTATTTTCCCATTTGCATTGCTGCAGTGCCTGTGTAGCGAAGATTGCTAATAATCACCAATATCCATTTCCCTGTTCTTCTTCTTCCTGGTTAAACAGCTAAACCACATTTTCTGTTCCCTTGCAGTTAAATTTGGAATACGTAATCCAGATTTAGACAATGAATGTAGCAGAAATGGTAAATATTACTTCCAGATATGCCCCATAAATATCTCTCCCATATAATCTGTCATCTTCTTCCTCTTCCAATAGTTATTCCAGGGACATATTGAATTCAGAGGCATTAGGAATAAAAGAAACATGTCTCTGAATGACTGATTGGTGTAGATTCTACTACTGGTCCTTCCCTCCCACTTCGGCAATATCATTTGACTGTTAAATGAGTAAACAAATTGCATTATATCTAAACATTGATATTTCAGCCTTTATGTGTTACTTCAGCCTAGCTTAACCTAACTGGCATAAAATAGGAAATAGTTGGCAAAGTAAATAACAAAAAAAATTACCAAAACTATCTTTCAGGTCTGCAAATCTTATACTCAGTTAGTTGATTTCCATATTCCAAGAGTGAGTCATTGGAGCTTAAATGCTCTGATTTGTGCAGGTGACCGAAGTCTGGATATAAATGTATTTTTAGACAACTTCCACGTGGAAAGAGGTACTCATCAAGTTTAGCTGAATAGTCTTGTGATTCACAGCTTGCCTTTTGAGAAGAGTGGAGGAAATCATGTCATTTATCATGGGTAATTCCAATATGGCTCACACCATCAATCTCCCTGACAATCTCCTCAACAACTCAAAGACCAATCTGTGGCTGGAAACTGTCCAGGTGATAAGCATCAGGATGCTGTGGGCCATGCCTGCTACAACACCTGCTCTAAAGTCAGATGTACCATCTGCAGTGAATGTAACCCAACTTATGAAGAGGAATCCAACAGTGTAACAATGTTACAGTATGCACGGAAAAAGGGACTTGGTGATGGCCCCAGTGGGTTCATCTCTCTATTTGAACTGAGCAATTTTATGATTATAGGAACAACTGTGTTCTTCTCTCATAACGTGAGTAAAAAAGCCTGATCAACTTCTGGTGGTATAAAATGTTCAGATTCTTAGTAAATAAGAAGTTTAGAGATGGAAATAAATGCTTTATGAATTTGTTGTCTCAGCTAGACACAGGCTTCGAGAATTTAAAATATTTTTCTTTAATATTCACTATTGGAAAAATAAATAAGAAGGGATTTTTAGTTTTAAGTGATTCAGTAGCCTTGTTTATACTATTTCTTTCTTTTTATAAAAAGTCTCTTTTGCTTCTGGTTTTAATTTATATTCTAAAAGCACCCACTTTGTTCTTATATAACTTGGTCTTTCTCATCAGAATGTTTGGTTAGGAAATCGCCACTTACCTCAATCTGAGCCAATCATAATACCTCAACCCTTACAGTGGTCCATCCAGAGATAGCCACATAATTCAAGTGGAACTAATTGAAGTCCTCCTCCAGATTTTTCAAATTTGACCCCCAAAGAAAGATCTTTATCTGGTTGATGAATCCATGAGAATGTAAGTCTAGGAGTTGTCAGCTGTCATCTTGAGGAATCAAGGCCAGCAATAGAGATAGTCCTGTAAAGAGAAATGGAGACAGTTTTGTCAATACTTGAGTTCCTAATTCTTGTTTTAGTTGAGGTAGGCTTCCCAGCTGCCTTTCCTATAGTATGAGTACATAAAGTATATATTTGACTATGTGAGCCAATAAATTCTTTTGTTGCTCGAATTTAAGATGTATTTAATATAATGAAAGCAAGAGTCTTAGTAAAACCATTGAGAGTTTTTAAATATTAACTTTGTTGCAGAATGATTTAAATACAATAAAATGCATATACTTTGTATATTTCCAATGAATTTTACCAGTTTATTTACTGATGTAACTCTGACCACAATTGAAACATAGAAGATATCTAACATCCCAAAATTCCCCTGCACCCTTATCCAGTCAATCTGCCTCCAACTTTCAGCCATAGGCAACCACTGATCTGCTTTCTATCACTAAAAATTAGATTTATCTTTTCTAGAGCTTCATATAAATAAAACCATACAATAAGTACTCTTTTGTGTTTGGTTTCTTGCTCATAGAATAATGTTTTTGGGACTCATCTCTGTTGCTCTCTATATATTGTTAGTTCATTTCTTTTTATTGTTAAGTAATATTCCATTGTGTTACATACCATAATTTGTTTATTCATTTATTTGTTGATGAACATTGAATTATTTCCATTTATTAGCTCTTCTGAGTCAAGCTGCTGTGAGAATTTGTTTTTAAGTCTTTGTGAGTAAATATCTAGAAATAAAATTGCTCTGTCATACATAAATGGTTAACTTTATAAGAAACTGCTAACCTATTTTCAAAGCAGCTGCACCATTTTACATTTCCAGTAGCAATGTATAAGAGTATTTTTCCTCATAATTGCAAACACTTTATATTGTCAGTCTTTTAAATTTCAGCCATTCTGGGGTATATTTTATTGTGGTTTTAATTTTCATATCCTAATGACTAATGATGTTCAGCCTCTTTTTATGTGCTTATTGGGCACTTTATCTTTTTTATAACATGTTTGTTCAAATGTTTTGCCCATTTTATTTATTTTATTTTATTGAGATGGGGTCTTACTCTGTTTTCCAGGCTGGAACACAGTGGCACAATTACAGCTCACTGTAGCCTCAAATTCCTGGGCTCAAGTGACCCTCCTGCCTCAGTCTCCAAGAATCTAGGACTGCAGGCATGCATCACCATGCCTAGCTAGATTTTATTTTTTCTTGTGGAGACAGGGTCTCGCTATGTTGTCTAGGCCAGTCTCAAACTCCTGACCTCAAGTGATCCTCCCGCCTTGGCCTCTCAAAGTGTTGGGATTGCAGGCAAGAGTCACCATGCCCAGACCTTGCCCATTTTATACAGTTACTTTTCTTCTTATTATCTTTTAAGAGTTTTTTATCTGTTCCGAATATGTCTTCTGCATATACATATATGTATATATATATATTTAGTAGAAGTACATATAGACAGACTGTGAATATGTTACCTTATTCTGTGACTGGCATTTTTATTTTCTTAATTATGTCTTTCAAAGAGTAGATATTTTTAATCTTAATGTGACCATTGAGATTTTTGTTAATAGGCTTTATTTCCTAAAACTGTTTTAAGTTCATACAAAACTGAGAAAACACTAGGAGAGTTCCCGTATATAGTATTCTCTGTCCCCACATAGGCACAGCCTACCAACTATTGATATTCCACACCAGAGTGATGTATTTGTGATGACTGATGAACCTA
Source organism: Rhinopithecus roxellana (assembly GCF_007565055.1). Lineage (NCBI taxonomy): Eukaryota > Metazoa > Chordata > Mammalia > Primates > Cercopithecidae > Rhinopithecus > Rhinopithecus roxellana. Next base: position 33,644,011 of record NC_044550.1, on the reverse strand, counting down.
CATTTACACATAATTGCCACCCAAAGTTCATAGTTTAATTGGGGTTCACTGTTCTTATTGTACATTCTGTGGGTTTGAAAAAGACTTATAATGACATGTATCCATCACTAAAGTATCATACAGAATAGCTTCACTAACCTAAAAACCTCTGGGATGTGCCTATTCATCTTTCCCTCCTCCCAGCTCCTGGCAACCACTGATATTTTCACTGTCTCCATAGCTTTGCCTTTTCCAGAATGTCACACAGTTGAACTCATACAATTGTATAGTCTTTTCAGATTGTCTTTTTTTCATTTACTAATATGTATTTAAGTTTCTTCCATGTCTTTACATGGAAATGATATGATAGCTCATTTCCTTTTAACACTGAATAATATTCCATTGTCTGAATCAACCACTGTTTACTTATCCATTCACTTACTGAGGGATACCTTGGTTGCTTTCAAATTTTGGCAATTACAGATAAAGCTGCTATAAACATCTGTGTGCACGTTTTTTTGTGAACATAAGTTTTCAACCCATTTGAGTAAATACTAAGGAGCGTGATTGCTGGATCACAAGGTAAGCAATGGACTAGAGTTCCTGTTGCTTCACATCTTTGCCAACATTTGATGTCATCAGTGTTCACATTTCTTTTCCATTCTAATAGGTGTGTGGTGTCTCATTGTTTTAATCTGCAATTCCTAAATGATACGTGATACTGAACATCTTCCGTATGCTTTGCCATCTGTAAGTCTTCTTCAGTAAGCTGTCTGTCAGGGTCTTTGGCCCATTTTTAATGGGGTTGTTTTCTTATTGTTGAGTTTTAAGTGTTCTTTTAATATTTTGCATAGAAATACCATAGATTTTAGTGTGTTCACATTGTGTCCTCCGACTTTACTAAAATCATTTATTATTCCTAGGAGTTTTGTTTGTTTGTTTTCAGGTTCCTTGAGATTGTCTTCCTTTCCAATCTGTATAACTTATTTCTCTTCTTGCTTTATTATACTTGCTACTGCTTTCAATCTAACATTGAATATGAATGGTAAGAGTGGATATCCTTCCCTTGTTTCTGATCTTAGAGGCAAAGGACTCAATCTTTGACCATTGAGTAAGATACAATATGTTCTTCAGATTGTTAAAATGATGGATTACATTAACTAATTTTTGAATATTGAACTAGTAGTGCATAATATGGATAAATGTCACTTGCTTATAGTGTATAATACTTTCTCTATATTGCTGAATTAATTTTTCTCTTTTTCAAAAATTGTTGTATATGTGTTCACGAGAAAATATGTATTATCTTTGGTTTTCCTCTCAGGGTAGTGCTGACTTCATAAAATAGATTAGCAGGTGTTGGCCAGGCATGGTGGCTTCCGCCTGTAATCCCAGCACTTTGGGAGGCCGAGGCAAGTGGATCACCTGAGGTCAGGAGTTCGAGACCAGCCTGACCAATGTGGAAGAAACTCCATCTCTATTAAAAATACAAAATTAGCCAGGCATGGTAGTGCATGCCTGTAATCCCAGCTACTCGGGAGGCTGAGGCAGGAGAATCACTTGAACCTGGGAGGAGGTTGTGGTGAGCCGACATCTCGCCATTGCACTCCAGCCTATTCTACAAGAGCGAAACTCTGTCTCAAAAAAAAAAAAAAAATAGGTTAGTAGGTGTTTTTCCTTCTTCTGTTTTCTGAAACACATTGTGTAGTTTTGTTATTATTTGTAATTTTTATTTTTTTTCTTCTCTACATGTTTCATAGAATTTACTTATAATACTCTAGGTCTATTGACGAGATGAGAGAAGAAGGCTTCAGTCCATCAAACTTATCAGAGCTAAAGGAGGAATTATGTACCCAGTGCAAATAAACTAAAAATCTTGAAAAAAGAGTGGAAGAATTGACAGCTAGATTAATTAATGCAGAGAAGGTCATAAACGACATGACAGAGATGAAAACCATGACACGAGAAATACATGACAAATGCACAAGCTTCAGTAACCAACTCGATCAACTGGAAGAAAGAGTATCAGCGATTGAGGATCAAATGAATGAAATGAAGCGAGAAGAGAAACCAAAAGAAAAAAGAAGAAAAAGAAATGAACAAAGCCTGCAAGAAGTATGGGATTATGTAAAAAGACCAAATCTACGTCTGATTGGGGTGCCTGAAAGTGAGGGGGAAAATGGAACCAAGTTGGAAAACACTCTTCAGGATATCATCCAGGAGAACTTCCCCAACCTAGTAGGGCAGGCCAACATTCAAATTCAGGAAATACAGAGAACGCCACAAAGATACTCCTCGAGAACAGAAACTCCAAGACACATAATTGCCAGATTCACCAAAGTTGAAATGAAGGAAAGAATCTTAAGGGCAGCCAGAGAGAAAGGTCGGGTTACCCACAAAGGGAAGCCCATCAGACTACAGCAGATCTCTCAGCAGAAACTCTACAAGCCAGAAGAGAGTGGGGGCCAATATTCAACATTCTTAAAGAAAAGAATTTTAAACCCAGAATTTCATATCCAGCCAAACTAAGTTTCATAAGTGAAGGAGAAATAAAATCCTTTACAGATAAGCAAATGCTTAGAGATTTTGTCACTACCAGGCCTGCCTTACAAGAGACCCTGAAGGAAGCCCTAAACATGGAAAGGAACAACCGGTACCAGCCATTGCAAAAACATGCCAAAATGTAAAGACCATCGAGGCTAGGAAGAAACTGCATCAACTAACGAGCAAAATAACCAGTTAATATCATAACGGCAGGATCAAGTTCACACATAACAATATTAACCTTAAATGTAAATGGACTAAATGCTCCAATTAAAAGACACAGACTGGCAAACTGGATAAAGAGTCAAGACCCATCAGTCTGCTGTATTCAGGAGACCCATCTCACATGCAGAGACATACATAGGCTCAAAATAAAGGGATGGAGGAAGATCTACCAAGCAAATAGAGAACAAAAAAAAAGCAGAGGTTGCAATACTATTCTCTGATAAAACAGACTTTAAACCATCAAAGATCAAAAGAGACAAAGAAGGCCATTACATAATGGTAAAGGGATCAATTCAACAGGAAGAGCTAACTATCCTAAATATATATGCACCCAATACAGGAGCATCCAGATTCATAAAGCAAGTCCTTAGAGACTTACAAAGAGACTTAGACTCCCATACAATAATAATGGGAGACTTCAACACTCCACTGTGAACATTACACAGATCAACGAGACAGAAAGTTAACAAGGATATCCAGGAATTGAACTCATCTCTGCACCAAGTGGACCTAATAGACATCTATAGAACTCTCCACCCCAAATCAACAGAATATACATTCTTCTCAGCACCACATCGCACTTATTACAAAATTGACCACATAATTGGAAGTAAAGCACTCCTCAGCAAATGTACAAGAACAGCAATTATAACAAACTGTCTCTCAGACCACAGTGCAATCAAACTAGAACTCAGGACTAAGAAACTCAATCAAAACCGCTCAACTACATGGAAACTGAACAAGCTGCTCCTGAATGACTACTGGGTACATAATGAAATGAAGGCAGAAATAAAGATGTTCTTTGAAACCAATGAGAACAAAGATACAACATACCAGAATCTCTGAGACACATTTAAAGCAGTGTGTAGAGGGAAATTTATAGCATTAAATGCCCACAAGAGAAAGCAGGAAAGATCTAAAATTGACACTCTAACATCACAATTAAAAGAACTAGAGAGGCAAGAGCAAACACATTCAAAAGCTAGCAGAAGGCAAGAAATAACTAAGATCAGAGCAGAGCTGAAGGAGATAGAGACACAGAAAACCCTCCAAAAAATCAATGAATCCAGGAGTTGGTTTTTTGAAAAGATCAACAAAATTGACAGACCGCTAGCAAGACTAATAAAGAAGAAAAGAGAGAGGAATCAAATAGACACAATAAAAAATGATAAAGGGGATATCACCACCAACCCCACAGAAATACAAACTACCATCAGAGAATACTATAAACACCTCTACGCAAATCAACTAGAAAATCTAGAAGAAATGGATAAATTCCTGGACACTTACACTCTTCCAAGACTAAACCAGGAAGAAGTTGAATCCCTGAATAGACCAATAGTAGGCTCTGAAATTGAGGCAACAATTAATAGCCTACCCACCAAAAAAAGTCCAGGACCAGATGGATTCACAGCTGAATTCTACCAGAGGTACAAGGAGGAGCTGGTACCATTCCTTCTGAAACTATTCCAATCAATAGAAAAAGAGGGAATCCTCCCTAACTCATTTTATGAGGCCAACATCATCCTGATACCAAAGCCTGGCAGAGACACAACAAAAAAAGAGAATTTTAGACCAATATCCCTGATGAACATTGATGCAAAAATCCTCAATAAAATACTGGCAAATCAGATTCAGCAGCACATCAAAAAGCTTATCCACCATGATCAAGTGGGCTTCATCCCTGGGATGCAAGGCTGGTTCAACATTCACAAATCAATAAACATAATCCAGCATATAAACAGAACCAAAGACAAGAACCACATGATTATCTCAATAGATGCAGAAAAGGCTTTTGACAAAATTCAACAGCCCTTCAGTGTTAAAAACGCTCAATAAATTCGGTATTGAGGGAACGTACCTCAAAATAATAAGAGCTATTTATGACAAACCCACAGCCAATATCATACTGAATGGGTAAAAACTGGAAAAATTCCCTTTGAAAACTGGCACAAGACAGGGATGCCCTCTCTCACCACTCCTATTCAACATAGTGTTGGAAGTTCTGGCTAGGGCAATCAGGCAAGAGAAAGAAATCAAGGGTATTCAGTTAGGAAAAGAAGAAGTCAAATTGTCCCTGTTTGCAGATGACATGATTGTATATTTAGAAAACCCCATTGTCTCAGCCCAAAATCTCCTTAAGCTGATAAGCAACTTCAGCAAAGTCTCAGGATAGAAAATTAATGTGCAAAAATCACAAGCATTCTTATACACCAGTAATAGACAAACAGAGAGCCAAATCAGGAATGAACTTCCATTCACAATTGCTTCAAAGAGAATAAAATACCTAGGAATCCAACTTACAAGGGATGTAAAGGACCTCTTCAAGGAGAACTACAAACCGCTGCTCAGTGAAATAAAAGAGGACACAAACAAATGGAAGAACATACCATGCTCATGGATAGGAAGAATCAATATCGTGAAAATGGCCATACTGCCCAAGGTTATTTATAGATTCAATGCCATCCCCATCAAGCTACCAATAAGTTTCTTCACAGAATTGGAAAAAACTGCTTTAAAGTTCATATGGAATCAAAAAAGATCCTGCATTGCCAAGACAATCCTAAGTCAAAAGGACAAAGCTGGAGTCGTCACGCTACCTGACTTCAAACTATACTGCAAGGCTACAGTAACCAAAACAGCATGGTACTGGTACCAAAACAGAGATATAGACCAATGGAACAGAACAGAGTCCTCAGAAATAATACCACACATCTACAGCCATCTGATCTTTGACAAACCTGAGAGAAACAAGAAATGGGGAAAGGATTCCCTATTTAATAAATGGTGCTGGGAAATTTGGCTAGCCATAAGTAGAAAGCTGAAACTGGATCCTTTCCTCACTCCTTATACGAAGATTAATTCAAGATGGATTAGAGACTTAAATGTTAGACCTAATACCATAAAAACCCTAGAAGAAAACGTAGGTAATACCATTCAGGACATAGGCGTGGGCAAGGACTTCATGTCTAAAACACCAAAAGCAACAGCAGCAAAAGCAAAAATTGACAAATGGGATCTAATTAAACTAAGGAGCTTCTGCACAGCAAAAGAAACTACCATCAGAGTGAAAAGGCAACCTACAGAATGGGAGAAAATTTTTGCAATCTATTCATCTGACAAAGGGCTAATATCCAGAATCTACAAAGAACTCAAACAAATATACAAAAAAAAACAAACAACCCCATCAAAAAGTGGGCAAAGGATATGAACAGACATTTCTCAAAAGAAGACATTCATACAGCCAACAGACACATGAAAAAATGCTCATCATCACTGGCCATCAGAGAAATGCAAATCAAAACCACAATGAGATACCATCTCACACCAGTTAGAATGGCAATCGTTAAAAAGTCAGGAAACAACAGTTGTTGGAGAGGATGTAGAGAAATAGGAACACTTTTACACTGTTGGTGTGATTGTAAACTAGTTCAACCATTATGGAAAACAGTATGGCAATTCCTCAAATCTAGAACTAGATGTACCATATGACCCAGCCATCCCACTACTGGGTATATACCCAAAGGATTATAAATTATGGTGCTATAAAGACACATGCACACGTATGTTTATTGTGGCACTATTCACAATAGCAAAGACTTGGAATCAACCCAAATGTCCATCAGTGACAGATTGGATTAAGAAAATGTGGCACATATCCACCATGGAATACTATGCAGCCATAAACAAGGATGAGTTTGCATCCTTTGTAGGGACATGGATGCAGCTGGAAACCATCATTCTTAGCAAACTATCACAAGAAGAGAAAACCAAACACCGCATGTTCTCACTCATAGGTGGGAACTGAACAATGAGATCACTTGGACTCGGGAAGGGGAACATCACACACCGGGGCCTATCATGGGGAGGGGGAAGGGGGGAGGGATTGCATTGGGAGTTATACCTGATATAAATGATGAATTGATGGGTGTTGACGAGTTGATGGGTGCAGCACACCAACATGGCACAAGTATACATATGTAACAAACCTGCACGTTATGCACATGTACCCTAGAACTTAAAGTATAATAAAAAAAATAAAAAAATAATAATAATACTCTAGGTCTAAAGACATTTGGGGGAAAGATATTAAACAAATAGGTTTATTCAGGTTATCTATGTCATCTGGAAAGAGTAAGGTTTAGCATCTTGAGGTTTTTGATGAACTGGTCAGTTTCATCTACATTGTTAAATTTATATGCACAGATTGGTTATAGTATTCCCTTTGTATTCCTTTAAAGTCTGATGTGCCTGTAGTGACATCCTCTGTTTTATGCCTTATATTAATAATTTGTGTATTCTCTGTTTTCCCTTTGTACCTCAGAATTTTCTTTTTAAGTCTTGCTAGAAGCTGATCATCAAATATATTTTTCAAATTCAAAAAGAGAAGGATAAGCTATTATATTTATCAATATATTGAACATCTGCCCCTTCTTTATTCCTGATGTTCTAAGTTTCTTCTGTCACTATTTCTCTTTTGTTTAAACAAATTCCTTTAGTAATTCATTGTGAGCAGGTATTATGGCAATAAATTCTCTTACTGTCTTTCATCTGAGTGTGTCTTAATTTCAGCTAGAGAGTGATTTTACTGAATATGGAATTTTGAGTTGAGAGTTCTTTTCTTTTTTAATTTTTCTCTCCCTTTTTTTTCTTCCTGAGACAGGGTCTTGCTCTGTCACCCAGGCTGGACTCACTGTCATCTCAAACTCCCAGGCTCAAGCTATCCTCCCACCTCAGCCTCCTGAGTAGCTGGGACTATAGGCATGTACTACCACACCCATCTATCTTTCTAAAAAAATTTTTCTGTAGAGATAGGGTTTCACTATGTCACCCAGACTGGTCTTAAACTCCTGGGCTCAAGTGATCCACCTGCCTTGGCCTTCTAAAGTGCTGGGATTAGAGGTGTGAGTCACCACACCCGGCTAAAACTTTTTTTCTTGCAGTTTGTTCTGTTTTCTTCTGGCTTCTGTGAGCTTTTCTTGGATCTTCAAATGCTGAGTAATTGTGGATTGTATTCTGGATATATTGCATATGATGTGAGACTGTGCGTCTTGTTTGAATTATATAGAGAATGTTGATAATTTTTGTATTGGCAAGCTATGTGGATTTGTCAGTTCACCAGTTCTGACACACTTTCTGTAGGCTGTGGTTCCTTTGTCAATTCAGTTTCAAAGTCTTTGCAGTATCATTCCAATATTGACTGTGAGATTAAATACGAACAGTAATATCCCATTTTGACATTTCCTTTTGTGTGCACTGCCCCAGTGGCCAGTCTGGAATCTGGGCAGTGGTCTATCTCTTAGTTTAATTCTCAAGGTTTTTGGTGTGCTTAAGCTTAGATCCATTCATGCACAGGTGGAGAGTGAGCCCAGGCGTTCACAAGCAACTTTATGGTGATTTTCCTAAATTTTCCCTCTCTGTGATTTCCATACTGTGATACTGTGATCCAGTGCCTTCTGGGTGAAATCCACTGCCAGTTTGATATTTCAAATTATGGTCACCTTTCTCATCTGTCTTATATTATTTACTTTTCAGAGTTCTCAACTTCACATATTCTGTCCAAGTTTCATAGCTGTATTCAGTAGAAGAGATGAGGTAGACTGTACTTACTCCACTTACCAGGTAGTTATTGTTTTGTTTATTACATGTAGATCTTCAATTCACCATTAATTGGTATATGTAAAAATCAATTGTATCTCTCTCTCTTTTTTTTTTTTTTTTTTTTTTTTTTTTTTTTTTTTTTTTTTGAGACGGAGTCTTGCTCCTCGCCCAGGCTGGAGTGCAGTGGCACAATCTCCGCTCACTGCAAGCCCTGCCTCCCAGGTTCATGCCATTCTCCTGCCTCAGTCTCCTGAGTAGCTGGGACTACGGGCGCCTGCCACCACGCCCAGCTAATTTTTTGTATTTTTAGTAGAGACGGGGTTTCACTGTGTTAGCCAGGATGGTCTTGATCTCCTGACCTCGTGATCCACCTGCCTCAGGCCTCCCAAAGTGCTGGGATTACAGGCGTGAGCCACCACACCCGGCCAATTGTATATCTCAATAAACAATAAGAAAATAAAACAAGAACATATCATATATAGTAGCATGTTGGCTCACAGGGTATTCATTGATTAATTTGTTTGTTTACTTATTTATTGTCTCTTCCTCCATTAATTTTAGGCACCATGAAGGCTATGCCTATGCCTGTTTTTCTCATTCATCCTCATAGACCCAGTACTTAACCCAGTGCCTGATAAATGGGAAGAGTTCAGTCAATGTTAGTTCAATTTGTAGGTGTCTGTGAATGAAAATGTGTTTTATCATAAGAAAATACGTACTGAATGTTGCTATTAAATAATATTAAAAAGTGCTACCATTTGATTAAAAGTAAAAGCATAATGAACAAAAAAGATACTGGAAGGATAGACACTAAAATATAAAGAATGCTTGCCTTTGGTGGAGAAGTTGATTACATACATATATTCTTATTTATTTGAGCTTTCTTTGTCTTCCCACTTATCTGCATTGTGTCAGTCTTTAAATTTAAAAATTGAATAAAAGAATTTGGCAGTAATCAATGATTGGCATAAACAGGATAGACTTGTAAATTAGAAGTTACTTCACCTAGGTTCAAATTATGAATCTACCTAGTAGAATTTTTGAATATTTTAAAAACAAATGTATAATGAGAAGCATTTAAAGAATGCTAAAGATCTTAGATCATAAGTGAGTGAAATAAAAATTCTAGCAAAAGGAGTATTGTGTCAAAATAAGAAACATGATTCTAATAAATAAATGATTTCTAAGTTACATGTTAGCATAAAAAGTTGGTTGTATGAGGTCTAGTCATAGCCACGTGTGAAAAGTCACCCAAAAATATAGAATCATTTTCGTGAGGGTTCTAGTCTGCTGCTACCTTGTCCATGATCTCTTTGACCCTCATTCTTGGATAAGTTTTCACGTTTCTTTTTGCTCGATTCTTGTTTTCTACAAGTTCCCTGTTGGTGGTCCACCTTGGCTACATAGCACAATCCTTTCAAATTAAATGTGAACACTAACGCCCCATTTCTGATGTCCCCTTCTGTGAACATGTTAATACAATGCTAATTATCTCTTCTATACCCCCGTCCTCCTAGAAACCGAGGCAGCAAAGCTATGCGGTTTTTTTCTATTCTTCATAGGACCTACCTGATCAGAGGAAGTATTTATTTTTGTTAGTTTCTTCATTATGATAAATTAATAGCATCAAGTCCCTACAAGCAAAGTCAAGCACAGCCTGTGATTTGGAAATAATTTTGGCTTTAGAATTAGGAAATCCTTAATTGTCTCAAACTTAATCTCTCTGTTCTAACCTAAGCTTTTATTAGGATTAAAAGCAATACATTGATTGTATCTGCTTCACAATTTTTCCTTTTTTCCCGCTGGTTCAAAGTTCGAAAAGAGAAAATCAGGCCCTTTCGACGTTTAACAGTATCATAGCCTGGATGTTCTTCACTGACCCTAAACATTATATCTCTACCTTCTTCCTTCACACACATCATTTCGCTCTACCCAACTCTATACTCTTTCTTTTTTTTTAATTACACTTCAAGTTCTAGGGTACATGTGGACAACATGCAGGTTTGTTACATATGTATACATGTGCCATGTTGGTGTGCTGCACCCATTAGCTTGTCATTTACATTAGGTATATCTCCTAATGCTACCCTCCCCCTCCCCCACTCCATCACAAGCCCCGGTGTATGATGTTCCCTTTCCTGTGTCCAAGTGTTCTCATGGTTCAATTCCCACCTATAAGTGAGAACATGCAGTGTTTGGTTTTTTGTCCTTGTGATAGTTTGCTGAGAATGATGGTTTCCAGCTTCATCTATGCCCCTACAAAGGACATGAACTCATCCTTTTTTATGGCTGCATAGTATTCCATGGTGTACATGTGCCACATTTTCTTAATCCAATCTGTCACTGATGGACATTTGGGTTGGTTCCAAGTCTTTGCTATTGTGAATAGTGCTGCAATAAACATACATGTGTATGTGTCTTTATAGCAGCATGATTTATAATCCTTTGGGTATATACCCAGTTATGGGATGGCTGGGTCAAATGGTATTTCTAGTTCTAGATCCTTGAGGAATCGCCACACTGTCTTCCACAATGGTTGAACTAGTTTACAATCCCACCAACAGTGTAGAAGTGTTCCTATTTCTCCACATCCTCGCCAGCACCTGCTGTTTCTGACTTTTTAATGATCGCCATTCTAACTGGTGTGAGATGGTATCTCATTGTGGTTTTGATTTGCTTTTATCTGATGGACAGTGGTGATGAGCACTTTTTCATGTGTCTGTTGGCTGCATAAATGTCTTCTTTTTAGAAGTGTCTGTTCATATCCTTTGCCCACTTTTTCATGGGGTTGTTTATTTTTTTCTTGTAAATTTGTTCGAGTATTTTGCAGATTCTGGATATTAGCCCTTTGTCAAATAAGTAGATTGCAAAAATTTTCTCCCATTCTGTAGGTTGCCTGTTCACTTTGATGGTAGTTTCTTTTCCTGTGCAGAAGCTCTTTACTTTAATTAGATCCCATTTGTCAATTTTGGCTTTTGTTGCCATTACTTTTGTTGTTTCAGACATGAAGTCCTTGCCCATGCCTATGTCCTAAATGGTATTGCCTAGGTTTTCTTCTAGGGTTTTTATGGTTTTAGGTCTAACATTTAAGTCTTTAATCCATCTTGAATTAATTTTTGTGTAAGGTGTAAGGAAGAGGTCCAGCTTCAGCTTTCTACATATGGCTAGCCAGTTTTCCCAGCACCGTTTATTAAATAGGAAATCCTTTCCCCATTTCTTGTTTTTCTCAGGTTTGTCAAAGATAAGATGGTTGTAGATGTGTGGTATTATTTCTGAGGGCTCTGTTCTGTTCCATTGGTCTATATCTCTGATTTGGTACCAGTACCATGCTGTTTGGTTACTGTAGCCTTGTAGTACAGTGTGAAGTCAGGTAGCGTGATGCCTCCAGCTTTGTTCTTTTGGCTTAGGATTGTCTTGGTAATGTGGGCTCTTTTTTGGTTCCATATGAACTTTAAAGTCATTTTTTCCAATTCTGGGAAGAAAGTTATTGGTAGTTTGATGGGGATGGCATTGAATCTATAAATTAACTTGGGCAGTATGGCCATTTTCATGATATTGATTCTTCCTATCGATGAGCATGGAATGATCTTCCATTTGTTTGTGTCCTCTTTTATTTCAGTTGAGCAGCGGTTTGTAGTTCTCCTTGAAGAGGTCCTTTACATTCCTTGAGAGTTGGATTCCTAGGTATTTTATTCTCTTTGAAGCAATTGTGAATGGGAATTCACTCATGATTTGGCTCTCTGTGTGTTATTGGTATATAAGAATGCTTGTGATTTTTGCACATTGGTTTTGTATCCCGAGAATTTGCTGAAGTTGCTTGTCAGCTTAAGGAGATTTTGGGCTGAGACTATGGGGTTTTCTAAATATATAATCATGTCATCTGCAAACAGGGACAATTTGACTTCCTCTTTTCCTAATTGAATACCCTTGATTTCTTTTTCCTGCCTGATTGCCCTGGCCAGAACTTCCAACACTATGTTGAATAGGAGTGGTGAGAGAGGGCATCCCTGGCTTGTGCCAGTTTTCAAAGGGAATGCTTCCAGTTTTTGCCCATTCAGTATGATATTGACTGTGGGTTTGTTGTAAATAGTTCTTATTATTTTGAGATATGTACCATCAATATCTAATTTATTGAGAATTTTTAGCATGAAGTGCTGTTGAATTTTGTCAAAGACCTTTTCTGCATCTATTGAGATAATCATGTGGTTTTTGTCTTTGGTTCTGTTTATATTCTGGATTATATTTATTGATTTGTGTATGTTGAACCAGCCTTGCATCCCAGGGATGAGGCACACTTGGTCATGGTGGATAAACTTTTTGATGTGCTGCTGGATTCAGTTTGCCAGTATATTATTGAGGATTTTTGCATCGATGTTCTTCAGGGATATTGGTCTAAAATTCTCCTTTTTTTTGTTGTGTCTCTGCCTGGCTTTGGTATCAGGATGATGTTGGCCTCATAAAATGAGTTAGGGAGGATTCCCTCTTTTTCTATTGATTAGAATAGTTTCAGAAGGAATGGTACCAGCTCCTCCTTGCACCTCTGGTAGAATTCAGCTGTGAATCCCTCAAGGTCCTGGACTTTTGTTGGTTGGTAGGCTATTAATTATTGCCTCAATTTCAGACCCTGTTATTGGTCTATTCAGGGATTCAACTTCTTCCTGGTTTACTCTGGGAGACTGTATGTGTCCAGGAATTTTTCCATTTCTTCTAGATTTTCTAGTTTATTTGTGTGGAGGTGTTTATAGTATTCTCTGGTGGTAGTTTGTATTTCTGTGGGATCAGTGGTAATATCCCCTTTATCATTTTTATTGTGTCTATTTGATTCTTCTCTCTTTTCTTCTTTATTAGTCTTGCTAGCCGTCTATCAATTTTGTTGATCTTTTCAAAAAACCGGCTCCTAGATTCATTAATTTTTTGAAGGGATTTTGTGTCTCTATCTCCTTCAGTTCTGCTCTGATCTTAGTTATTTCTTGCCTTCTGCTAACTTTTAAATGCGTTTGCTCTTGCTTCTCTAGTTCTTTTAATTGTGATGTTAGGGTGTCAATTTTAGATCTTTCCTGATTTCTCTTGTGAGGATTTAGTGCTATAAATTTCCCTCTACACACTGCTTTAAATGTGTCCCAGAGATTCTGGTACATTATGTCTTTGTTCTCATTGGTTTCAAAGAACGTCTTTATTTCTGCCTTCATTTCGTTATGTACCTGGTAGTCATTCAGGAGTAGGTTGTTCAGTTGCCATGTAGTTGAATGGTTTTGATTGAATTTCTTAGTCCTGAGTTCTAGTTTGATTGCACTGTGGTCTGAGAGACAGTTTGTTATAATTTCTGTTCTTTTACATTTGCTGTGGAGTGCTTTGCTTCCAACTATGTGGTCAATTTTGGAATAAGTGCGATGTGGTGCTGAGAAGAATGTATATTCTGTTGATTTGGGGTGGAGAGTTCTGTAGATGTCTATTAGGTCCACTTGGTGCAGAGATGAGTTCAATTCCTGGATATCCTTTTTAACTTTCTGTCTCGTTGATCTGTCTAATGTTGACAGTGGGGTGTTAAAGTCTCCCATTATTATTGTGTGGGAGTCTAAGTCTCTTTGTAGGTCTCTAAAGATTTGCTTTATGAATCTGTATGCTCCTGTATTGGGTGCATATGTATTTAGGATAGTTAGCTCTTCTTGTTGAATTGATCCCTTTACCATTATGTAATGGCCTTCTTTGTCTCTTTTGCTCTTTGTTGGTTTAAAGTCTGTTTTATCAGAGACTAGGAGTGCGACCCCTGCCTTTTTTTTGTTTTCCATTTGCTTGGTAGAGCCTCCTCCATCCCTTTATTTTGAGCCTATGTTTGTCTCTGCACACAAGATGGGGCTCCTGAATACAGCACACTGATGGGTCTTGACTCTTTATCCACTTTGCCAGTCTGTGTCTTTTAGTTGGAGCATTTAGTCCATTTACATTTAATGTTAATATTGTTATGTGTGAATTTGATCCTGTCATTATGATGTTAGCTGGTTATTTTGCTTGTTAGTTGATGCAGTTTCTTCCTAGCCTCGATGGTCTTTACATTTTGGCATGTTTTTGCAATGGCTGGTACTGATTGTTCCTTTCCATATTTAGTGCTTCCTTCAGGATCTCTTGTAGGGCAAGCCTGGTGGTGACAAAATCTTTCAGCATTTTCTTTTCTGTAAAGGATTTTATTTCTCCTTCACTTATGAAGCTTACTTTGGCTGGATATGAAATTCTAGGTTGAAAATGCTTTTCTTTAAGAATGTTGAATATTGGCCCCCACTCTTCTGGCTTGTAGAGTTTCTGCTGAGAGATCTGCTGTTAGTCTGATGGGCATCCCTTTGTGGGTAATCCGAACTTTCTCTCTGGCTGCCCTTAACATTTTTTCCATCATTTCAACTTTGGTGAATCTGACAATTACATGTCTTGGAGTTGCTCTTCTCGAGGAGTATGTTTGTGGTGTTCTTAGTATTTTCTGAATTTGAATGTTGGCCTGCATTGCTAGGTTGGGGAAGTTCTCCTGGATAATATCCTGCAGAGTATTTTCCAACTTGGTTCTATTCTCCCGTCACTTTCAGGTACACCAGACATAGATTTGGTCTTTTCACATAGTGCCATATTTCTTGGAGGTTTTATTCAGTTCTTTTTACTCTTTTTTCTCTAAACTTCCCTTCTCACTTCATTTCATCCATTTGATCTTCAATCACTGATACCCTTTCTTCCAGGTGATCAAATCAGCTACTGAAGCTTGTGCATTTGTCACATAGTTCTTGTGCCATGGTTTTCATCTCCATCAGGTCATTTAAGGACTTCTCTACACTGGTTTTTCTAGTTAGCTATTCATCTAATCTTTTTTCAAGGTTTTCAGCTTCTTTGCAATGGGCTCGAATTTCCTCCTTTGACTCGGAGAAGTTGGATCATCTGAAGCCTTCTTCTGTCAACCCATCAAAGTCATTTTCCGTCCTGCTTTGTAAGGTGCTCTGATTTTTAGAATTTTCAGCTTTTCTGCTGTGTTTTTTCCCCATCTTTGTGGTTTTATCCACCTTTGGTCTTTGATGATGGTGATGTACAGATGGGGTTTTGGTGTGGATGTCCTTTCTGTTTGTTAGTTTTCCTCCTAACAGTCAAGACCCTCAGCTGCAAGTCTGTTGGAGTTTGCTGGAGGTCCACTTCAGACCCTGTTTGCCTGGGTATCAGCAGTGAAGGCTGCAGAACAATGAATGTTGCTGCCTGATCATTCCTCTAGAAGCTTCATCTCAGAGGGGTACCCAGCCGTGTGAGGTGTCAGTCTGCCCCTACGAGGGGGTGCCTCCCAATTAGGCTACTCAGGGGTCAGGGACCCACTTGAGGAGGCAGTCTGTCCATTCTCAGATCTCAGACTCCATGCTGGGAGAACCACTGCTCTCTTCAAAGCTGTTAGACAGGGCCATTTAAGTCTGCAGAGGTTTCTGCTGCATTTTTTTCAGCTATGCCCTGCCCCCAGAGGTGGAGTCTATGGAGGCAGGCAGGCCTCCTTGAGCTGCAGTGGGCTCCACTCAGTTGGAGCTTCTGGGGCCACTTTGTTTACCGACTCAAGCCTCAGGAATGGTGGGCGCCCCTCCCCCAGCCTCACTGCCACCTTGCAGTTCGCTCTCAGACAGCTGTGCTAGCAATGAGCGAGGCTCTGCAGGTGTGGGACCCTTTGAGCCTGGCACAGAATATAATCTCCTGGTGTGCCATTTGCTGAGACCATTGGAAAACCACAGTATTAGGATGGGAGTGACCCGATTTTCCAGGTGCTGTCTGTCACAGCTTCCCTTGGTTAGAAAAGGGAATTCCCCAACCCCTTGTGCTTGCTGGTTGAGGCGATGCCTTGCCCTGCTTCGACTCACACTCGGTGGGCTGCACCCACTGTCCCGCACCCACTGTATGACAAGCCCCTGTGAGATGAACCTGGTACCTCAGTTGGAAATGCAGAAATCACCTGTCTTCTGCGTGGCTCGCACTGGAAGCTGTAGACTGGAGCTGTTCCTATTTGGCCATCTTGGAACCCCGGGAACTCCATACTCTTAAATGAATATATAACCTTCATTCTGATGAAATACTCCATAATTTATTTTTCTGGCCTATTAAAAGCAGCATCAAGTTGCTATTCAAGAATGTAATAAAGAATGTACCTCAGATAAACAAAAGCCTCTGCAGGTTGAATAACTCGTGTGCAAACTGAGAGAAAGGGCTTTATTAAGTGAATGTAGGCTTTTATATCAATGAGTTTAAATGCTGAGTCACTTGACACAATTACATAGTCATTCTGGAAATGGATAATTAAGCCATGCATATTTGGGTGTGTTTTTATTAAAACAGATTCTTCTTTATGAACAATAAGTTGATGTTTGTGCATTTTTCATACATTCTTAAGTTATTAATAATTGCAGCATTAAGTAGTATAACAGAAATGATTGTCCTTGATCACAGCTCTTTGTCAAAGATACAGACATGAAATTAAGAATCTGATATGTACTATACTTTTTCTCAAAGAGGAAAATAAAAAATATGTTTATTAGACATTATATCAAGTGTATTATGAAGTATTCAAATATTAAAAACATTTTTTCCTGAAGCAGTTTATAAGAAATCTTGACACCATCCCATTTGCAGACAATTTAGCAGGATTTGAATGTGATCTTTAAATGCATTACTTTCAGTTTCCTAAGTTGAAATATACAGCAGTAGCTGTATGTTTTGTATAAATTAGTAAGCCTGTGTGATTGCTGGGACTCAAAATGTTTAGACAGTTACAGGTACACGGTAGTCTAGAGAGGTTTCCCTGGAATCAGTGAGATCCTAGCATTTACATGTGAAACCCTAAGACTATATAAAATTCATACCATTCTATGAAATTATAAGCAAAAAATCAAGTGAGTGTGTCTTCATGTGTATTATTCTGCAGAAAGAATATACAGTTTTCATCAGATTTTTCAAAGATACTTATAATGTGAAATTTGGCACTTTGGGGCTCAAGTAAGTTGTATTTAATTGCCAGAAATAATCTGGCATTTCATTCATTAATTCATTCAGAAATAATTATTGAGTGGATAGTATGTATCAGACACTGTTTCAGATACTGGAGAACTAGCAGTAGACAAAACAGTACCCGTCTTCATGAAGTTTACAGGCAAGTAGGGGGAGATAAATACGAAAGAAGTTAGTAAATGTATTACATATCTGAATATGTCAGATAGTTTTAAATGCCACAAACTGATTAATAATTTAAAAAACTCTATAATCTTCTGCCTACAAGAGACACACATAAGGACACCTAAGACCCAAAAGAAAGAGGTGGAAAAAGATCTGTGAAGCAAATGGAAAACCAGTGAGCAGGGGTAGATACTCTTATAGAAGACAAAACAAAATTTAAGCCAACAACAGTATAAAGAAAAAAGAGAAGAGCATTGTATGTTGATAAAGTGTTCAATATAATAAGAAGATTTAGCTCTCTTAAATATATACACACCCAACACTTAACACTTAATGTTTTAAGCATCCAGATTCATAAAACAAATACTATTAGGCCTAAGAAAATAAACTGACAGCAATACAATAATAGTTAAGGACTTCAATACCCTTCTGACAACACTAGATAGGTCAGAGTGTCAACAAAAAAAACTCTGGATATAAACTGGACTCAATGTCAAATTGAACTAATAGAGATTTAGTGAACATTCTATGCAAGAACAACAGAATATACATGTTTTTCATCTGCATGTGGAACATTCTCCAAAACTGACCATCTGCTTAGCCATAAAGTAAATTTCAATAAGTTCAGAAAAATGAAAATCACGTCAAATATCTTCTTAGAACACAGTGGAATAAAATTAGATATTAATACTAAGGGGAAATCTTATTTACACAAGTATATGAAAACTAAACAACTTTTTCTTGAATGACTTTTGGGTAAACAAGGACATCAAGGCAGAAATAAAAAAAATTTCCAAAATAAGTGAAAATAGAGACACAACATAGCAAAATCTCTGGGATATAGCAAAAAGAGTCCTAAAAAATATATATATATATATAGCATTAAATGCCTACATCAAAAAGAAAGATCTCGATTAACAACCTAATGTCACAACTGAAAGAAAAACAAGAACAAATCAAACTGAAAGCTAGCAGGAGAAAAGAAATAACAAAGATCAAACTAGAACCAAATGAGACTGAGACTGACAAAATGATAAAGAGGATGAACAAAACAAAACGCTGTTTCTTTAAAAGGATAAACAAAATTGATAGAACACTAGCTCGTTTAACCATGAGGAAAAGAGAAGATTCAAGTAAGTACAATCAGGAATGATAAAGGCAACATTAAAATAGATACCACAGAAATACAAAAGATTATCATAGATTACTAGGACCATCTCTATACATACAAACTAGAAAACCCAGAGGAAGTGGATAGATTCCTGCAACCATGCAACCTCCCAAGATTGAACCAGGAAGAAAAAGGAATCCTTAACAGACCAATAATGTGTAATGAAAGTAATTCAGTAATAAAAAAATCTTCCAACAGGTAAAATCCCAGGATCAGCTGGGTTCACAGGCAAATTTTACCAGACATACAAAGAAAGGCTGATACTAATCTTATTGAAACTATTCCAAAAAATAAAGTAGGAGGTATTCCTCTCTAACTCATTTCATGAAACTACTATTACCCTGATAACAAAATCAGACAAGAACATAACAGAAAAAGAAAAAGAAAATTCCTGGTGAGCACAAATGCAAAAGTCCTCAACAGAATAATAGCAAACTGAATCCAACAGTACATTAAATAGATAATTCATCATAATCAAGTGGGTTTTCTTCCAGGAATGCAAAGGTGGTTCAACATTCACAAATCAATAAATGTGATTCACCACATATACAGAATTAAAAACAAAAACCATGGATCGTCTCAACTGATACAGAAAAAAAGCATTCATCTGAATCCAACATACCATCATGATAAAACCCTCCACAAACTAGGCATTGAAGGAATGTGCCTCAATGTAATAAGAGACATATATGACAAACCCAAGCCGACATCATACTGAACCAGAAAAAGCTGAAAGCATTCCCCCTAAGAAGTGGAGCAAGATAGGACTATCCCGTTTAACCATTTCTATTCAACATAGAACTGGAAGTCCTAGCCAAAACAATTAGGTAAAGGAAAGAAATAAAAGTCATTGTATTTGGAAAAGAGGAAGTCATATTATTTCTGTTAATTGATAGCATAATCTTATTATACCTTGAAAATCCAAAAGACTCTTCTAAGACTTGTAGACTTGATAAACAACTTCAGTAAAGTTTCACAATACAAAAATCAATATACAAAAATTAGTTACAATTTTATGCACTAGTAACATTCAAGCTGAGAACTGAATCAAGAAGTCAATTCCTACAATAGATACAAAAATAAGTAAATAAAATACATACATATATGTTTAACTGAGGAGGTGAAAGATCTCTATAACAGGAGCTATAAAACACTCATGAAAGAAATAATGGATGATACAAATGAATGTAAAAACATCCCAAGTTCATGGATTTAAAAAATTAATATAGTTGAAATGATCATACTGCCCAAAGCAGTCTACAGTTTTGATGCAATTTCTATTAATTGCATTCTGGCTGTTATTAAATATCATGAAGCAACAGATACTGTTGTGGATGCAGAAAAAGGGTTTGCTTATACGCTTTTGGTGGGAATATAAGTTAGTAAAACATTTGTGCAAAACGGTGTGGAGATTTCTCAAAAAACTAAAAATAGAACTACCCTTCAACCCATCAATCCCACTACTGGGTATATACCCAAAGGAAAAGAAATTGGTGTGTAAAAAAAAAACCTGTATTTGTATGTTTATCATAGCACTAATAGCAATAGCAAAATTATAGAATCAACCTAAGTGTACATCAGTGGTTGAATGAATAAAGAAAATGTTGTATATATACACCATGGAATAATATGCAGCCATGAAAAAGAATGAAATCATGTCCTTTGCAGCAACATGGATGGAGCTGGAGGCCATTATCCTACGTGAACTAACTCTAAAACAGAAAATCAAATATTGCTCATTCTAACTCATAAGTGGGAGCTAAACCCTAGGTGCACATGAACATAATGATGGAAACAATAGATACTGGGGACTCCAAAAGCAGACAGGGTGGGAGAGACATGAGAGTTGAAAAATTGCCTGTTGGGTACAATGGTCACTATTTGGGTGATGAGTACAATAGAACTCCAAACCCCCATTATGCAAAACATCCATGTGACAAATCTGCATGTATACTCCCTAAATCTAAAATAAAATAAAAATTTATACAATATAAAAAATGAACTAACTAACTAAATAAATGCCACAGTTTGAAGGGTGATAAGATGGACAGGTGTGCATGTGTAGAGGAAAATTGTGAGGGAGACTGCTACTTTATAAAGGGAGATAAAAAAAAACTCCCTAGTCATGTGACCTTTGAGCAAAGACCTGTAAGAAGTGAATTTTGTGGATAGATATGTGATTGATTGTATATTGACCAAGATGGCCTTGACTTCCCTTCATCTTGACTTAAATTTAGACAAGTTTTTTTCTGAGTATAGACTCTTGGCCTCCCTTTTCTTTGAGCATTTCCTTTAGAAATTTTGCAATTTTAAATACTTTCTCTATTTCTCCGAAATGTAAATTTTCTGCAACTCAGGTATGTCTCTCCAAAAGAACTGTACACCTTTTCTTTTAAATGTAATAAGCTAGAAACCCAGGGCCCTTATCTCCCAGTCTCTGTGAAAGGGAAGAAGAGCAATAAATGACAATTAGCAAACACAGATGGTCTACTGGCATTGACCAACCTCCTGGCTAACTTTCTCCAGTACTTTTGGACTATCTCACCCCTGAGCTTAATATCTCTCCTACTTTTTGTTTCAGTCTATCTCTCTTTTTGCAATGGACTTGATCCTCATTGTAGTAGTGTTGAGTAAAGTTTTTCTTTTTTTTCTTTTTTTCTTTTTTCTTTTTTGGAGATGGGGCCTGGTTCTGCACCCAGGCTGGAAGGCAGTGGCATGAACATGACTACGATCACCTCAACCTCCTTCCAATCACAGCATCCCAAGTAGCTGGGGCCACAGGTGAATGCCACCATGCTTAGCTAGTTTTTGTTTTTTCCCCTTTCTGAAGGGACAGGGTCTCACTCTGTTGCCCAGGCTGCTCTTGAGCTCCTGGGCTCAAGTGATCCTCCCACCTCAGTCTCCCAAAATTCTGGGATTACAGGTGGGAGACATTGCACTGAGCTGAATAGTTTTCCTTGCCTGATGAATCACTCCAGAGCATATTTTTCCTTTAGTTTAGAGTATGAGAGAAAGAGAAAAGCGAAAATCGTCCCAAGAAATTTGACCTGAGCAATTTAAAATAAACAGTTGTCACTGATTCAGAAAAGTAAAATAGTTTTGGAAGGAAGAAGAAAATAAATGAAGTCACCTTTGCAGCTGTTACATTTGAGTTATATATTAGATATCTAAGAGGAGAGGTAAAGTGACTAGTTGAAAATAAGAATGTGGAATTCAAGATAGGGTACTTAACGGAAATACGAATTTTTGCAAGTGTCAGTGTAGGCATAGTATTTACATCCGTAGGGTGAAATGAAAGTCAGTAGGTTTTGCCAAATAGAGGAAAGAGGTCTGATGATTAAGCCCTGGAAAAGTTCATTATTATAAGATGATAGGAGACCAGAAAAGTAGAATAACCAGGTACAGTAAATAAGATGAAAGGAGAAGAGTGTCCTGGAAGCCAAATGAACAGGGTACTAGAAGAAGAACTGATCAACTGTGTGGAAGGCACAGATAGGTTGAATTAGGATAAAAATTATGAATATAGGACTTGATTTATCAAAATGGACATTGCAGGGACTTTGACCAGAGCTTTTTGTTGGAATGGCGAGAACAAAAGCCTAATCTTGGTGGGTTCCAGAGTGAAAACAGGAGAGGAAATGGAGATAATGAGTACACACAACTATTTTGAAGCTTTTCCATAAATAGAAGCAGAGATACGGTATAGTGGCTGAAGAGGAATATGAAATTGAAAAGTATTTCCCTCTCTCCCTTCCTCACTCTCTCCCTCCCTCCCTCTCCTCCCTCCCTTCTTCCTTCTTTCTTTCCTTCCTTCCTTCCATCCTTCTTTCCTCTCTTTCTTTCACTTTCTCTGTTTCTTTTCTTTCTTTCTCTAGATATAAAATATTATAGTATGCTTGTGTGCTGATGGGGGGTTTAGTAAAATGAGGGATTTAATGTGATTAGAGAATAATTTATGTCTATTAAAGGAGGAGTTCATCCTAAAGAAAGTCATGGGCTGTACGTGGTGTCTCACGCCTGTAATCCCTGCACTTTGGGAGGCTGAGGCAGGTGGATCACCTAAGGTCAGCAGTTTGAGGCCAGCCTGGCCAACATGATGAAACTTCACTCTACTGGGTGTGGTGGCACGTACCTGTAATCCCACTTACTAGGGAAGCTGAGGCAGAAGAATCACTTGAACCTGGGAGGCGGAGGTTGCAGCGAGCCAGGATCATGCCACTGAACTCCAACCAGAACAACAAGAGCAAAACTCCATCTCAAAAAAATAAATAGGTAAATAAATAAACAAACAAATAAATAAATAAAAGTCATGGACAGTTTATTCTTGCTGAGAAGCAACACGGCAGAGTATATTAGCCGTATTTGGGTTGGTTGGTAAATGTAATGCTGGAAATATGCAGAAATTAAGTTTCTCAGAAATGTAAGACACATAATCCTCAATTGAGTTTGAGGGAGTCAGAGGAACTATTAAAGGTTTGAGAAGATTGAAGTATGCATGAGGTAATTATCACATTTAGCTGTTGAGATGCAAGATTGACTAGATCAATCAAGATTGGGATTCTGCCAAGTGGGCACAATAAAGCGAGTAGGCAGGGCAGTTGAGGGTTAATATTATATATAATAAAGTGATTTTAGTAGTGGGCCATTAATACCAACTAATTAAGGAAGGAAGTAAAAACAAAAGGAGTGATGAGAAATAATTAACTAACAATTAAATAACCCTAGATCCAGTGGGAATGAAGGACTGTATGAGCTAGAATGCACAAAGGTAAGGGTTGGAATGATAGAGGTGGTGATCAGAGAGTGGCATGCTTGGAACTGAGAGAACGGAAGGGTACATTTCTTGTTATTGAGAAGATGTAAGTTGTGTCTATGGGGACATATTGCTTAGGTACGGTAGGCAACAGACTGTCAGAGGAGAGAAGGTCAAGGAACTAAAAAGCCTTTGTATTTTGAATTCCCTCATATCCTTATTCAGAAGTCATCTTCTTAGTGATATTCTTTCTGATCACTCTTAAAATTTCAAAGCCCCATCACCCCACCCCCAAACATACACATTACATAGCTATGTTTCTTGGTTTATCTTTTTCTTCTTCTCAGCCCTTATCATTATCTGAAATACTATATTTTTTTACTTTTTGATTTTATTTATTTTCTGTCTCCTCCACTTGAATACCAGTTCCTTAAAAGCAGTGATTTTGTTTTTTGCTTTACTTCTCTATTTCCCACCTTGAGATTAGGGCCTGACAAATTTGAGGCCCTAATCCTTTATTTGACTTATAAATGAATGGACAAGTTATTGAAAACATTGTTTTTACGAATCTTAAAATAATCATTGTAAAGCTGCAGTATGTAAGAGAAATGACGGTGAATAGGGGACTAAAATTTTTTAAAGAACGAAAGCAAGTGGACCAAGGTGCTGCAAATCTATTAGGAAGGATAAGAGTGATATATTCTGATGGTATAAGCTTAAAATCCAGGGATTTCAGGGAGTAGGAGAAGACAGCAATCTGAAAGTAGCTATAAGAAGCAAGGAAGACCTCTGCCATACCTCCATGGTCATGGTGACAAAAAAGCGAAGGAGACAATGCTATGATGAAAAGAATGTCTTAGGGAAAGAGGCAAGTTTCAGATAGAGTTAGAAGGAAAAAGGAACAATAAAAGAAAAAATACACAAGCAAATACAATCATCCCTCAGTATCTATTTTGTGACAGTATTACTATTTTTCCTTCATAGAGAAAGCATAAAATGATTTGACTTTTGCAAAAAATGTAGAAGAGAAAAACAGGACTCAATGAGGTTTAATTAATTGCCCAACATTCCCTGACTAGAAAATGGTAGCCTCAAGACTTGACGCTCTTTTCATTACATCTAAACCAGGAAGCAGATACAGTAGGTGCTGTGCTAATTTAGGTATAAATATAGTTTATTGGAAACCTTGGATTAGGAAGTAGTAAAATTAAATAAAGCATGGTATGATGGTTAATATTGAGTGTCAACTTGATTTAATTGAAGGATGCAAAGTAGTGTTCCTGGGTGTGTCTGTGAGGGTGTTGCCAAAGGAGATAAACATCTGAGTCAGTGAGCTGGGAGAGGCAGACCCACCCTCAGTGTGGTTGGTCACCATGTAATCAGTTGCCAGTGTGGCTAGAAAAAAGCAGGTAGAAAAAGGTAGAAGGAGCTGGCTTGCTGAGTCTTCTGGTCTTCATCTTTCACCCACGCTGGAAGCTTCCTGCCCTTGAACATCAGACTCCAAGTTCTTCAGCTTTTGGACACTTGGACTTACACCAGTGGTTTGCCAGGGGCCCTCGGGTCTTTGGTCATAGACTGAAGGCTGCACAGTTGGCATCCCTGTTCTTGAGGTCTGGGACTCGGACTGGCTTCCTTGCTCCTCAGTTTGTAGACAGCCTATCGTGGGACTTCACCTTGTGATTGTGTGAGTCAATTCTTAATAAACTCCCCTTCATATATACATATATCCTATTAGTTCTGTCCCTTTAGAGAGCCCTGACTAGTACATATGGGGTTGTGTAGTTGGCTAATATTAAGATGAGTCAAAGGGGAAGATGTTTTTTCAGGGATAAAATTGTTCTGCGTTTGAAAGTAAAAATTCCAAGTTTTAGACTTTTTTTTTTTTGGAATGGATTGATAACTGTCTGGTGTCCCCATAACACTTGGCTAAAGGTACAGGAGAGTAGGTGCAGCTGAGCCTCCTATTTATGTTTCATCTCTCCTTTCCTAGGGCAGAGGAAAGGGATAGTATTATCACATCTTCACCCCTTACGTTCTTCCTTAGAATTTGGACATTTCCCTCTTGCCTAGAAATGCCAAGGATTTACACTCATAGTCCCTTAAAATTAAGATTTTTACCTTTGCCTATTTATTTACAACATGCTTAGACATTTGCTATAGCATCTCATTAACTAATATATGAGAGGGATATATGTAGAATAGTTAATTTTTTTTATTTTGAGTTTCCAATTTTGTAAAAGGGAATAGTTATACTTATTCTAAATATGTATATAAATGTTATATATAATTTTATAGATAATAGGCTTAATTAAACAAGGTTATTTATGCTTTAATGCTAGAGTTTTTTTCTTTTCTGCCCTGCATTGGCTTGCAAAATTATGCAATGTTACCTTCCATGCTTTAAATTTTGCAAACACTGTTCATCTCACAGAATTAGTTAAAGTCTTTCCAGATGTGGATTTGATTAATAGAAGCTTACTAACTGTGGCTAATTACTGATAATGATAGTATCACAAGGCAACTTCCTCTCCAAAGTCACCTTGGTCTTTCCTGGTTGCTAGAATAG
Organism: Rhinopithecus roxellana; assembly: GCF_007565055.1. Taxonomy (NCBI): domain Eukaryota; kingdom Metazoa; phylum Chordata; class Mammalia; order Primates; family Cercopithecidae; genus Rhinopithecus; species Rhinopithecus roxellana. The sequence goes on along the minus strand of NC_044550.1, from coordinate 33,618,001 downwards.
AAAGAAACCCGACAGCCATCCCTCCCCCAATCAAAATGGAAACAGAATAATATTTAAACTTTAATTTGGTTGGCAATTAATACAGCTGATATAACACTAGGCTTTTAGAATAAAACAAATGATCGTTTATAGATATGTGAGAACTTCAGCCCTCCAGACTGGTTTCAGTGTAGATAGATGAATCACGCTGAACTAATGTCTGGATGTTCAGAGTGATGGGCAGTGACCTAATCTTCTTTATCTCCTTTGAACTAGATTTCCATTTTAGTTGTTTCTATCGCCTAGAAACAGAGGAACAGAACCAGTGTGGTAATGATCTAACCTGAAATGAATGTATCTTTCCCTGTCTTACTCATTTTCTAAAGAGGTACAGTCCTCTAGTATTGTTGACTGTTCCCCCTGCCTTTGCTCTTCCAAAGCCATACGCCGCTTCTCAGTAAAATGCCATTAAAAGTGAATTTCTCTAAAGATATGAAAATAGATAGTAATTAATCAGACAACAACTTGGAGATGCCTTATTTATCTTCTATTAGAATAGATAACAAAACAATATAGACAAAGATAATATGCTTTCTCGTACGTCCACTTGGTCAGAATACCATTTGACCAATGGACTCTTACACATATGCACGAATTTCTGCTATATTAAAGAAGCAGTCTGTTGTTCAAAAAATCTGTACAAGAAGTTGAGTTAATGTCCCACACTGCCTCTTTCATAGCAGAAATTAATGCTTATGTGTAAGAGTCCATTGGTCAAACTGTATTCTGACCAAGTGGACGTATGAGAAAGCATTAAAAATTATGGTCATCCAATTCTTATGTGTTTGAGTCATTTAAATCAGTCTAAGAAATGTTTTGTATTATGAAAATGTAAGAAATAGGGTTCAAGCTTCTTTTGATACACTGGAATGGAAAAGAGAATGACTATCTGCAGAAGAGCTAGAGAAACGAGGCAGTGGAAGATCTTGGAAGAGTGAGTGCTTTGCAATAGACAGAGCTGATCTTTAAAAACAAAATATAAATCCTGTATTTGTGCCCATTTTGTGATGATTTCTTTTGCAAGGATATTATGATTATTAAGAAGCAAAATGATGATGCCAACATCTCAAAATAAATCATTTATTTTGGACAGATTCTATATTATGTCTTGCTAGTTATATAGCTTATAACATTCATTCAGTTTATTTTAGTAAAGTGGTCTTGTAGATTTGCATATGGGGTGCTATACAGGGGGTTCTGGAAGGGCAGGGAGCAGAAGGAATATTTTGGGCTTATCAGAGTGCTAAGCTGTAAGAATAGCACCAATGAATTGAACAAAAAGAAAATGTGGGTGACAAGCCACGTATTTTATACTTTGTTCTTGTAAAATTGACCACAGTAATACTGATATTAGTAAATGTCAACATTAGTTTGCAGATGGATAAAATTGTTAATTGAGTTTCACAAAATTCAAAGCATTATATTATGAAATATTTATGTTGTAAAGTGTAACATATATATTATAAGCCTCATGATCCTAAAAATATAATACAAGAAGCAATTTTTAAAATATATGTGATAATGACATTACTCCCCTTTAGGCTTTATTGCCAGAAATTGGATTGCCAACATATGTCCAGTTATTTGGGGGTTAGGGAGAACTCCCAGTGTGCTTATTCATGGAAACTCTTTATATTGGGTTCTCTTGCCTTTTATTGCTGTGTTTTGCTGCTGCCTTTGCTATCACCAACTATTAATAGATTTCTATTGCTGGGTACAACAGTTCTTCACTGATAGCTATTGCTGGAATTTCCAATATGGTCTTAGGGAAAGGGCACAACTCTTTCACTAGCTATTCTTTCTAAAACATGGTATAGGTGTTTTTAAACTTTCCATAGCACAAAAGAGATCATGCTGTAACTGTAAACAAGACTCAGGTATGATGGATATGAAGTGTGGTGTAGAGAAACTTTCATCACCTATTAAAAGTGGCCATACTTGAAGCAAATATTTTCCATAGGGGAAACACCCACACAGACTTTGATGTCCCTAGAAGAACTATCACTGGAGTCTTGAAATACACTTTTTGAAGTGTGGATTATTTATTTTTAACTAATTACCTTGGGTAACACATCACCCATCCATTCCAGATTGCACTGTGTTTATCCTTGACTGGTTTCTTTCCAGACAGAGTCTACATGACCCTTCTGTAGTCTTTTCCAACTAAGCATTGCAACTAGAAAAGACCTGCGTCTCAGAACACATTCTACTGTGCAAAGACATCCAATTATGTATGAGTCAGAACAGTCTAAATTCAGATTTCAAAGAGAGACATTTCTCTATAACAAAGGGTATACACTGTTAGTTCGTGAGCCATATCCACTCAGCAGACATATTCTATTTAACTCACATAGGTTTAAAATTATGAATTGCTTGCCAACATTTAAATGATGGGATATTTTGTGTAAATATCTAGAACATTAGCTTCTTTTGAAAAACTAAAATACATGGCAATCGTAAAGTCAGATTTCTGTATGATCATAATATGTTGAGACGGAGTAAATGTTACCCCTTCAACATAGCATAAAATCTTGGGTTACCTCAAGCCCCACCTGGCTTACTTCACTCATTTACTTTATCAGTCTTCTCTCTGAAGACATTTGAGATTCAATCCCTGCTCCCAAATCTGCAAGGGTGTAAGTAGACTAAGATATAGTTAATTTAGATTACTAAATAAAAAATACACTTCTTGATCTGGAATGGTGCTTTTTTGTTACTTTTAAGACATACATATAGGTAGGTAGGTATTTTCCAAAAACTATGGGCAAGCATTTGACTTAAATTCACATCTAACAATTTACATTAATCTTCTCCAAAAGTACAGTTTACTTTAAAATTAAATTTCAGTCTTCATCCTTGAAGTTCATAGCGCTTCGTAAACTTTAAATGGCATTTTTGCCACTGTCAACAAATCTCAGTCACCATTCTTCATTCAGGTAATGCATTAGGAGATTAAAGGTCTATCTTCTTACAATGAGACTGGAAAGACCAAGCCAGTGTGTGCCCCATCATCATAGCACAGGACTAGTGGAAATTGGAGCAAACCATAGAACAACCTGCCATGTGGTACAAATGGGCTGACTTTTTAAACAAAGAAAACTTTGAAGAAATAATGCAAAAACCATCAATTACTTCAGTTTCAGCTTACATAAGATGTTATGTGTACTGAAATGATGGACCTGCATCAGATTTCTAGACACACATGTCTGTATCTCCTGTCTCTTCTGGTTCTTCAAGGACAGTAAGAATTTATTGAAATAAATATATAAGAACATTCAAAATATTCGTTCTCAGTGAGCTTTCATCATTTAAAACACATTCATTCATTCACTCAGTTTTTCATTCATTCAGACATTCAATGGATATCTATTAAGCCCATAGTCAGAGCTGGTTGTTAAGTCTATAAAGGTAATTTGTCTGCAGGACTCAATAGTCCATTTGGAGGATCTCTCACGTACAAACCTTAATCATTCAATGTAATAAATATTAAAAGCTATTCAAAGACAGAAAGAGAGTGATACAGTAGGGGAGAACCTAAACCTGAAAGATTGATTACTTAGGAAATAGCATTTAAAGTGACATTTAAAGGATGAGTATGGGTTTTCCAGTCAGAAAACAGGTATGGGGTTTGAGGGTGGTGGGGAGGGGATTCCTAATCAGAAAACAAAAAGTAAAAGAAAGCATGGAGACCTAAAAGAGTAAGGCTTCTTCCAAGAATTAGACTCAGTTTTGCAGTATAATGTACCAGGAAAGTATGTTAAATGAGCTTAACTAATTAGACAAGAGTTGCTAAAATGTTCAATCAAACTTCACAAAATCAGGCCAACTGGGAGATGGCTGTATAAATATTTTTTAATCTCGTATAGTTTTCTTTCTTTCACTAATTTGGATTGCCTGCAAATAAAAAGTTTTCAAATAAAGGTCCTGTTAGGCCTATTTTAATTTCCAGATAGCATTCAATACTTTATGAAAAATTAATTTGCTAACAAGTTAAAAGGGTAGGTTTTTCCAACTCTGCCCTCTTACTTAGATAACTCCTTTTCATATGTAGGGCAAGGGTTGCAGGGCAAAATCATGAGTCCAACCCAGGTCAAATGATTACACATCTCAAATTAATTGCAGCTGAGCTAATGAGGCTGTATTGGCTTTGTAGTGGACTAGACAGGAATTGAAAAGAAAGTTGACAATAGAGAAAAATTGGAGTCCATGTAGAAAATTCTTAAGTGAACTTAGATCAGTGCCTCTTAAACTTTACTGCATATATGAATCACCTGGGAATTTGTTAATAATATATATTCTGTGTTCTCAGTATGCCTGGGTTTAATTTTATTATTATGAACTGTTCGTAAACTCCTAGGTGAGGCTGATGCTTTTGGTCCATGGACCACACTGCCAGTAGGAAAAGTAGAATATTTCCTGATCCTTAAAATTAAGAGAAATAAGAAATCTTAGAAAAATACCAATATGTCAATGACATATGTCTTTATAGGAATCAGTCTTTATCTACTTAAAATGAAAGAGAAGCAAATTTAAGTCTTCAAGAGTAAATCACAACATTAAAAAAAAATCTGCTTCTGGATACTTATGTTTACAAATAAGCCAAGTAATTTGCTCATATAGGATGACCAACCACCTCAGTTTCCCAGGAGGATTGTCTTCATATTAACACGGAAAGTCTCATGACCCAGAAATCCCTCGGTCCTAGACAAATGGAGTAGTTGGCCACCCTTTATAAGGCACGTGTTGCAGGAAGAGAGTTTTCATGGTCTGTTCAAAGTGTCATCTTAATGTCTATGAAAACATTATTTTAAAAAATTAAAGTGCTTTATTTGGAATCAATTTGTTTTGTCATTTGGAAGAAGAAAGAAGGGATATTCATCTCTTTTATGACAATGTGACCTAAAACTTACTTGCTGAGACAAGCAATTAACCATGTGACTTTTCTTGCTCTTCCAGTTCTTAAAAACTTGAACTAAAGAGAAAATATTGATTTAACATAGAAAGTGAACTTTATTTTTGACTTTATATCTGTTCGTCTTTGTTTTACCTTGTCTACCTCTCAATTTTTCCACATTGTTTTCTGATATATTATTTTAATTATTCAAAATATTAATGGAACAGAATATCTTCTTTTAAGTTATGAATGCAATCAATTTTGAGTCTTTAATTGTAATTTTTTTCCATAAAATCTTTTAATTTAGCCTAATATAATGGCACATCAACCAGTAATAGGTACATTAAATTGAATCATGATGCTCATATACACATTTTATGACACAATCAAATATCTTAATGCATTAATTCATATCAATCAGTTAATAAAATCAAATAGGAAGCATTTCTCTATTGCCACTAACTGAACTTATCCCATTTACTGGATGAGAAGTCTAAAAAAATCTCAACAACTTGATTCTCAGGACTTTTTTCCTTAGATGTCTGGGACTTAGCTATCACTCTAGGTTTTACTAAGTTTATTGGTTGGTGGATTAACTAAGAAGCTGCCCCAAATTCTACTTTATGCTTCAGGTTTTCATGAAGTCAAACCATTCTTGTCAAATTAGTAACACATGGAATCATGCAAATGTTGTGCCAAATCTGATGGAAAAAGTGGTAATGGTTCCCCAGAGATACCTTAGATCTTGTCTATCAGTGGCACACCATTAGGAAGTTATTACTTCTGGTGCATCGAATAGTAACCCAGAGTCTTAGAAAAGTTAAAAAGTGAATGGACAAAAGCAAATTGTTAGATCAATTAATTAGATTTTTTTTCTTTTTTCTTTTTTCTTTTTTTTTTTTTTTTTTTTTTTTTACTATTTTTAGCCTGGAACTGTAGTGGATATTATTTGAATTTGAGATAACTTAATATACAACATATAGTATCTTATTTTAAAGAGTCAAATACTATTTGGTAAAGCATGATTCATATACCTGAAACAATTAAAACCTCATCTACAAAGAACTATCTATAAACTTAACAGGATTTTATGTTCAATATGTTGCTCTTTTTTCTATTTTTCTCCTTCATCTTCTTTTCTTTTCTTTAGACCCAGTATGTGTTTCATGCCAAGCAGAGTATATTGCATTCTGCTTTACTCAGAGAACTGGTTCAAAGTAGCTTAAGCAGAGAAGGTGATTCATTGAAAGGACACTGGAGTGTATAACAATACTGAAAGAAGAGTTGACTAAATAAACTGCAGGCAGAGTAAGGGTTCCACTGGGCCTCAAGAATTAGACGATAAAGCGGACAGGCCATGTCTGTAATCCCAGCATTTTGGGAGGCCAAGGTGGGAAGATTGCTTGAGGTCAGAAGTTCTAGAAGAGCTTGGGCAACATAGCAAGACCTCCATCTCTACAAAAACAAAAAAATAGCTGGGCATAGTAGTGTGCACCTGTAGTCCCACCTACTCAGGAAGCTGAGGTGGGAGGATTGCTTGAGTCCAGGAGCTCGGGGTTACAGTGAGCTATAATCATGCTACTCACTCTAGCCTGGATGACAGAATGAGACCCTGTCCCTAAAAGAATAAAAATAAAATGATAGGGACATGAATTTCATCAGGACTTTCTCCTTCTCTCCATGCCAGCTCTCTTCTGTCCTACTGCAGACCATAATCCTCCATATGATAGGGAACATCGCTGCTGACAGCTCTTCATTTTACATTTCATGAGTACCACACCAGATGCTACTTTCTTTCCCTATTTGAATGCAAAACATTGCAAAAAAGAATTCAAAGTAGCCTAACAGGGCAGGTAGCTTCCATACCCACATTGATAATATAGGATCAAGTTGCCTGAGTAATAATAAGTATAACAATACCCAGCAAAAATTATGGTGTGGAAGGAGGATGGTTCTCATAGAAAGGGAATACTATTCCTGGAAAAACGAAAAGGAGCTGAGCAATTGGATCATAGAATCCACCATGTACACAATTCTCATGTAATCCTTTCAAACCTTTAAAAGTAAGTATTTGTATTTTATTAAAGATTATTATTTTCATTTTTTCTTTTTTCTTTTTTGAGACTTAGTTTCACTCTTGTTGCCCAGAATGGAGTGCAATGGCGTGATCTCGGCTCACCACAACCTCTGCCTTCTGGGTTCAAGCGATTCTCCCGCCTCAGCCTCCCATGTAGCTGGAATTACAGGCATGCATCACTATGCCTGGCTAATTTTGTATTTTTAGCAGAGACGAGGTTTCCCCATGCTGGTCAGGCTGGTCTCGAACTTCCGACCTCCGGTGATCCGCCTGCCTCGGCCTCCCAAAGTGCTGGGATTCCAGGCATGAGCCGCCGCACCTGGCTATTTTCTTTATATATTTGAAAATTTCTTTCTTTCCCACATTATACTCTGCCAATTTTCTGTATGTAAGGTACCATATGACTGGTAATTTCACCAGTTTAGCTTTATCTTTGACTCTGTTAGAGCTATGAATCCTTCCACAAATGGCTAAATACTGAGGACATCTTGAATAGCGTTTGTAGACCCCTACCTCACTTGAACTCCAAAACCTGCCTGTCTTTCATTTGGTCCTCCTACTTTGAAATTTGACCTTGACCTCTGCCCCAAATCATTGTCTCAGTTTGGGTGCCTCACATGTAGATATGCAGGCTGTCAACTGTCCAACTGGTAGAATGCCATTTTCCAAATGAATGGAGGCCCCTCGGGTTATAAAATGTGGAGGATCCTTCTCAGACTTGTGCATCATTCTAACCATTTCTGCTTCACTAGGCCTTTCCAGCTTATTCCATTTTTCCATCTCCTCTCTTCCATTGTCCAGACTAACTACTTCCGAAGGTGAGATATTTTTCTTTTCTTGTCCTCCTCAGAAAGATGGGTATTTTATACAATAAGATGAATTAATTGGATATGAAGACCTACAGGATTTCTTGCCTAATATGCAATGAACTCTGAAAGCCAAGTTGGTATCCTCTAATACCAACTTCCCAATTATTTAACTGCACCATCTAATTGTAGCCACCTGGTTAACCTGACATCTTTTTCTTGCCTTTGCACAACCATGGCTCAGCTGTGTAGACCATGTGTTTGTTATCACTCAGGGCTTGCCATAAATTCTATCCTCAAGCTCTAGCTAAGGAACTGGTGAATTATCATGTATGTGGAAGGGACTAGCACATACGCATTAATGATGACAATGACATTTAGAAATGGGTCATTTTCCCCTTTCTCAATAAAGATAGTCTTTGCGGATTTAAATCATTAATTCTGGTTTTTTCCCCTCAGTATTATGTTACCATAAAAATATTGAAGTGTAACAAATGATTTGCTTATCTATTACTACTAATGAAATGGTTGGAAACAGCTTAGAAACTGTTTTCTGCTTTTATTTAGCTGGAAAAAAAAAAAACCAGTTTCTATAGCTTCTTCTTTATGTAAATGAAGATGCCTACTCTTTTTGCAGACGTTATTATGGAAGGATATCATTGATCATGTCCTCAGGGTAATAAATAATTACTCTACTAACGTATTGCTCTGAAAGAAACTGACATGAAGTAGTTTCAAATTAACCACTGATAATGGCATGCATTGTTTCATACTTATTACTGCAATCTGATTAACATGCTACTGAATAGAACTGGCAGGAAAGGTTCTTTCTGCTCTATTTTAACTTGTCTTAGTTAAAAACTTGGCTAAATGTGAAATTTACAGAGTTAGAAAGTTAAATCCAGTGCTGAGGAAAACAGGATCACTGTGGTATAATGAGTTTGACCACTGCCAGAATTTTTATTTTATGAATTTATGTTTGATACATTGACATATTTTTAGAATTCCAATAGGAAAAATGTCCTTTATTATATGCACAATCTATTATAGATTAAAACACTATAAATCTCTGATATGAAGTTTTTCAGTAAACTCTTCAACATAAGAAAAACAGTGCAACTTTTCAATGTAAAATGAAATTTGTAAGAATAAAAACATCTCAATTTTGGCCTTGTTACTAAGTTTGCCATAAAAAATCTGAATTACTATAAAATGGAACTTTAAAAATGGTGTGTATTTGCTATTATAATTGTTATTCCTACTTATCTTCCCAAGATAAATGTGATGATATAGAAGGACAAGTGAAATTGTTATGCTTATAAAAGTAGAGTTAATCAGTTACACTAGTGAGCATTTTTATCATAGCTATCCTGTGCCTCTGTCCTAAGTTCAAGGGTGAATTATATACTGAAAATGGTATTTTGATAAAAGTTGCAAATCTACATTTTATGTACCTTAATTATGCAATTATGCATCAGTCTCCATGCAGCAAATGCATATGTTGTTCTATGCAGTTTACAGTTACTAACTCATTTAATTTTAAATGACACGATGGTACTATTAATATTCCTATTTTAATAGATGAGAAAACTGAGGCACAGAGAGGGTAAGTATTTTTCTCAAAGTTTCAGAGCTAATATTTGATACATGGCAGAGCTAGAATTCAAGCCCATGGTGTCTGACTGTAAAAACCATACACTTAGAACTGGGCGCAGTGGCTCATGCTTGTAATCCCAGCACTTTGGGAGGCTGAGGAAGGTGGATCACCTGAGGTTGGGAGTTTGAGACCCGCCTGATCAACATGGAGAAACCCTGTCTCTACTAAAAATACAAAGTTAGCTGGGCGTGTTGGCGCATGCCTGTAATCCCAGCTACTCCAGAGGCTGAGGCAGGATAATCGCTTGAACTTGGGAGGCGGAGGTTGCGGTGAGCCAAGATCACTCCAGTTGCACTCCAGCCTGGGCAACAAGAGTGAAACTTCCTCTCAAAAAACAAAAACAAAAAACAAAAAGCAACAACAAAAAATGCTCGTTACTGATATACTATGCTGTCTCAGCATATGGCCCTGGAAGATGCATTGTATCAGCAGATAAGGTAAAATGTATGCTTTTGGAGGGTGGCTTTGAAACTGATTCTTATGTTGTTATAACTTTGAAATGTTGGCCTGAGCTTTGATTTATAACTGATACTGTTCCCCAGCTGCACACAGCTGATTTGTCTATGGTCTTCTGGTCCTTCCTTGGATCCCTATGTCTATCCTCCTTTCTATGGCCCAGGGTTTACTCAGCACCCTGAACCCTAGAAGTTCACTTATAATCACTGGTTGGCTGTAGCCTCCTCACACTGGCCTGGGCTGTACACTCGTCTTTCCAGCTCTGAGTTTAATGACCCCACATTGGTGACTTGGAATCAGCCAGGGCAAAAGTCTTTACAGCATAGAAACCAGCAAATGCCTTCTCCCCCGTCCCTTGCCCCATCACGATGGCAATCTGGTTACTCACACAACACTGCCTATGATCTACTACCATTCATATCCCAGGATGGACATACCCTGAATATGGAGGTTTTCATATATTTTTACTGTATGCTCCCATATGGCATTACAATATTAACATTTATGGGTCTAAGCCCTTCCTGGACACCAAAGCAGAAGAAGAACAACAACAACAACAAAAATGGCAGGATCTCAGCAATACTGCAGCAGTGGCAAAATATGACATGTGCTTTCCCTTACAATTCTGCATTTATTGCAAACATTACTAATCACTCATGACATGACAGAGCCTGGCCCCAGAGCCAGAATCCTCATCAACATAGCACTCTAAAGTCTCAACAGCCACTGCCAACCACTCAGATTTTGTTCATGAGATGAAATTATTTACTGTCCCTCTTAGAACCAGAAATTCTCATTTCTCCCTAGGATATTCCTACCCTGTATTATTTATAACACTTCCATAAGTTATAGAAAGCTTTCTAAAAATGATGACCATGAAAGAAAACTTGTTAAGTTGCCCCCAAAATTTAAATATTTAGAGCATAAGACCTATCCGCTATTCTGGCTGGTAAAATCAATTATGCAATACTTTACAAAGTACTTCGCATTTGTAATTTTCCTAAGGACTCCATGCTCATGTATTGATATTCATCCATAATAAAATATATATGTTTGATATCAATATTCCTTTGTTAGTCAATGGAAATATATGAGTTCATTGTTCATTGAAACCAGCTCAATGGTAATATTCTTTGACTGGTGATTAAAAGAAAGGAACTTTGTCTTGCTACAGATGTCAAAACTGTATCATTAAAACATTTTCTGAATATAGAACAGAGTAAGAAAAAGTTTAAAATGTTACTTATTATTTTTCATCCTCCTCTTTTCTACCTCAAGCTCAAATTTTTAGAAACAATTCCCTTAATTTGTGCTAGTTTCAAAAAGAGAATTGCAGGGATATATGGAGATACATTTATAGAGTTTGAGTAGCTTAGAGGTATGTATAAAGGGGAGCATTAATCTATCAATACAGTGAAAAGCATCTATAAGTGGTGAGATTGTATGGCCTATATCTGATATAAATAAGCTCACTTAATACCTACATATATAGCAAAGACTACTCATAATCTCAAGAGATTACTATCCAGACATGTGAAAATGGTATATTCACTTGTAAAATTCCCAAATAACATGAAGAATGCATAAATGCAAATTGAGAGGTTTACAACAATAGCTGTCAGAGGAAAACCTGAGCTAACTGGTGAAAGTTGTTAGAGGCAAGGTTCTGAAGCATGAATGAGAATTGGATGAATGAGAAATGAGAACAGAGGGAATGTGAGAAGGCCTGCATGAGCAAAGACTCCAAAGAAGGATGGTGCAAATCTTATTTAATGGAAAAGCACATCAGAATAGGGGCATTTGTAGCGAGGGTAGTGGTCATAAAGAGGAGGTGACTTTGAATGTCAAAACAAAAGAATTGGGTTTTATCTAGAATTGTGTATACTCTCAGTCTATGAGGCCATTATATTTTTATCTCATGTTTTATAGGCAGAAGTATACTAATCTTTATATGAACCCTTGCAGAGCAAGGGTAAGCTTCTTATCTAATGTTACAGGAGCTGTGAAACAAGCATAGGATTAAGACTTAGAAAGCATGAATTTTAATTCTGGGACTGCCGCTTACTAATGGATGATTTTTGCATGTTGCTTAACCTCTCTGAATCTTAGTTTCTTCATGAAGATCATAATACATAGCTGTTGAGATTGGAGAATGGAGATAGGATTAATCATACTTCTTTCTTCCACTCCAGTTCTGAAACCAATTGAGAGATCAACACAAGCTTTGGAGAGGAGATCAAAATATCTGCTTCACTGGCAGGAGTTTTGGATTGCTGGACAAGGTTCAGATCTGTAACATAATCAGGCTTCGTCATCCTGAACCAAAGTGGTTGTTGTATCTGGTAGTTGTCACCTGAGAGCTGACTGACCTGTTTCAAGCATATGTGAGAGGCCTTCTGGAAATGCCCGGAAACATTTAGGTAATGGGATGAGGTATTTCAAAGTTGAACTTCAGCAAGAGCAAGTGGGATAAAGGGCAAAAAGCAGCACACTCCTTTCAAAATGGCCCCATTTTAAACTGCAGGTTAGAGTAGACAATGGAAATATGTGACACATAAAGAAACTGGTGAGATTATTAAGCAGAGAGCCCTGTGGGGAGAATTAAAAAATGGGCAAGAAAAATTTCTCAGACATGGTGATTCTAGAACTGAAAAATCATAGCCTCTTTATCTTCTCTCTCCTTTAAAAGCTTCCAGATGAATTATTGGATCTGGCTACTGAGCAAATATATGAATAATAAGCGAGGATCAGCTGGGTAGAAGAGGTTTCCACCAGAGGTCCATGAAAACCAATGTTTTTAAGCATCTATTGGGCAACTACCATAAACAATCAGCAAGATGTTTAAACAGTTGATTCTGCTGGCGGCCCAGCCAGTTTTTAACTGTATCATGAAAACTGGCCTGGGGGTACAGTCTGAGATTATTCCAGCCCTGCTTTTACACTGCCAGAAATTCCCTTTCTGTTACAAATTTCTACCCCAGTGAGGTTTGCATATTTTTTGGCATTTTCACTGCGCATCCGTGAATCAGCTAGCCTACAGGCCAAGGAGAGGGGAAAAATAATCCCAAATAAAACTCAACCCACTTAGGATGTCTTCATCTATTTTTCAGTGGGGAAAAATACAGCTGGACTGAGTGACTTCAGTCAAAAGCAAACATTACTAGTTGCTTCATTTTTCTAATTTTTGTTTTTGACTCTCAAGTTTTGGAGGGTGTAATAAAGACACAGCCTCAGCAATGTCACTTAGAAGATTGAGTTCGTTATTTTGCAAAGCTTGGGTAGTGACACTTCTGCAAAATGCACAAGCACATGAGCAAACAGAGAGATGTGTGAATTCAGGAAAGCAGCCAAATGCACATCAGAGCTGAGGAATGTCACAGTGAAATGAAGAAAACTTGTAAACACCTATCAGTATTTTTAGGTAGAGAATGTTCTAACATATTGCCAATGGGTGCTGCCTGTGTGTTGCTTCCACTAAGCTTTAAACTCAACTGATATTGAAGGTGATTTGAAAACAATGAAAAATGACAGCTTTATTAGTCTAGATGGTGTGTGTCAGAGAGAGAGTGTATGTGTGTGTGTGCACATGCACGCGATGTGTGACTGCTGCATATACAGACTGTGCATTTTTACTCTGGGCCTTGCACAGACGAGGGAGCCCTCTACTGATTGGAAATTGTACTAGATGTAAACTATAGAGGGATGCTTTCAGTGCATTGCTCATGTATCCTCCAAAATCCAGATATTTTGCTTATTTATTTTTCAAATTATGACAGCACATGCTTTATTTTTGAAAAGGAACTAGAGATGTCAGTCATCATAAGCATACAAGTATATGTAATTCCTTGTATTTAAGGTAAAATTCTTTGATTAAAAATATCTACACCCAGTCTTCAACCTTTTAATATAAAGATGATTTTGCTGTAACACAATTAAACCACAAATGTCTACATGACTATGATGACAATGAGTGACAGATGATAGCCACATTTATCTACTATCATGGTTTATCACACATTATTTTCCCTTATGCGTGTATTTTTTATTTTATATATTTTTTTTCTCAGAGCATAAAGACAGTTTTAAGGGTGACAATTTGAACTAATTCATGTGGACAGGTTTCTATGTGCTATATTTTCATATGCATATTTAAATCATATTATTAAGTCCTGTGTACAGGCAAGATTAATATTTAGTTGCTTTTATGTTTAGATACGTGATTTTTAACCTCATGTCTTTATAAAATAATTATAATTCAACTTTTCAATAATTTAAATCAATGATAAAAGTAAAATATGGCTGGGTGCATTGGCTCACACATATAATGCTAGCACTTTGGGAGGCTGAGGCAGGAAGATCTCTTGAGTCCAGGAGTCCAAGACCAGCCTGGGCAACATGACAAAACCCCAGCTCTACAAAAAATACATGCCGGTATGGTGGTGCATGCCTGTAATCTCAGCTACTTGGGGGGTTGAGGAGGGAGGATGGCTTTAGCCCAGGAGGTGGAGATTGCAGTTCACCGAGATCACACCATTGTACTGCATCCTGGGCGACAGAGTGAGACTCTGTCTCAAATAAATAAATAAATAAATATAAATATTGTTTAGTTATTTTCAACATCACTGGCCTAATCCTATTATGGGATAGTATTTCTTACGCTAAACATGTTTTTTAATAGACTGGTTATTATTACAGTGCCAATCATTCTGATTTTTAACAAAGAATTAACATTTTTCTTGGAAGTTAGCTTAAATGTTTATTAGTTTTATATATGAATTTTACAAGGGAGACTTTATTAAATCAATTCTTTTAGAACTAAACTCAGTTTGAGTCTCATTCTCTACATAACCTTAACCCTAACCCTAGTTGAAGGCACTGTGCGCTGTTGAACAGCTACACCTGGAATTAACACGGCAGCATAGCTGACTGGGACATGAGAGTGACGCAGCTTTAACATCTGCCATCTTTTGATCACCAGCATTAATTTTGTTTCTTCATCCAATGTCCTCATCCCTCACCAATCTGTCACTCTTTCTGTGGTTCCCACATTACAGAATAGCCGTTGCTTTTATTTCATTGAGGATAAAACACAAAATGTCAACCTAGGATGATCGATTTACTCTGCCATTTACAGCCACCACTTACGAAATGCCTACTGTGTGCCAATCCCTTCTCAAAACAATGACCCAAACCTTAGAAATCTCCAGTTTGTTGGTTGGTATTCTTTTTGTTTGCAAATGACAAATCCTATTCAAACAAAGTTCAGCAGAAGAAGGGGACTTTATTACAAAGACACTGGAGTATCTCATATAATCCCAAAGGTCAGGTATTGCTTTCTCAAATGACATGTCCTAATGGCTTCGCCAAAGTTTCATTTATTTCTTACTATGGGTTCACTGAATGTTAGGCATGTTTAAAAACATCAGTCATTATTTCTGGGTATTAAACTACAATGATTTTTGGATATGGCTAATTTCTAATATCCCTAATTTTAATTTTGTTTAAGGGAGAAAATCATTTTTTTGCTGATTTTTCTCTAATGTTGTTCACACATATCTGAGTAAAAATAAATGCCAAATCAGTTTATATACCAGTTAAAGCGTTTCATAAACTTGCTACATACCTTGTAATGCTTGCAAACTAAAGGAGTAGGCAATAATCAACTATAATAAGTGCTATAGAGTTTCACATTTAGTTTTTATTTCTGTCACTTGTCTATGATTCCATAACAAAGCTCTGGCAATGGTCTGTTGTATCCCTTCCCCTTGTGGCTGAACGGCTGGTCAGTGCAGTGACTGGGGAAGTGACCACAGAAGGAGGGCTGGCAGGATTGCCGCTGCGGCGGCTACTGTGTCTGTCCTCATAGTTTAAGCATGTCTCTACGTTGCTGATGGAACAAGTGGTGACTCTCTGAATGTAAATGCTCCCAATCTAGTTTAATTTGCCACCATCACTGGAATCTCCCTTTCATTCTAGCTTGTCTACTGAACTCTGTTTTGAGATTCTGCTCTGGTCTGCAGCTCTGCATAAGAATGCCCTGTATATTAAACCTGAATAACAATAATTCAGTGTATTGATGGACAACTTACATTATTAGCATGCAGCACTGGGATTAGAATATTAGGTGGTGAGATCAGGGATAAGGTGAGATAAGATCATTTAGGATATCTGGTTTCTCAACATTACTGAGGTCATTAGGGACAGGGATGAGAAAGGTTGAGTTGGATATGCATTTCACTTACAGTAAAGACCTGCTTTAGTTAGACTGTTCTCCTATCACTAGATAAAAATGAGATCCTAACGTACAATTTGTTGGGGAGTATGTGCCATTCACATAGCCTATGTATATAGCATTCCTTAGAACATAGCCCCAAATACAGTGCAATGCCCTAGAACTGCCGTTACTTGAATTTGCCTAATAATAGAGATGGATCATGCAGGGTCTGTGCTCTGTTCAATGATCAGAAATGGATACATAAAATTTGGGCACAGATATAAAATTTGTACAGGCAGAGGAAATTTAATCAAGCCTGAAAAAGAAATGATTACATGTTACTTTTTGGAAGGAATCATTTAGTATGCTACATTTCCAATGAGTTAATTTAACTGTCTGGGGAAAAAAATTCCATGAAATATTATGCTCACGTACACTCACCAAAGGAACAGTATTATTTTAATTTGGAAGCTGTTACTCCTCTTCATATATAATCGCTAGGTGAGCAAACTGATTTTTTCATACCATACAGTTGGCAACCGAATAAAAACAGGCAGTTACCCTGTATGTATATTTTCAGCACATTTTGTCTTGTGATAGGATTGAGTTCTAATGCTTTCTTGTTGTTATTCATAATGGTGTAATTTTTGCAATATACTTCAAAGTGAGGGGCTTTCCAAACCTTGTAGCTGAAGGCCTTGAAAGCACACTGTCGCAGGAGGTCATTGGACTGAAAACATGGTTCTGGTTAGCGAGCACAGCCAGCACAGGGGTGCAATGCATTCTGCCCAGAGAAGGCCTGGACTGAGCCATTCGGTTGAACATGTCTCAGCTCTAGTCACCTTCCCAGTCTAGGAATGACAAGAATACTTTTTAATCATACAGCTGATTTGGTCTCACTAAAATCTGCTGTAAACTCCACTGTAAACTCCATATATTGCTTCTGGAAATCTCTTAGACATTCTATTAACTCTTGAAGCCTGATTTCATCTCCTGGACATTGGTTCCCTTCAAAACCTGATGTCTCTTGAAATTTAAATATATAAAGAATAAACTTACAACATGACAAATATATAAAAAAATAAACTTACAGTGGAGATGCTTTTAAGAATAAAGTAGGTAATGTTGATAAATCATTACCTTCAGTGCCTGGGACATAAAAAGTACTCCTAAGACATCATTATTGCCATGACTCTTCTGGGTTTAGTATTCAAGTGAAATTTTGTCAACTGTCCTTAAATCCCAAATAGAATACACATCAGTGCTAAATAAATTTAACTACTCTAGGTGTCAGCATAGATAATCATATAATGATACGAAAATTTAAAATTCAAAGTTGGCAATTACTTTTCCATCTGATTGAAGGAGTTAATGGATAATTGTGAACTTGGTCACCTGTTTTACTCAAGTGTTTCAGTAGGTAGGGTACCCTACAGAGATTAAGACTTGGGGTCCCATGATTTGGAGTCAGAAACCTGAATTCAATTCCAGTTCTTCCATTCAGTAGCCCTATGTTTCAAAGTGATTCACAATTGCTACAACATCCATATTCTCTAACTCTTCCTAAATACTCTTCTTTGACAAGAACTCTGCAAAGCCATTTCATACACAGAAAGAAGAACAAAAGTTAAGAACACAGAATTTAGCATCGGACAGAACTGGTTGGGTCCCCTTTTTAACATTCACTAGCTATGTGACCTTGGACAAGTTTCCAAACCTCTAAAACTTAGTTTCTTCCTCTGGATACTAAAATTAAAAATAGCATTAATCTTACAGTTGGCTGTAAAGATAAGATCAATTATAGAAGAATGCTCACAGCACAGTGCTTGCAACATGCGACATTGTGAAAAATTACTAATTTATTTTATTATTTTCTCATCACTAAAATTGAAATAATTTTATCTTCTTTGTCTATGCTATAGGTTGTTTTGAGTATCAAATGAGGCAATGTGGTATATAAAACTATACATATAAAAAGGAAATTTATAAATGATTTTCTTGAATTTTCTTGGGCAGAAACATACTTGGAAAACAGTGCCAAATGCTAAGGCTTAGAAAATGTTTTGCCAGAAGATATGTTAATCTTAAGGTTCTCTTCTGTCTACTACTTTAACAGTAAGAAAGTAAAACTGGGACAGTAGTTACTCTTACAAAGCTATCACTCTCTGTCAATGACAAAGCTACATTGTCCTAAGTCAGTAAAGTAAAACTTCTTGATGTCATATATACAAAATCACCATCTCAATTAATTTTTTTCCTTTTCAATTAATAAATGAGACACTGTATTTTGTTGTTGTTCTTATTATTCTCCAAATAGGAAGCATTTAGTTTCTGAATATTTTATCTCCCTTAAGATTCCCTGAAAATTAAAAAAAGAAAAGAAAAAGACTATTAACCCAACGGTAGATATTCACTAAAACATATATACTTAGAAATGGGATTTTTTTCATAGACAGGTTTTATGTTTTTTGTATTCTCCTAGGCAGCTTTCCAGATTTTCATTCTTGAATTGATAATCTAAGGTCTGGTCACTGTAAAGAATTGTGTTAACAGTGTATTAGAGTCTTAAAATAGTTTGGAGAAATTTAAAATATATATTTATATAAAGTTACTATGCAGATACTGCTTCTATCATTTCTTCCAAAAGTCTCAAAATTATTGATGCAAATAAAAAAGTGCAGAATATTTTAGTACATGTTTATATTGATTTTATGAGACTAATCTGAAAATATTTACTACATTTATTGATACGGAATTTAAATTCAGGCTTTTTTTCCATTATACTGGCCAATTGGATGGAATTTTATCCAGATTGAAATATTCAAACAAATAATAAATGCACCCAAAAAGACGTAAGTAAAGTAGATATAATGATAGAATTAAAATTAACATCCTCTAATTCCTGGATTGACCGTTAAATAGGAACATTTTCTAAGGATCTATCATTAATTCTCTTTTCTTTTCAGTAATGCATTCCATGAGGGAGATTGCGTCCAATCTTTTTACTTTAAATTTTACTCTTACTCCAAGTGATTTTCCGTTTTCTACCTTTCTTTTGAGGTTCATATTTATATTTTCCAGTACCCACCAGAAAATTGTACCTGTGTGTTCTGAATAACCATAATTGAACTATCTTCTTTACTCTTTGTCATATGCCTGTTTCCTTTATATTTCCTGTACTGTTGAATGCCCCGTTATCTGCCTAACCCTCCGAAGTAGAAATCTAAGATAATTTATCAGCTTTTATCCCCACCAACTTCTACATCTAAACATTTCACAGCACCGTCCACTTTATCACTGAAATAGCTGTTTTAGTCCAGTTTCTAAGCTCTATCTCCTTCTTTGGTGTGATAAGGAGGAAGATGGTCCCAGGCTTTGATGGACCAAAATCTATTGCCTCAAGGACAGGGCAGTAGTAAATTTTTTGAGGAGATTTGTAGGGGGTCAGCTTCTTTTCTGAGAGGACAGCTTGCTGGGGACCAGTCTTGGACAAGTGACCTTTTATTATTCAAATATTATTGGATATTGTTCTAGTCATAGTTATTGAATACAAAAAGTGACTCTTTTACTGCCCTGCTATCTCTGTCTTTGTTTCAAACCTCATTCCCCTCCAATACAGCTACCTTTGTCGAAGTTATATTCCTAAAGTACATAAATGCTCATATTACATACTTAAAATCCTTCCATAAGACCCCATTGCTCATTGAAATCCAAATCCTTATGTGACCAACACAATGACCAGGCCTCACTCCACAGACTTAGGCTTACAATTATTCCCATGACAATTTTTATATCCTATGCAATGCATTTCATTTGGTATTTTCTTCTTACACTCAGTTTTAGGTTTACAAATTCTCACTGATTCTCTAAGAGTTTGCCTAAATATTTCTGTGAACCTCTCCTTGACAGTCTTTTTCTACATTTCCCTCCGGAGTTGTACAATGACACAGCCCTGTCTGTGTGTGTCTATCATACGTATATTTGTAATTGTTCCCTTATAGATTTGCATTTGCTACTAAGTTGGCTGTAAGCTCTTTCAGGAATTTTGCCATTTAAATCCCTGTACTTAGCCAGTCACACAGTAATCAGTCAATATCTGTTTTAAATGAAAGAATGTGTGAGTGAACAGAAATGAAGTAGGCTATGCACTTGAACTAGAAAATGAACACTCTTCTGTGGTTCACTAATGTCTGCACCGTGCGTGAAAACTTTTTGAGTATAAAACTACATCAAACATTTTTCTCAAAAAGAAGTAGTTCTCACAGACATAAAGATGGGAGCAACGGACACTGGAGACTTCCGAAGGGAAGAAGGGTGAGGGCAGAAGGACTGCTTATTGGATGCTGTGCTCACTGCCTGCATGATGGGATCTTCTCTACCCCAAAATTCAGCATCATAGAGTGTTCCCATGTGACAGACCTGCATATGCACCTCCTGAATCTAAAATAAAAGTTGAAAAGATATATATATATTTTTATTATGCTTTAAGTTCTAGGGTACATGTGCATAACATGCAGGTTTGTTACATATGTATATTTGTGCCATGTTGGTGTGCTGCACCCATCAACTCGTCAGCACCCATCAATTCATCATTTATATCATGTATAACTCCCCAATGCAGTCCCACACTCCTCCCCCCTCCCCATAATAGGCCCCAGTGCGTGATGTTCCCCTTCCCGAGTCCAAGTGATCACATTGTTCAGTTCCCACCTATGAGTGAGAACATGCGGTGTTTGGTTTTCTCTTCTTGTGAGAGTTTGCTAAGAATGATGGTTTCCAGCTGCATCCATGTCCCTACAAAGGACGCAAACTCATCCTTTTTTATGGCTGCATAGTATTCCATGGTGTATATGTGCCACATTTTCTTAATCCAGTCTGTCACAGATGGACATTTGGGTTGATTCCAAGTCTTTGCTATTGTGAATAGTGCTGCAATAAACATACGTGTGCATGTGTCTTTGTAGTAGAATAATTTATAATCCTTTGGGTATATACCCAGTAGTGGGATGGCTGGGTCATATGGTACATCTAGTTCTAGATCCTTGAGGAATTGCCATACTGTTTTCCATAATGGTTGAACTAGTTTACAATCCCACCAACAGTGTAAAAGTGTTCCTATTTCTCCACATCCTCTCCAACACCTGTTGTTTCCTGACTTCTTAATGATTGCCATTCTAACTGGTGTGAGATGGTATCTCATTGTGGTTTTGATTTGCATTTCTCTGATGGCGAGTGATGATGAGCATTTTTTCATGTGTCTGTTGGCTGTACGAATATCTTCTTTTGAGAAATGTCTGTTCATATCCTTTCCCCACTTTTTGATGGGGTTGTTTTTTTCTCGTATATTTGTTTGAGTTCTTTGTAGATTCTGGATATTAGCCCTTTGTCAGATGAGTCGGTTGCAAAAATTTTCTCCCATTCTATAGGTTGCCTGTTCACTCTGATGGTAGTTTCTTTTGCTGTGCAAAAGCTCTTTAGTTTAATTAGATCCCATTTGTCAATTTTTGCTTTTGCTGCCGTTGCTTTTGGTGTTTTAGACATGAAGTCCTTGCCCATGCCTATGTCCTGAATGGTACTACCTAGATTTTCTTCTAGGGTTTTTATGGTATTAGGTCTAACATTTAAGTCTCTAATCCATCTTGAATTAATCTTCGTATAAGGGGTAAGGAAAGGATCCAGTTTCAGCTTTCTACTTATGGCTAGCCAGTTTTCCCATCACCATTTATTAAATAGGGAATCCTTTCCCCATTTCTTGTTTCTCTCAGGTTTGTCAAAGATCAGATGGCTGTAGATGTGCGGTATTATTTCTGAGGACTCTGTTCTGTTCCATTGGTCTATATCTCTGTTTTGGTACCAGTACCATGCTGTTTTGGTTACTGTAGCCTTGTAGTATAGTTTGAAGTCAGGTAGCGTGACGCCTCCAGCTTTGTCCTTTTGACTTAGGATTGTCTTGGCAATGCGGGCTCTTTTTTGGTTCCATATGAACTTTAAAGCAGTTTTTTCCAATTCTGTGAAGAAACTCATTGGTAGCTTGATGGGGATGGCACTGAATCTATAAATAACCTTGGGCAGTATGGCCATTTTCACGATATTGATTCTTCCTATCCATGAGTATGGTATGTTCTTCCATTTGTTTGTGTCCTCTTTGATTTCACTGAGCAGTGGTTTGTAGTTCTCCTTGAAGAGGTCCTTTACATCCCTTGTAAGCTGGATTCCTAGGTATTTTATTCTCTTTGAAGCAATTGTGAATGGAAGTTCATTCCTGATTTGGCTCTCTGCTTGTCTGTTACTGGTGTATAAGAATGCTTGTGATTTTTGCACATTAATTTTCTATCCTGAGACTTTGCTGAAGTTGCTTATCAGCTTAAGGAGATTTGGGGCTGAGATGATGGGGTTTTCTAAATATACAATCATGTCATCTGCAAACAGGGACAATTTGACTTCTTCTTTTCCTAACTGGATACCCTTGATTTCTTTCTCTTGCCTGATTGCCCTAGCCAGAACTTCCAACACTATGTTGAATAGGAGTGGTGAGAGAGGGCATCCCTGTCTTGTGCCAGTTTTCAACGGGAATTTTTCCCGTTTTTGCCCATTCAGTATGATATTAGCTGTGGGTTTGTCATAAATAGCTCTTATTATTTTGAGGTACGTTCCATCAATACCGAATTTATTGAGCGTTTTTAGCATGAAGGGCTGTTGAATTTTGTCAAAAGCCTTTTCTGCATCTATTGAGACAATCATGTGGTTCTTGTCTTTGGTTGTGTTTATATGCTGAATTACGTTTATTGATTTGCGAATGTTGAACCAGCCTTGCATCCCAGGGATGAAGCCCACTTGATCATGGTGGATAAGCTTTTTGATGTGCTGCTGAATCCGGTTTGCCAGTATTTTATTGAGAATTTTTGCATCAATGTTCATCAGGGATATTGGTCTAAAATTCTCTTTTTTTGTTGTGTCTCTGCTAGGCTTTGGTATCAGGATGATGTTGGCCTCATAAAATGAGTTAGGGAGGATTCCCTCTTTTTCTATTGATTGGAATAGTTTCAGAAGGAATGGTACCAGCTCCTCCTTGTACCTCTGGTAGAATTCAGCTGTGAATCCATCTGGTCCTGGACTTTTTCTGGTGGGTAGGCTATTAATTGTTGCCTCAATTTCAGAGCCTGCTATTGGTCTATTCAGGGATTCAACTTCTTCCTGGTTTAGTCTTGGGAGAGTGTAAGTGTCCAGGAAATTATCCATTTCTTCTAGATTTTCTAGTTGATTTGCGTAGAGGCGTTTATAGTATTCTCTGATGGTAGTTTGTATTTCTGTGGGGTTGGTGGTGATATCCCCTTTATCATTTTTTATTGCATCTATTTGATTCCTCTCTCTTTTCTTCTTTATTAGCCTTGCTAGCGGTCTGTCAATTTTGTTGATCTTTTCGGAAAACCAACTCCTGGATTCATTGAGTTTTTGGAGGGTTTTTTGTGTCTCTATCTCCTTCAGCTCTGCTCTGATCTTAGTTATTTCTTGCCTTCTGCTAGCTTTTGAATGTGTTTGCTCTTGCCTCTCTAGTTCTTTTAATTGTGATGTTAGAGTGTCCATTTTAGATCTTTCCTGCTTTCTCTTGTGGGCATTTAGTGCTATAAATTTCCCTCTACACACTGCTTTAAATGTGTCCCAGAGATTCTGGTATGTTGTATCTTTGTTCTCATTGGTTTCAAAGAACATCTTTATTTCCGCTTTCATTTTGTTATGTACCCAGTAGTCATTCAGGAGCAGGTTGTTCAGTTTCCATGTAGTTGAGCGGTTTTGATTGAGTTTCTTAGTCCTGAGTTCTAGTTTGATTGCACTGTGGTCTGAGAGACAGTTTGTTATAATTTCTGTTCTTTTACATTTGCTGAGGAGTGCTTTACTTCCAATTATGTGGTCAATTTTGGAATAAGTGCGATGTGGTGCTGAGAAGAATGTATATTCTGTTGATTTGGGGTGGAGAGTTCTATAGATGTCTATTAGGTCCGCTTGGTGCAGAGATGAGTTCAATTCCTGGATATCCTTGTTAACTTTCTGTCTCGTTGATCTGTCTAATGTTGACAGCGGAGTGTTGAAGTCTCCCATTATTATTGTATGGGAGTCTAAGTCTCTTTGTAAGTCTCTAAGGACTTGCTTTATGAATCTGGGTGCTCCTGTATTGGGTGCATATATATTTAGGAGAGTTAGCTCTTCCTGTTGAATTGATCCCTTTACCATTATGTAATGGCCTTCTTTGTCTCTTTTGATCTTTGATGGTTTAAAGTCTATTTTATCAGAGACAAGGATTGCAACCCCTGCTTTTTTTTGTTCTCCATTTGCTTGGTAGATCTTCCTCCATCCCTTTATTTTGAGCCTATGTATGTCTCTGCATGTGAGATGGGTCTCCTGAATACAGCAGACTGATGGGTCTTGACTCTTTATCCAGTTTGCCAGTCTGTGTCTTTTAATTGGAGCATTTAGTCCATTAACATTTAAGGTTAATATTGTTATGTGTGAACTTGATCCTGCCATTATGATATTAACTGGTTATTTTGCTCGTTAGTTGATGCAGTTTCTTCCTAGCCTCGATGGTCTTTACATTTTGGCATGTTTTTGCAATGGCTGGTACCGGTTGTTCCTTTCCATGTTTAGTGCTTCCTTCAGGGTCTCTTGTAAGGCAGACCTGGTGGTGACAAAATCTCTAAGCATTTGCTTATCTGTAAAGGATTTTCTTTCTCCTTCACTGATGAAACTTAGTTTGGCTGGATATGAAATTCTGGGTTTAAAATTCTTTTCTTTAAGAACGTTGAATATTGGCCCCCACTCTCTTCTGACTTGTAGAGTTTCTGCTGAGAGATCTGCTGTTAGTCTGATGGGCTTCCCTTTGTGGGTAACCCGACCTTTCTCTCTGGCTGCCCTTAAGATTCTTTCCTTCATTTCAACTTTGGTGAATCTGGCAATTATGTGTCTTGGAGTTGCTCTTCTGGAGGAGTATCTTTGTGGCGTTCTCTGTATTTCCTGAATTTGAATGTTGGCCTGCCTTACTAGGTTGGGGAAGTTCTCCTGGATGATATCCTGAAGAGTGTTTTCCAACTTGGTTCCATTTTCCCCCTCACTTTCAGGCACCCCAATCAGACGTAGATTTGGTCTTTTTACGTAATCCCATACTTCTTGCAGGCTTTGTTCATTTCTTTTTCTTCTTTTTTCTTTTGGTTTCTCTTCTCGCTTCATTTCATTCATTTGATCTTCAATCGCTGATACTCTTTCTTCCAGTTGATCGAGTCGGTTACTGAAGCTTGTGCATTTGTCACGTAGTTCTCGTGTCATGGTTTTCATCTCTGTCATTTCGTTTATGATCTTCTCTGCATTAATTAGTCTAGCTCTCAATTCTTCCACTCTTTTTTCAAGATTTTTAGTTTCTTTGTGCTGGGTACGTAATTCCTCCTTTAGCTCTGATAAGTTTGATGGACTGAAGCCTTCTTCTCTCCTCTTGTCCAAGTCATTCTCTGACCAGCTTTGATCCGTTGCTGGCGATGGGCTGCGCTCCTTTGCAGGGGGAGATGCGCTCTTATTTTTTGAATTTCCAGCTTTTCTGCCCTGCTTCTTCCCCATCTTTGTGGTTTTATCTGTCTCTGGTCTTTGATGGTGGTGACGTACTGATGGGGTTTTGGTATAGGTGTCCTTCCTGTTTGATAGTTTTCCTTCTGACAGTCAGAAGGACTGTCTGTTGGTCTGTTGGAGATTGCTTGAGGTCCACTCCAGACCCTGTTTGCCTGGGTATCAGCAGCAGAGGTTGCCGAAGATAGAATATTGCTGAACAGCGAGTGTACCTGTCTGATTCTTCCTTTGGAAGTTTCCTCTCAGGGGTGTACTCCACCCTGTGAGGTGTGGGGTGTCAGACTGCCCTTAGTGGGGGATTTCTCCCAGCTAGGCTACTCAGGGGTCAGGGACACACCTGAGCAGGCAGTCTGTCCGTTCTCAGATCTCAACCTCCGAGTTGGGAGATCCACAGCTCTCCCCAAAGCTGTCAGACAGAGTCGTTCGCGTCTGCACTGGCCCCCGCTGTTTCCCCTGTTGGTCTTCAGCTGTGCGCTGTCCCCAGAGGTGGAGTCTACAGAGACAGGCAGGCTTCCTTGAGCTGCTGTGAGCTCCACCCAATTCGAGCTTCCCAGAGGCTTTGTTTACCTACTTAAGCCTCAGCAATGGCGGACGCCCCTCCCCCAGCCTCACTGCTGCCTTGCCGATAGATCACCGCAGACTGCTGTGTTAGCAGTGAGGGAGGCTCCGTGGGCGTGGGACCCTCCCGGCCAGGCGTGGGATATATTCTCCTGGTGTGCCTCTTTGCTTAAAGCGCCGTATTGGGGTGGGAGTTACCCGATTTTCCAGGTGTTGTGTGTTTCAGTTCCCCTGGCTAGGAAAACGGATTCCCTTCCCCCTTGCACTTCCAGGTGAGGCGATGCCTCGCCCTGCTTCAGCTCTCACTGGTCAGGCTGCAGCAGCTGACCGGCACCGATTGTCCAGCACTCCCTAGTGAGATGACCCCAGTACCTCAGTTGAAAATGCAGAAATCACCGGTCTTCTGTGTCACTCGCGCTGGGAGTTGGAGACTGGAGCTGTTCCTATTCGGCCATCTTGCTCCGCCCCCCGAAAATATTTTTTAAATAGTGTTTCTCCATCAATTACTTGTCCATGTAGTCATTGATTGTATTAAACACACTAGACAAATGAGTTTTGATTTGTACACTCTTCTAAGGTAGTCAGACTCATTGTTTTTGTAGTTGGTAAGAATAAACTTTAAATTTCCTCCTTATAATAGCATTTTACATCCAGAAATTATAATTTATCTGGGAATACATTTCTTACATTATTCAGGGTTGATTCACCCCCTTATAAATGTTGGCTGAATTTTGTTTTCAGCAACAGGATTCATAAAGAATTGTTCAAAGCTAGAGAGAACACTAGGTTCAAGCTATAAAATAAATGAAAGATTATAGAGGGATGAGGTGTGTATATGTATATGAATTGTGTGTGTATGTGTGTATATATGTGTGTGCTGTATGTATAGTGTATATTCTGATGGTTTACTTTGGAACATAAAAACATCTTGTAAAGCATCTTTTTTGGACTAAACAGAATTTCATCACCTCTGCTGGAAAACTAGAAAATTACATCTTTTGTATATTAATTTACGCTGTGATAAATTAGTTTGGGTTATTGTTACTTCATTATTTTTCATAATTCTCCTACCCTCAATTTATTCAATTCAATCTCAGAGTTATAGCTTCTGGTACTTGACTATAAAGTTGTATATATGTCGCAGAGGCAAAGAGATATTACCCACAAGAGCTTACAAAATAGATCCTAAACTTTAACACTTGTCAGAAGTATTAGCACTTATCAAATTGTGCATTGCTGTTTAAATAAAGCACTTGTGACTGTGTCCCTGTAATATGAATGTTACTTGACCCAGAAAACTATTCCTCCTGGAAAACATGTGCAATATCTGCCAAAAAGGCACTTGGATACTTTGTTGTGACAAGACTTATTTCCTCTCTTGGGCAAGATTTGAAACCAGAGCCAGGAGAATTTGTACTGGTCAATAATTCCCAGACAAATTTTTGGATAAGACATGAAGAATTAGCCTCAGCCTCAGCCCATTTCCATTTGGCTAATTTTTTTGCACCTGTTAAAATTTTTCTGCATGCTGAGTGGCCTTTATGCTCTCCAGATAGTTTGTCTCAGGCCACAGAATCCTGAGTCTATGCATGATTAAAACATTGATATGTCCTGCCAGAGTGCTTTATTTTTCAGTACACTTGGTGCAGAAACCGTAAACTGGACTGAATGCTTACAGGTAAAAGGTATGAATCTTTTGTTATAGATGGGTGTTGCTCTAACAAAATAAAACGCTGAGTCTCTGGTATAACTCTACTTTATTCTTCTAATGGCTGCTGTAACAGGAATGAGTTACAAATGATGATAAATAATAGAAAGTTTGACCAAGAGTAGTATAAAAAGAGAAGGGTTTATTTTTCTTGCATGACCAGATATTGAGGGGTAGGCAGTCCAGGCTGACACAACAGACTCTGAAAAATCTCTTTCACTGTGTAATCCTAACATCTTGTCTTTCATCCTCATGCTTTTCAGATCATGGTTACCAGATGGCTGTTGCCCTTCCAGGCTTCCAGCTCCTATGTTCCAAACTGAAGAAGAGGTTGAGAAAAAGGGTCAGACATCTTTCTCCTAGTGCAGCTTCGTTTGATTAGGAAGAAACAATTCTCCCCCTGAGATTTCTGCCTACATCTCATTGGCCTGAATTGTGACACCTAGTTATTTCTGTTTCACTCTCTAACAAATGTAGAATGTGTTAGTAAGGAAGACTGGAGTAGCATACTTAGAAATGGCGACAAGCAATGCCTCCCACAGCTGCACAATATCCCAGTTTGTCAGAATCTTCCATGTGTTCCTTCAGATCTACTCTCTACCCTTCTCACTCTGCTGTGTACTCTGGAGGCTGATCTCCAGGGCTACATTTCACAGGCCACCGTTGTTTCCCAGGCCAAGTTCTTTAGAAATAGATCCTGAAGTGGGGATTTGAGTACACATGACATATTGAGAGAGTGCTCCCAGGAGCAACCCTCATGGGAGTGAGGGAGGCAGACAAGGAATGAAAAGGAGCTATGGAAGAATGTGGTTTCAGGTGAAATCTAGCTTTGGCATGATCCCATGGAAAGCTCTGGAGTGTAAATTCTGATGCAGAGTCTTTTACAACTTGGGACAAGGAAACAGGGACTTTGCAGAGCCTCTTCAGTCAGTCCTGGGCCATGGCCCCTAGGTGGGGAAAGAATGTATGATTCCCAGGCACCTCCAGGTAAGGTGACCTCAAACACCTAATGGTAAGCCTTCTGAGAAAGGTGTAGGTGTAAGTCTATAGCAGAAGCACCTGCAGCGACTGAGGAATGAGCACACCAACCAAATCATTGAGGGGGATCTCAGGGCTCTGGGCTGCATAGCAACAGCTTCTATCTGTGCTTTCTGGCTTCCACTAACTTTGGCCAATGGAGAGCTAGAACAGGTGATGAAGGTATTTCCCTTGGCTCATTCTCTGCTGGGTTTCTTCCCAAGGATTCTTGGACGAGTGAGGAAATGTCATTTCATGAATGTTAAACTAATTTGACTTAATTTATAAAAGATATGAGGCATATCAGAATACTTGAGCTAAACAGCAAAAGATCATCAAGTAAAGAGTAAATAATGGTCTTTCGTGGAAAAGAAAATTTATTTAGATTTTTTAATTCACAGTTATTGAATAAAAATAACTCCAAGCAGATATAAGTTTGAGTATTTCACTTTTTAAAGATTGTTTTTTAATAAAAATCTAGAAAATAGAGGTTTTCCTAAATCATAAGAAATTTCAAACTATATAACAAACATGACGTTATCTTCAAACACGTAGAAGTAAGAAGAACATGGAAATGTTTATATAACCGTGAAGAGAGGAATCACATACAAATTATCCCCCAAACAATTTCTCTACAGACTGTTTTCTTATCATTGTGTATCAAGTGTAGTCTTGAATTAAAGAGAAATTTGAAAAAGAAATAGCAGTATACTACATTTTATAATCTTCTTTATAATATTCCAGTGTTTAAAAATTTTTAAGTCAAACTTAAATACTCTGTGAACCTAGCTATTGCTTTAAGAGGAGGTGAAATTGCTGCATAGGGGATAGTGACTTATATGATACATTTAAAATGTTTTGCAATAAATTCTATGATAATCACGCATCCAATTCTACCCTATTGCAATAATTAAACATAATTTGTAAAATTCATGATTAATTTCTGAATATAAGGAATACTTTTAAAATGTCATTTAAAAATCCCAAGTATTACTTTGTCAACAAAATGAAGTTTCTCTAAATTGAAACTTATTAAAACAAACCATCAAAGAGCTACAATGTTCCAAGAAAGAATGGCTAATCTGTAATTGCTACAAAATATTGCCAAATTATGTGAAAATAGTGATTACAACTACATAATTGGTGATTTTGCTGAAAAGAAGGTAAACATAAATTTATTAAAAACATGTATTTGTGAATTATGTATCTTCATTTTATTATTTGTTAGAGCACAGCAGGCCTAAAGAGAACATTCAGAAAAGCTAATAATTAAATTAAGCTCTCTTGATATTTTACTGGCTTGCAGTCATATAAAAATACATAGCTTTATGCATACATATGCATTTGTATATACAGTGATCTTGTTACTATTAAGGTATATGATCAAGATAAGAGAATAGGACATGTTTTATTTATGAGTTATTTGCCTTATTTACAACCTTTAAATATTAGATGTGTCTTATGTCATTTTCCATTTGTTGTTTTGCTCTAGTCCCACAAATGAGAGCACCTGCCTCTTTACATATTCAAGAAAAATTGTAAATACTTATCCCTTGAGGACATTTTGTGTGGTTTTAGCCATTTCAGAAAATCTTATGTTCAGGTCACAGTGATTTAAAGATTTTTGGTTTAGGACTTAAAGTTGTTATGTTTCCTCTCTTGGAAAAATATAAATCATGGAAGTAATACTATATAGGTTCAGAGCAAAGACTTTAAAAACAAATCTCAGTATAAAACTTGATCTCATCAATATTATCTAAGAAGATGTGGGCAAGTTAATTTTTTTTACTTTAATTTCAGTTCTAAATTCAAGACAATTTAATTACTTCATTGGGTTTTTGCAAAGACTCTTAGTCTTCAGCTCAGTAAACAGTCGTATAGTGACTGTTATTAATGTCATGTCAACAAGGCATGTGGCTGGATAGCACACACACCAGACTTGCCAGAGCAGCATTCTAAGATGGGACTCTGGTTGTCTATGCATTCTCAGGCAGACACAGAGGACTAGTCGAGCCAGACTTCCAACCCTGGAAGAAAGACTATTCCCTCTGTTGGGGGAAGTTCTTAAGCAGGAAAATTACAGACCCCTCCATCAATTCCCTGGCTTGAGCAGGGGCTAGGATGCAATAGCAGTATGATTGTGGAGGAATCTTGTCTCCAGCCTCATATTTCTAGCAAGTGAGTGCACATGTTTGGAGGATGGAGCACCAGCCTCCTCAACACTATACAATCGGGGGGCTGCAGTCCCAGGCACACAGTGGAGCTGAATGACAAGGGAAGCTTGCTGCAGGGTTTACCACTTCCACATTTATGTTGCGGGAAGCTCTGTCTCCTCCTCTGGTGTGATGAGGAGGATGATGGTCCCAGGCTTTGCTGGACCAAGATCTGTTTCCTCAAGGACAAGGCAGTAGTAAATGTTTTAGATTTGTAGGGGACCAGCTTCTTTTCTGAGAGGCCATCTTGCTGGAGAACAGTCTTGGACAAGTGACCTTTTATTATTCAAATATTATTGGATATATACTCAAAGGAAAATAAATCGTTCTACCAAAAAGACTTATGCACCCATATGTTCATCACTGCACTATTCATAAAAGCAAAGACATGGAAACATAGGTGACCATCAATGGTGAACTGGAAAAAGAATATGTGGTACATATACACCATGAAACACCATGCAGCTCATATAGAAGACTGAAATCATATCCTTTGCAGCAACATGGATGCAGCTGGAGGTCATTATCCTAAGTGAACTAATACAGAAACAAAAAAACAAATACTGCATGTTCTCACTTGTAAGTGGGAGCTAAACATTGAGTACACATGGACTTAAAGATAAACACTGTGACCTACAAGACGGCGAAGGGTGGGAAAAGAGAAAGCTTTGAAAAACTACCTATTGGGTATTATGCTTGATACCTGGGTGACAGGTTCAATAGTAATCCAAGCCTCAGCATCAGGCAATATACCTTTGAAACGAACCTACACATGTACCACCAAATCTAAAATGAAAGTTGGAAAAAATATTTAGTATGTGTATATAATTTATATGTGTATATATAATATGTGTATTTAATATGTGTATATAATTTATATGTGTATATTTAATATGTGCATATAATTTTAATTATGATAAAACGAGCTTATATTTTCATTGACTACCACTTACATTTTGGACTATCTAAGCTTGAATAGTAATTCACTTATAATCTTCTATACAAGTATGTATGTGGAAGGAGCTTGTTTAATACAGAGCTACATTTTATTCTAATCTATAAGAGATCTTTAAAAGGAAAGTGCAGTTTGTAAGTGCATGTATTTTTAATGACAAGGGAAAAGAGGTCACAAATAATTACAATTAAAAATGTCAATATAAAGAAAGGAAGGTGGTAAAATGTTTTGGTATAAGAATTTATGACTGAATAAAAAATTATCCTAAAAAGCTGTATTTTGAGATAGGTAGATGATTTGATCATGGCTTTCACTTTATTATTCTCTCTTTATGTGAGAACTCTGTACAACAAATTCATCATGCAGACAAATGCAAAAAAAAAAATTTAAGTAGCTGATCTTCCATGTGCCAAAATTCCACCCCAAATTGCAGATATAAACCCTTGCCAACAAGAGTTTATTTTTAAGACTCGGACAGTCTGTTCACTGTGGCAATTCTAGCAGGCGCCATCAAACCACTAATGACATAGAAGAGAAATGAGAAAGAATTGACTTGGAGTAACTTAGTGATACTACATTGTAAACTAATGTCAAGCATGCACTGTTCCCTTAGAGATACTAATAAAGTTGATTGAAGAATATATGTGCTTTAGTTCTATGAGACTCCAAAAGAGATGCCTATTGCTCATTTTTTTCCTTAAGCATGTGAAATTGTTAGTCAGTGTGCTCTTGCAAGGGCAAGTTAGATTTTTGTTGTAGGATACTCAGTTTTCTTCCTCCCCCGAAAATGTTAATTTTAGTGCTTCAAGAAATAAAGAATTAAGATTGGTAATTTGCCTCTTTATAAGACTTGGGTACATGGTCTCACAGCCTATCATAGATCAGGGGAATAGATCAGGGAAATTCTCTTATTCCTTCCACAACTGAATGTTATTCCTGGAACAATATAGTCTCCCCTTGGGCAAGGCAGAAGTGATTTGAGAGTTTCTTGGAATAATTGATTTTATATATACAAGCATAATGTTTGCTTCCTTCGTCTGTTTTAGTCTACTGCAAAAGTCTGGGGGATTCTGACAGTCTTGGATAGGTGAATACAAGCAGGTTGACCAGGGGCTAGAACTTAACACTATTCTTAATAATTCGTCATGACCCACATCTTTCCCTCCCACCTTTTGTGCACTATCTCCTCACTGGCTCAAGCTTGCTTTATTCTATACAAGCTAAGGAATGTTGACATTTTGTCCTGCTTTTTCCATTTAGAGTATCTGATCCTGACCACTGCTGATCTTCCCTACACCTCATAAGCTAAGTTCTTCCCTTTAAACTCTGGCCCTGATTTTGACCCCACTACTCCAGTCTTGTCACTGCTTGTTTGTAATGACTGTTCCCTGTTGAGCCACGCAGAACGAACACCTCCATTGTGGGCTCTTATTATTTATAATATTTGAGTTTCTCATTCAGATAAGTTTTATTAAGTTATAAAGTGCTTAGAAGAGTTAGGTAAATATGTAAGTAGGGAAGAAATGAGGCCCAGGAATTTTCTTCGTTTTCCCCCATGACCCTTCTTACGCTATCAGAAGTGGAGTAGGTTTAAGACCCAGAAAACAATCCTACCTGGTCTCTAAACAAATAATGTCTGGCAGCAAATACATGCTAGAAATTTTTATTTCAATAATTATTGTTAAGAGTAAAGTATACTTGTTTTAAACCATAGGCAGGTATAACAGTTACTTTTCCTTCTTTATAATTAACTATTACATTCAAGTATATTCTACACTGAACAAGAAGTCATTTCAAACAGTGGTGCATGAGAGAGAAGAGACAAGTTAAAATAAGACAGGAAACAGTTACTTTCTAGTGTTATTTGTAGGTTAGCATGTAGCCAGGGGCCCAAAGAGAGGCTTCTGAAAAAAAAAAGTGTACTGCAAACACTTAAAGGAAATTTGTATTATTCTGACAGAAGGCACCCATATTGATTTCCTAAAGAAATTTCAAACATGGTACTACAAAAAAGAAAAAAGAAACAAGAAAACAGACTTTTCCACTTGAAATAGTAAGTGATAAAGAAAAAAATGGATGAAAGCCATACAAGGGGCTTAGGATTATATAATGGAAACAGACTAATTCTCTGGAGACTGGACAAGTTCCTATTAAAGATTGGTTTAAAGAATAATTCTGGGTGCATTACTATATCCACTATGCCTTATATCAACACATAATATGGTGGCTAGTACATTAAAGTTTACTATGTGTTTTCACTTTTAACTTCTCAATTAATGTTAATAGTGACTATGTGAACTTTACAATTCTGCCCACCATTTTATTTTTTAGTTGAATAAAGTGAGACCCAGAGAGCTGTCAATAAGGTAACCCTCAAACAGGCTTGTATTAAAAGCCCAAACTTGATCTCTTGACTATTGACTCTAAAACTTATGACTCATTCCTTTACCCTTTTTACTCCATCACAGCTACTTTATACAATGTTGTCATGAACCATGAAAATTAGAAAAGACCTTACAGATCTAAGTTGTCCAAACTTTCTTCCAAAGCAGGGTAACTCTGTAACTCTGCCAGTGGTCCTGTCTCAGGATTAGAATTATTTTCATCCCATTGTTGAAGTTCTCTAAATCATTACAAGATTCTTTCATATAAGAGAGCAAAATTTTACGTAGAGTGTATCCTGGTCAACCAAGTAATAGCTAATGTAGTGTAAACGCAATGCCTTTAGGTTTGAATTTTTAAAATAATCTTAAGACTAACCTTAAGAATAATTCTACTCTAGAACAAATAGAGTTACAGCAAAATTTCTTATCTGTGGTGAAATTGGATGAAAGACAGAATGTGCTCTTTAGCCACATCAAGACCCAGATTCAAATCTTAGCTTCACCCTATGTTAGTTCTTACTCAATTTTTTAAAAACTAAAATGAGTATGATAACACCTTTCCCAGGGTTATTGTTAACATTGATTAGCATATGTGCAAAGAGGACACTTTAGTAAACAACTATCCTTAGTCATGGCTAATGACTTTTACTCACAATAACCTTATACAATAGAATATGAATTTTCTAGTTGGGAAGTATTGTTTCTGTAACCAATCTTTTGATGAACTACCTTACAGTTTATGAGAATTCCAACAATTTATTTTCATATCTTGAGAAACTCAGAAAATACTTAAGAACAAAGTTGATGAAAGAATAAATAAATGGATTAGTGGAAACCTACATATTTACTTGCATAGGAGAAGGTTTTCACTCGGTATATGCATGAAATAAGTTTTCCCATCCCAAACATTTTCATATTGGCGTTCAGGAAGGGGAACATTTGAGGTATGGTAGGGTGGCCTATTGCTGCAGGCTTATCATCTCTTTATTGTTGTTTCCCCTTTTCCACTCTAAGGTCTTCATACACCCCTCTAAACTAGTGAAATTGCCTGCAAGTTAGTAAATGTGTGTGTTCTTGAATGATTCTAAATTGAGAATCTTGGCAATTAGGGTTTGGGCATAGGAAGACATTTAAGCATCACAATCATTCCATAATACAACGATTTCAGTTTATTTTGCTCCCTTAGGTCTTATTTTTTCCTGAAGTAATAGGTCTGGTTGACTGTATTTATGATATCTAATTATAATTCTATGTAGGCAAGGCAAGCCTCTGATGAGCTCACAATAAAAAAGTGTTCATTTTAAGCAAAGAAATGAACTCTAATTGCTGCAACGTGTCCCTGGTTTAGGAGTGTCATTGACAACAGGATAGACCAAAATTATGCAATTTATATATTTGTGTGCCCTCATTAAAATCATGAGAAACATTAATGTGTATAAATGGTAGAGATTTCCAAATCTAAAATTATGCTAAATATCCAGTGTGGTCTAAATTGTGCAGATTGGAATTATGACATATACTTTTATGACTCTGGAGGTCTAATTTATGAACATTGTTACAAGGTTGTTAATGAAGTGAAAATGAAGTCAAATTAAATTTCTTCCTGGTGGCATTAAAGCTCCAATCACAACACATAGACTAATAAATGTTACTTTTTAGATAGTGACTGTCCCATCAAAGCCTCTTTAATTTGAGTGAAATTGTAATAGGGAATGTTTTGGACACTAAAGAAAATCATAGTATACCAGCTCTATATAGAGCACACATTTTGTTCAACATTCAAATTTTGAGCTTCTAGTTTATGCAAGGCACTGTATTCATTGCTGGGTAATATATACAATGTAATGAGGCAAAGTTTGAAACTTAAGGGATTCACAAACTAGTAAGGTGCTATCAGTTGTGAGAGGCACCCTTATTTCACATAACACAGAGTAGAGGAAAACAAAACAAAACGCTGCCAAGTAATTATAAGATATCACTGCATTCACTGAAAGATGCATGCCAATTCCAAATATGTTTCAGCGTGAAAATCTATCCTAGAATTCATGAAATATGGTGGTTGAGAACTTGCATATAAACTATGCTTTATCAAGAGCTGTAACAAAGATGTAACATGTCCCAAAAACACAGGAGGTAATACTGATTTTGACCAGAAGATCAAAGAAAAAACAAGTATGTGAATCTTTGAAAGAAGACTAGAGTTTAGCCTTATGCATAAAGGGTGGATAAAAGAACAGCACTCTCATAAGAGAGAACGGATGCTTAAAAGTTTGGAGAACCACAAGAATCATGTAAAAGTGAACAATAAGCCACATGAGAATACTAAGAAACAAGTGAAACAGAAGACAAATTGGAAGTTTTGTCTGAGGCATTCATATACAATAGAATGCTGAACCGTATGAAACATTTCCAAGGATTTGGCTGAAAACCAATTATGTGACCCTTTTGAACTTCTCAGCATATCAAATTGCAAAAACACTGAAAAACAAAAGTGGGAAAATTAGACAGAAGGATTTCTTGAGAGAAACCTGCACTGGGAGATCTCTAACTCTTCCATTATTACTTCTTCTCATAATTTAGTGAGAATTTCAATGGGGGGGTCACCAGAGGCTTTAATGTGTGTGTCCTGTCATCAGGGATATGTCAAACTGCAACCAAACTCTGGACCCATGGTCTTTGCAGCAAAATAGGAGTTACAGCTTCATTTATAGCTAGTCAGATATATGTAAATTTGAAGGACGGGCCATGGAAACTAAAGTGGGTTAGTTGCTTTGAAAAGGATTGTATCCAAGATGGTAGTCTTACATACAGAGTGAACCTCCAGCTGTGAGAGGTTATGTGGGACTACTAGGAGCTGAAATAAATTTGGGGGATGCAGCTGAGGGAGAGGCCTTGCTCCCATGATTAAATGCATTCAGAGAGGCTTAATATGAGGAAGAAATAGTAAACATTGACCAGGACCAGAAAGCCTAAAGCCATCTTATTTTAGCATTGGTCAGTGAGACTTCCCTTACCCTCTCTCTCTCCTTCCTACTACAGGTTCCACCTTGGCATGGTCAGAAACAGCAGTTGACTAGTGAAGGAGGAAATGAATGAACAAAAAGGAAAATGTCTCTTTTCTATAGTAGTTTCTCACAGGATCCAGCATAGGCAAAGAAAAGAGATTTGACTTCACATTAACTTTTGAGCTTTGATTCATCTGTTTAACTGGAAAATTAAGTCACAGAATTTAGATTATGCATATAATTTAAAAGGAGTAAAAGAAAGAAAAAATCTAACAGGAAGAAAAAGGTTGTGAAGTTGTCTAAGTTTGCAACTAGGAGCAGGGGAAGGAGTACGCATACCGAACAGGTTTAACGGGATGGTGAAAGATTAAAAAGCAAATTACTTTTATAATAGTATTTCATTAATTCTTTTCAACATATAGGTTATTCAAGACAAACAGAGGAGTTTGGATAAAATGGCATAAAAATTCTGACTTCTGGACTAAGAATTCTGGATTTTATTCTGCAAGCTGCTGGAGAGACATCAAAGGGTTTTGAACAGGAGACTGACAGGTTTACAACTCTGTGTTACAGACGTTAGTTCTTTGCATAAAAGTATATCCTCCCTTATATTATGCACTTACAGAGGGCCGGCTTTGTTTAACTTGTCCTACATAACTTTCAGTACTGAAAGTGAGCATTATACCATTGATGAGGTTGCTATTAAACCTCTGTAAAACATCTGTGCTATCAATAATTTTTGGTATTATTATAAAAATCAGATGAAAGAACTGGATATCATAGGAAAATTTATAACAACTAAACATACAGAAGAGATTTTTTTAAAGGCCTAAAGAAAGGATGTTGTAATGGTTAACTAGGAGCACAATAACATTGCATAATGAAACGAACAAATTCTCAGAGTCTTGTAATCATAAGGTTGTATTTAGTTAATGTGGCTATGAGTTAGCTGGAATTGGCTGATTTGGACTGGGTTCAATTGGGGCAACTCAGTTCTGCTTCATGAGTCACTCATTTTTCCCTTGGGACCAGCAGGCTGTCCCAGACACGTTATCTCACAGTGATAGCAGAGATGCAAGAGGACAGGTAGAAACACGAAAGTGCTTTTAAAGCCTTAGGTCATGACATGCCAGCTAACATTCAATGACTAAAACAAGTCACATAGCCAAATCTAAGTTAAAGGGTGAAAAAACAGTTTATATTTTTTGTGGAAGTAACTGCAAATTCACATGGCTAGTTAATTTTACATGTCAACTTGACTGGGCCATGTGGTACCCAGACATTTGGTAAAACATTATTCTTGGTGTATCTGTGAGAGTATTTGTAGATGAGATTAATATTTCAATCAAAGCCTGAATAATACACATGGCAAAGGGCTTTCATACAGGGACTGGTGAAGACTCAGGGCCACTAATATAACCTACCTGTATACTTACCTAAATCAGTGGCATTTAATAAAAAAGAGATAAAATATGTTCAAAATACAGACCCCCCACCACACAGAATCAAATACCATGCAACAAATGCCACAGTTATTATCAGTAATACCAACAATAGTATTGCTAAGTTTGATGTCTGTGAGATGGGGTAGGTGGCCTTAAACCTTCTTCCTGAAAATCTAAGAGAATATCGAGAAGGAAACTATATGTTATTCAATAGTAGTGGAATTAAGGCAAGTTCTAGCCAGATGGAGGTGAGGGCAATGGACATTTCTGCTCGATTGTTTGGTTTTTATCAGTGTTTGCTTTACTACTGGATACTAGGGGCCCCACAGGAGCAGGGTGTTGATTAGATCTCCTTCAAAACCTTGGGTATGAAGACATGTCTGAATTAGGCAGGGGTGCTAGATTCTAGTGCTTTTGCCTGAGACTTTCTACTTAGGCAATCCCTCCAAGAGTGTCATGCCTCAAGGCCTAAAGCACCAGGTTTAGGTGCTTTTTGTGGAAAAAGGAGGAAGTACAGAATACCTTATTTCTCTGCAACTGTGCTCACCCATGCATCTCATGCTGCTTGTATTAAGCTTTACATTTATTTTGCCTAACAGTTCTTTTGCCTTTATGCCATCTATATTATTTATTTTGTTTGTTTTTATTTTTTCTTTATTTAATTTTTACAATTTTATCCTTCTACTATTTTCTTTGAGCAAATTATAACTGTGTACTTTCTTGTATTTTAAGTTTCTTTTTTTAACTTTACTTTTAAAAACAGCAGCCCGAAAGCTAACATCCCCTAAGGGTAATAGTTGATTATAAATTATTCTACTACAAAGACACATGCACACGTATGTTTATTGCGGCACTATTCACAATAGCAAAGACTTGGAATTAACCCAAATGTCCATCTGTGACAGACTGAATTAAGAAAATGTGGCACATATCCACCATGGAATACTATGCAGCCATAAAAAGGGATGAGTTTGTGTCCTTTGTAGGGACATGGATGCAGCTGGAAACCATCATTCTTAGCAAACTATCACAAGAAGAGAAAACCAAACACCACATGTTCTCACTCATAGGTGGGAACTGAACAATGAGATCACTTGGACTCGGGAAGGGGAACATCACACACTGGGGCCTATCATGGGGAGGGGGGAGGGGGGAGGGATTGCATTGGGGAGTTATACATGATATAAATGATGAATTGATGGGTGCTGACGAGTTGATGGGTGCAGCACACCAACATGGCACAAATATACATATGTAACAAACCTGCACGTTATGCACATGTACCCTAGAACTTTAAGTATAATTAAAAAAAAAAAAAAAAAGAATGCCAAGTTTATTGTATGAGATTATAGGGAAAAAATCTATATTCTCACTTATCCAAATTTAAATTTTTTAGAAGGACCTCATAGTGGTTACTTATAAAAATGCCTATATTATACATAATTATCACATTTGAAGATAATTTTTGTTAATTTTCTGCTTAAATTGTCAATATCTGCAAGGCATGCTGATTGGAATTAGAAACGTATTACATCTGAATGCTGTGGGCTCAGAGCCTATCTCCAGATCACTTAGTGACTTAATGTCACATCCAACCTCTACCATATTGTCATCCTCTTCCAAGATCTCTAAATTATAAAGCTTCCTTTTAATAATCGCATTTGTTTGTGATCCCCACACTCCTAGTTATGGTTTGATCTGACGATAACTTGATTCTTTTTATTCATAGCAGATGAAGTGTAAATAAATAACAGAACATGTGTTGGTGTATACAAAGAATGATGGGGTTGAGAAGCCAAGGTATCTTATTGTTTGACAGAAAGGCAGAAAGCAGATTTAGAATATTTTGGAAAGAATATGGAATGATGGGTAAAGGGCCCATAGTATCTTCTGTAAACACAACTCATATGATTACATTTTTTTCAGATGAAACAGGAACTAGCAAAATGTCATAACAACACTCAGGTATGACACGGAGAGGTCTTAACGCTGACGTGAAGGAGCAGTTAATGAAAACAAGAAAAGAGTAACTGATCAGCTGAACTTCAAGTTATAAATGCAAGTAACCAGAATAGGCTAGTTCAGGATCTAATAAAGTAAAAAGGCCCCCATCTTCTCTGATTTGCTCATTTCCTGTACAGCAGCTATGTTATAGACCAAGTTGACGTTTCTGATATACAGACATATTTAGCAGTCTTCATAACATTCTCCTTCAATAGACTTTACTGATAAAGCATTATAGAGTGCCAAAAATTTCCCTCAAGCTGTTTGCTGGCTAGGCTTCCCACAATCTGAGAGTGAGAGGGTTAAGTGTTGTGATCATAAACCATACAGTAATTGCTCTCAGACCTATTAGCAAAATGTCTTGCATAGAGTGTCATCCTGCCATTCCCCATGGGTCCTGTTCACTAAGCCCTTGCATTTTGACAGTTATTATCATCCAAGCACAAAACATCATTGCTGCAACATGGAGCTATCTGCATAGTAATGTATCGACATTACTTGGTCTCCAAG
This sequence comes from Rhinopithecus roxellana, assembly GCF_007565055.1. NCBI lineage: Eukaryota > Metazoa > Chordata > Mammalia > Primates > Cercopithecidae > Rhinopithecus > Rhinopithecus roxellana. Next base: position 33,576,450 of record NC_044550.1, on the reverse strand, counting down.
AATAACTATTAAAATACTGCTATTAATTGGAATCTGAAAAAGGAAAGGAAAGCTTTCGCATTTATTTTCAAAAGGCACTAACAACAAAATTAGTTTAGGTTGAAATCACAAGAAATACAACTACATACATCTCATTCTAAAGCAATGTTGCCCAATTTACAGAAATAAGAAGTCCTTGGTAGACTTCCTGCACACTCACTTTGAAAACATTGCATGAGAAGTTCTGGGAAAGCTGTTTCAGCAAAATAGAATGTTTTTCCTTCCTAACTCTTCCTTTCTCTGGGATGCTTGCATTATAAAATATGTTCCATTCCTCAGGATTGCCCATCCCTCCTTTATTCCTATGTATTTCCTTATTTGTAGGCTTAGCTTAATTGGATTTTTTTCCACTCCTTAATCTTATTTCAGGGAGCAACTGTAATAAACAAAGAGCTTCCTGTGTAGCAATGTTGAATCCTCATTCCTTCATTCATTAAATAAATATTGTACTCAAATTTTAAAATAACTGACTAGAATTAATTAATTTGTCTTTTTATTCATTCACTTATTGACTGAGTGCCTATGATATTGTGAATATACCGGAGACTCTCCTAGGTACTGGGTATACAAAAAAATACATTGATTGTGCTCTGGAAAAGCTCATTTTCTGGCAATGGATTGTAGCCTCTGGTTATGTAATGAGTCAGAGATGAGATACTATTATGGTGGTCTCATTCACATACAGCTAACTTACCCTGAAACCCGACCATGGTTTATTTACCCATCTTTAAATAAAACAATGCCTATGGAATACTAACTTTTGCAGAAAATGTATAATTAGTTAAGTTTTTAATTCAATAAGACACAACAATGCTACATTACACGTTATTCCAAACCTCAGTGGCTTAAAATAATAACTAGATTATTATTATTATTATTTATTCCTTTTTTTTTTTTTTTTTGAGACAGAGTCTTGCTCTGCCACCCAGGCTGGAGTGCAATGGAGCAATCTCCGCTCACTACAACCTCCACCTTCCAGGCTCAAGCGATTCTCCTGCCTCAGCCTCCTGAGTAGCCGGGATTACAGGCAAGTGCCACCACGCCTGGCTAATTTTTGTATTTTTAGTAGAGACGGGGTTTTACCATGTTGCCCAGGTTGGTCTTGAACTTTTGACCTCAGGTGATCCACCTGCTTCGGCCTCCCAAAGTGCTAGGATTACAGGTGTGAACCACCACGCCTGACCATCACAATAACCAGATTATTATTATTCACAAGGCTACAGGTCAGCAGGAAAGTTCCTGTAGTTTCAGCTATGCTCCGTATGTGGTGACCAATAGCTGAGTGTTGGGAAAGTCATTGTGTTCGTTTTGACCTAGCTCTCACATACGTAGGGATCAGTGGCTGACGACTAGTCTAGAATAGCCTCAACTCTTCTTCACATGTGCTCATGAAGAGACAGGTATAAGAATGAGCAAGCTCAATTGTTAGGAGCACAAGTAGAAATACACATACATTTTTAAACCCTTTGCTGTTGTTACATTTGCTGACATCTTGCTGGCCAGTCCTTGTGCTCAAGTGGGATGAACTATTAAACCACAGGGTGTGCATTCAGGGTGGGCCTTAAGTAAAATTATGAATACTATTAATTTGCCACAATGTATAATATGCTCTGATGTAAAAAGCTCACAATCCAGTGAATATACACACTGAAGACAGATTGCTAAATGAGGCATAGCTAGTGAACGCTATTGAACAGCAAATATTGACCAGATACGGAATATCTTATATCGGAAGTGTAAGATATAGAGATTATCTCATAAAAACAGGAGTCAAATTACGGATTGAAGATCAGCAGCTTAGAGGAGGAAGAGAGAGAAAATAAAGAGAGAAAACAAGCAGGATAGTGGGATGGCTTACCTTCTTTTATTCAGAAGAATTAAGATAGCCAATAGTATCATAATTTTCCAGCTAGGTAGATTTAAATGCTTCCATAAACAGAATTACTCCTAAGACTTCATTTGTCCTTGCTTAAAATTTCCCATTTTATGGTACTAGAATTTTATAAGAACAAATTGTATGCAATTGATGCTGTAAATTATGGTCAGCCTCAAGTGGCTAGCTCTGCTTTGGGCAAAATCTGTGGAAGACTTTGAGAAATTTGTGCTACAGACAAAAATGAGTTCAGAGAGGGGTAAGAATGTAATTTGTATCAAAGGGGTCAACTTAAGCTTTCACATTGAAAAACAGGACTATTCACTGTGTATTGATAACTCATTGCTCCTCCTAAGGACTCTGGTCAGGTATACTAAATACAAATCATGCAGGTATACATCTCAGTTTTCGTCCCATCTTCTCTAAAGTGCTACTTCAAAGGGCACCAAAAAGTCATGAGCCCAGGACAGGAAAAAGGTGGAACTTATTCTCCATGTGCTCTATTTTGGAGTCAAGGACGTCTTACCATCATCCTGGAGAGCTGGATCTTCCCAGAGTGAATGAGTTGATATGTACTCAACAGTCTTCTCAGTACTTAATCATTTCTCAGTCATTTTGCTTTTTATCTTACATAACGGCTCCTTTTCATTTGGCGTCCTTGGTATCTTACTATGTAGTTCTTACATCTCCCTACTTCAGTCATCTACAATTCCCCCATACTAATCAAAGAATTTGACCCCAGCATTTGTACTTCTTTCTAACCTAAGGACTTTAATTATAAGTGTTTTCTTGAATAATCCACAAACATATTGATTTAGAAATTTTTTTAAAAATCTGTTTTACTCTGACAACCTTCGACTTTATCCACCGTAGCTATCTACCTTCACAGCCATACCTTCAATCTTGTCATTATTTGGAACAATTCTAACTAAAGAATATTTCATACCAATGTTCAACGTCTTAACCATAAACTGGGTTTCTAGGTTGCCTACGTCTTTAATCCCATTGTGATCTTGGCATGGTATTACAGCATTCAACAAACATTTATTTATGATGTATTTATTTTCTCTTTCAACTTTTATTTTAGATTCAGGGGGTACATGTGCAGGTTTGTTACCTGAGTATATTGCATTATGCTGAGGTTTGGGGAACAAATGATCCCTTCACCCAGGTCCTGAGCATAGTACCCAACACTTAGTTTTTCAACACTTGTCCTCTTTCCTGCTCCCCAGTAGTCCCCAGTGCCTATTGTTGCCATTTTTATGTCCATGAGTACCCAACGTTTAGCTCCCACTTGTAAGTGAAAACATGCAGTTTTTTGTTTTCTGTTCCTGCATTGATTCACTTAGGATGATGTCCGCCAGCTGCATCTATGTTTCTGCAAAGAACAAAATTTTGTTCTTTTTCATAGCTGTATAGTATTCCATGGTGTATATCTTTTATATTTTCTTTATTTAATTCAACACTGATGGTCACCTAGGTTGAGTCCATGACTTGACTCTTGTGAGTAGTGCTGCAATGAACATGCAAGTGCATGTGTCTTTTTATTAGAGTGATTTGTTTTCTTTTAAATATATATGTAGTAATGGGATTGGTGGGTTGAATGTTAGTTCTATTTCAAGTTTTTTGAGAAATCTCCAAACTTTTTTCCACAGTGGCTGAACTAATTTACATTCTCACTAACAGTTTATAAATGTTCCCTTTTCTCTACAGCCTTGTCAGCATCTGTTATTTTTTTGTCTTTTTTATAATAGTCATTCTGACTGGTATGAGAGAGTATCTCATGGTGGTTTTGATTTGCATTTCTCTGATGATTAGTGATTTGGAGCATTTTTTTCAGATGTTTTTGGCCACTTGTGTGTCTTTTTTTGAGAAGTATCTGTTCTTGTCCTCCTTTGCCCCCTTTGAAATGGAACTTTTTTTTTTTTTTTTTTTTTTCGCTTCTGAGCTGTTTAAGTTCCTTAAGATCCTGGATATTAGACCTTTGCTGAATGCAGAGTTTTCAAATATTTACTCTTATTTTGCGGATTGTCTGTTTACATCTTTGATAGTTTATTTTCCTGGACGGAAACTGTTTAGTTTAATTAGGTCTCACTTGTCAATGTTTGTTTTTGTCGCAATTGCTTTTGAGGACTTAGTCATAAATTCTTTCCTAAGGCCCATGTCCAGGAGGGTGTTTTATAGCTTTCTTCTAGGATCCTTATAGTTTGAGGTCTTATATTTAAATCTTTAACGCATCTTGGTTAATTTTTGTATATACTAAAAGGTACAGTCAAGTTTCATTCTTCTGCATGTGGCTAAAAAGCTATCACAGCACCATTTACTGAGTAGGAAGTCCTAACAACATTGCTTATTTTTGTTGACTTTGTCAAAGATTAGATGGCTGTCAGAGTGTGGCTTTATTTTTGTATTATCTTTTCTCTTCCACTGGCCTATGTGTCTCTTCTCACACTAGTACTGTGCTGTTTTGGTTACTGGAGTCTTATAATATATTTTTAAGTCAGATAATGAGAAGCCTCCATATTTGTTATTTTTGCTTACGATTGCTTTGGCAATTCCAGCTCCTTTTTGGTTACATATGAATTTTAGAATAGTTTTTTGCCAGTTATGTGAAAAATGATCTTGGCAGTTTGATAGAAATAGCATTGAGTCTATAGATTGCTTGGGCAGTATGGCCAATAGTAATTCATCTAATCCATGAGTTTTTCATGTTTTTCCATTTGTTTGTCTCATCTATGATTTATTTTAGCAGTGTTTAGTAGTTGTCCTTGTAGAGGTCTTTTTTTCCCCCTTCTAAGCTAGATGAGTTCCTAGATATTTTATTTTTTTTTTTTCTGGCCATTTTAAATGGGATTACATTCTTAATTTGGCTCTCAGTCAGGAATATTATTGGTGTATAGAAATGTTACTAATTTTTGTACACTGATTTTTGTATTCTGAAATTTTACTTAAGTCATTTATCAGTTCCAGGGGCCCTTCGGTGAAGTCTGTAGGGTTTTCAAGATATAGAATCATATTGTGCGCAAGGAGAGATAGTTTGACTTCTTCTTTTCCTATTTGGATGCCTTTTTTTTTCCCCTCTTGCCTGGTTCCTCTAGCTAGCACTATGTTTCAACAGGAGTGGTAAGAGTGGGCATCCTCACCTTGTTCCAGTTCTCAAGGGTTGTGCTTCCAGTGTATGCCCCTTCAGTATGATGTTGTTTGTGAATTTGTCACAGATGACTCTTATTTTTTTAGGTATGTTCCATCAGTGCCTAGTTTGTTGAGGGTTTTTAATATAAAGAGATGTTGGATTTTCTCAAAAGCTTTTTCTGTACTATTGAGGAGATCATATGGTTTTTGTTTTGAATTCTGTCCTTGTGCTGAATCACATTTAATTTGTGGGATATGTCAAAGAGGAAGTTGTCCTGTGGCTGTATAGATCATAAAAGAGCTTTTAGCTAGAAAATATATTCTAATACTCTTCTGCTCCACTCACCAGCAAAAGCCCAATCCTGCACTGGTCAGTAATTTACCAACTTTAATCATTCCTACAACAGTGGTGGTAAGTACTGCTGAGAAAAAATAATGCAAAACTATGTGACTCAATAACACTCAGTGTTGATTTATGTTCTAAGTCTCCAGTGCTTCCCCAATGCCACTTGACCAAGTCATTTGTTTTACTTGAGCAGCTCTTTCTCTCTTTCCTCTCATCAAGCAGTCTAAACCTTCCCCACTACTGTCTACCAACTGTCAAATGGCAATCCTCCATTATTGGCAGATTACCTCTCTAATTTTAGACGAAAACCAAAAAGAACATTGGGAGCAGTGTGTCCTTTAACTTTATTATACTCCTCTCTCCTGCTAACTTATTTACAACTTAACTCTTTCCTCCAGTCTCAGAAAATTAAGTGTTATCCTGATAGCCTCTAGATAATAGTCAGTCTCATCTGCTCTCTATTCTCTCTTCCTCTGGGCTTCTTTTCTCCAGACTACAAACATGGACAAGTCTCAAGAGAGAATTTAAAAGTTTTTCCCTTAACACTGACTGTCCTTTTTATTTAATCCCTACATGATGCCAAATTCTGCACCTGTTTCATGAATTTCATCTGTTCTTCCTTTTCAGGAAACTCACACTATTGATTATCCTGTCCTTTTCTTGTATATTCTACTTCTGTCACCTAACTTTGTTCTTCTTATCAGTTTTTAATTATGCTCAAGTTCCAAATCCCATTTCAGGTACTATTTTATCTACTTTTTCCCCTTACCAACATCTATTATCATTATTTCCAGTGCTTCTTTCCTTCTCCAACAATATGGATATATTTTTGCTTTGTATTACTTCTTTATCTTTGTTTATGTTACATCTGTAATGCTTTTTCCCCTTCACCAGCCAAATTCCTCGTCTTTCAAGGCTCAGCTTGGGCACTAATTCCTCTGACCGTTTAGTCTAAGCTATGTGTCTCTAGTTCCATCATGATGCAGTCTACTGGTCATGCACATGAATGAACACTGAAGTCAAAAAATATGAGCCTAAGAGGAGACATTAATAGTTTATGCCAAGTGCAGAAGACTGTGATGAGAGTTAATTGAGTTAATACAACTCCTCTTAGCCTGTGTTTCCTGGAACATATAAGTGATGCCAACGTTTTTGTGTGAATTTATTATTTGGAGGCAAAATCCTAGGGAGGCAAAATCCTAGTGAGGCAAGAGAGAAGTCAAATGAAGAAGAAAAGAGGAACAAGGCAGGTAGAGAGAGAACATATTCTCAAGTCGGTGCATTACGGAAGTAAACACAGCATTGCAATACAACAAAGCCAGTTGTTCAGTCATGTGAGGCAAAACTGATCTGTCCTAAATCACTGAGTCAGGAGAAGACAGGTGAGCAATGTTTCTGTGACTCCTTCTACACTCCTGTCTTCCATTGGTCAAGTCATTTACTCCCCCACATGTAAAGGTTAAGTTATTTTGTCTAGCAACTAATAGGGAAGCTGTAACCTCTGTGGGTTTAGTCTGACCACCACAAGTGTAGAATGGTCTCCTCTTGCCAGTTGGCATGACAAGTGAGGGCAGCAGGCAGGATTTTATGGCCACAGGAATGAAGCAAGATTTTGAGAGGTCCACTCTGACCGGGAAGCAATGGACATTACTGAGGTGGGGAACAGGCAGAGTGGTATGGATCTGGGGATGCACATAAACTGGGACCGATGTGCCAGGGAAGTTTAAAGCACAATACTTTACACATGGGAAGTACTCTGTCAGAACAGCAAACGTTACCCAATTAAAATTAAATTACGGTAGTCTATTTGCTTTTATGCCTCTCTTTTATACATCTGCAAACTTCTTGAATATGGTTTTTACTCATGTTTGTATCTCCAATTTCTAGCCTATAACATACAGGGCATTAGTACATGTTCATAATTTGATTCAAGTGCTATAATAGAGCCAAAAACAAAACTGGAGAGGGAAAGATTACCTTTACTGAAAAACAATTACTCATCCAGTATTATTTTGGCGATCTAACAAGAACCACATACATTTTCAAGAGGCAAAAGTACCATATTAGTTGTCTTCCATCCAGATCGGCCATGTCATAGAGACATGATCATTGTTAATAGCTCTAAAAAGCTTAGAGTAGCTTCTATCTGAAAAAAAATGAATCAGTAAAACTTCTACCCTTCACACTCATTTCTCCTTCAAAAACTTTCTCTGTGCCTTCGTTCATGGCTGTGAATGTGAATTCCTGCTTCTCCTCTAAGCTTTTCTAAAAGGGTATTCTAAACTTCTTGAATTCTACTTCTCCTTTCCCTTTTCTTCTCTCCCCCTTTCCTTTTTTTCCACTTCTCTTCCCTTCCTTTCAGTCTCCTTCTTTACCCTACCTATTCTCTTGCCTTTCTATATTCTTTCCTTTCCCTCTCTGTAATGTTGGATTGGATATTGAAGTATTGATGAGATCTCATAGTTTTCAATGTATTTTGATACATATAGAAATCAATACAGATGAAAATATCCATATATATTATGAAAGGATCTGTAGACGAGATACCCCAATAGCAACTAGCACCCAAATATTGGTTTCTTAATTCCATTTGCTACTCAAAAGAAAAGTTGTTCTTGGAGAAATAGTTGATTCCTAGGACTGAGGCAAAGAAAGTAAAAGATGAGACTGGAGTATTTGTGGTTCTACTACAATTATGGACACATGCCAAAAAGACTCAAAAGCCTACAGGAAGGGGCTCCCATTGGCCAAATCAGGAAAATTTTACCATAAAAATAAGGAATAATCATATGGTTTACAAAAAATAAGATAAAATTGGAATCCACCAGCATATATGTATAAAAATAAGTAGCTGAATACATTAAAATTTCAATGAAGAACAATAAATGTATAAAATTTCAAAGTGCCACCCCAGAAAATATGTATTAATGAAAAAGAAAAAATAACTATATTTGCAATAAGGATGCCTAGCAGACACATCATTAATCACTTGACTAAAAGGAACATTCTTAGTAATAGAACAAATTGACACTGTGCACCACCAGATAGGGTGCAATAAGAATGCAGAATCACTTCTGTGATGTTTTTGCCAAAGATGCATAACATGACTCTAGGCATAAGAAAATATCAAACAAACCCAAATTGAGGAACATTCAATAAAATAACTGGCATGTTGTCTTCAAAAGATTCAAAGTCATAAAAGTCAAAGACTGAGAAATTGTTTTGATTGAAATAAAACTAAAGAGACATGACTAGGGCGGAGCAAGATGGCCGAATAGGAACAGCTCCAGTCTCCAACTCCCAGTGCGAGCGACACAGAAGACCGGTGATTTCGGCATTTTCAACTGAGGTACTGGGACCATCTCACTAGGGAGTGCTGGACAATCAGTGCTGATCAGCTGCTGCAGCCCGACCAGCGAGAGCTGAAGCAGGGTGAGGCATCACCTCACCTGGGAAGTGCAAGGAGGAAGGGAATCCCTTTTCCTAGCCAGGGGAACTGAGACACACAACACCTGGAAAATCGGGTGACTCCCACCCCAATACTGCGCTTTAAGCAAACGGGCACACCAGGAGAATATATCCCACACCTTGCCGGGAGGGTCCCACGCCCACAGAGCCTCCCTCATTGCTAACACAGCAGTCTGCGATCTAACCTCAAGGCAGCAGTGAGGCTGGGGGAGGGGTGCCCGCCATTGCTGAGGTTTAAGTAGGTAAACCAAGCCACTGGGAAGCTCGAACTGAGTGGAGCTCACAGCAGCTCAAGGAAACCTGCCTGTCTCTGTAGACGCCACCTCTGGGGACAGGGCACAGTTAACAACAACAACAACAACAAAAGCAGCAGGAACCTCTGCAGACGCAAATGACTCTGTCTGACAGCTTTGAAGAGAGCAGTGGATCTCCCAACACGGAGGTTGAGATCTGAGAACGGACAGACTGCCTGCTCAAGTGGGTCACTGACCCCTGAGTAGCCTAACTGGGAGACATCCCCCACTAGGGGCAGTCTGACACCCCACACCTCACAGGGTGGAGTACACCCCTGAGAGGAAGCTTCCAAAGGAAGAATCAGACAGGTACACTCGCTGTTCAGCAATATTCTGTCTTCTGCAACCTCTGCTGCTGATACCCAGGCAAACAGGGTCTGGAGGGGACCTCAAGCAATCTCCAACAGACCTACAGCTGAGGGTCCTGACTGTCAGAAGGAAAACTATCAAACAGGAAGGACACCTATACCAAAACCCCATCAGTACATCACCATCATCAAAACCAGAGGCAGATAAAACCACAAAGATGGGGAAAAAGCAGGGCAGAAAAGCTGGAAATTCAAAAAATAAGAGCGCATCTCCCCCTGCAAAGGAGTGCAGCTCATCGCCAGCAATGGATCGAAGCTGGTCAGAGAATGACTTTGACGAGATGAGAGAAGAAGGCTTCAGTCCATCAAACTTCTCAGAGCTAAAGGAGGAATTACGTACCCAGTGCAAAGAAACTAAAAATCTTGACAAAAGAGTGGAAGAATTGACAGCTAAACTAATTAATTCAGAGAAGGTCATAAATGAAATGACAGAGATGAAAACCATGACACGAGAAATACGTGACAAATGCACAAGCTTCAGTAACCGACTCGATCAACTGGAAGAAAGAGTATCAGCGATTGAGGATCAAATGAATGAAATGAAGCGAGAAGAGAAACCAAAAGAAAAAAGAAGAAAAAGAAATGAACAAAGCCCGCAAGAAGTATGGGATTACGTAAAAAGACCAAATCTGCGTCTGATTGGGGTGCCTGAAAGTGAGGGGGAAAATGGAACCAAGTTGGAAAACACTCTTCAGGATATCATCCAGGAGAACTTCCCCAACCTAGTAGGGCAGGCCAACATTCAAATTCAGGAAATACAGAGAACGCCACAAAGATACTCCTCCAGAAGAGCAACTCCAAGACACATAATTGCCAGATTCACCAAAGTTGAAATGAAGGAAAGAATCTTACGGGCAGCCAGAGAGAAAGGTCGGGTTACCCACAAAGGGAAGCCCATCAGACTAACAGCAGATCTCTCGGCAGAAACTCTACAAGCCAGAAGAGAGTGGGGGCCAATATTCAACGTTCTTAAAGAAAAGAATTTTCAACCCAGAATTTCATATCCAGCCAAACTAAGTTTCATAAGTGAAGGAGAAATAAAATCCTTTACAGATAAGCAAATGCTTAGAGATTTTGTCACTACCAGGCCTGCCTTACAAGAGACCCTGAAGGAAGCCCTAAACATGGAAAGGAACAACCGGTACCAGCCATTGCAAAAACATGCCAAAATGTAAAGACCATCAAGGCTAGGAAGAAACTGCATCAACTAACGAGCAAAATAACCAGTTAATATCATAATGGCAGGATCAAGTTCACACATAACAATATTAACCTTAAATGTAAATGGACTAAATGCTCCAATTAAAAGACACAGACTGGCAAACTGGATAAAGAGTCAAGACCCATCAGTCTGCTGTATTCAGGAGACCCATCTCACATGCAGAGACATACATAGGCTCAAAATAAAGGGATGGAGGAAGATCTACCAAGCAAATGGAGAACAAAAAAAGCAGGGGTTGCAATCCTTGTCTCTGATAAAACAGACTTTAAACCATTAAAGATCAAAAGAGACAAAGAAGGCCATTACATAATGGTAAAGGGATCAATTCAACAGGAAGAGCTAACTCTCCTAAATATATATGCACCCAATACAGGAGCACCCAGATTCATAAAGCAAGTCCTTAGAGACTTACAAAGAGACTTAGAATCCCATACAATAATAATGGGAGACTTCAACACTCCACCGTCAACATTACACAGATCAACGAGACAGAAAGTTAACAAGGATATCCAGGAATTGAACTCATCTCTGCACCAAGCAGACCTAATAGACATCTATACAACTCTCCACCCCAAATCAACAGAATATACATTCTTCTCAGCACCACATTGCACTTATTCCAAAATTGACCACATAATTGGAAGTAAAGCACTCTTCAGCAAATGTAAAAGAATAGAAATTATAACAAGCTGTCTCTCAGACCACAGTGCAATCAAACTAGAACTCAGGACTAAGAAACTCAATCAAAACAGCTCAACTACATGGAAACTGACCAAACTGCTCCTGAATGACTACTGGGTACATAACGAAATGAAGGCAGAAATAAAGATGTTCTTTGAAACCAATGAGAACAAAGATACAACATACCAGAATCTCTGGGACACATTAAAAGCAGTGTGTAGAGGGAAATTTATAGCAATAAATGTCCACAAGGGAAAGCAGGAAAGATCTAAAATTGACACTCTAACATCACAATTAAAAGAACTAGAGAGGCAAGAGCAAACACATTCAAAAGCTAGCAGAAGGCAAGAAATAACTAAGATCAGAGCAGAGCTGAAGGAGATAGAGACACAAAAAACCCTCCAAAAAATCAATGAATCCAGGAGTTGGTTTTTTTGAAAAGATCAACAAAATTGACATATCGCTAGCAAGACTAATAAAGAAGAAAAGAGAGAAGAATCAAATAGATGCAATAAAAAATGATAAAGGGGATATCACCACCGACCCCACAGAAATACAAACTACCATCAGAGAATACTATAAACACCTCTACGCAAATCAACTATAAAATCTAGAAGAAATAGATAATTTCCTGAACACTTACACTCTTCCAAGACTAAACCAGGAAGAAGTTGAATCCCTGAATAGACCAATAGCAGGCTCTGAAATTGAGGCAACAATTAATAGCCTACCCACCAAAAAAAGTCCAGGACCAGATGGATTCACAGCTGAATTCTACCAGAGGTACAAGGAGGAGCTGGTACCATTCCTTCTGAAACTATTCCAATCAATAGAAAAAGAGGGAATCCTCCCTAACTCTTTTTATGAGGCCAGCATCATCCTGATACCAAAGCCTGGCAGAGACACAACAAAAAAAGAGAATTTTAGACCAATATCCCTGATGAACATCGATGCAAAAATCCTCAATAAAATACTGGCAAACCGGATTCAGCAGCACATCAAAAAGCTTATCCATCATGATCAAGTGGGCTTCATCCCTGGGATGCAAGGCTGGTTCAACATTCACAAATCAATAAATGCAATCCAGCATATAAACAGAACCAAAGACAAGAACCACATGATTATCTCAATAGATGCAGAAAAGGCTTTTGACAAAATTCCACAGCCCTTCATGCTAAAAACTCTCAATAAATTCGGTATTGATGGAACATACCTCAAAATAATAAGAGCTATTTATGACAAACCCACAGCCAATATCATACTGAATGGGCAAAAACTGGAAAAATTCCCTTTGAAAACTGGCACAAGACAGGGATGCCCTCTCTCACCACTCCTATTCAACATAGTGTTGGAAGTTCTGGCTAGGGCAATCAGGCAAGAGAAAGAAATCAAGGGTATCCAGTTAGGAAAAGAAGAAGTCAAATTGTCCCTGTTTGCAGATGACATGATTGTATATTTAGAAAACCCCATCGTCTCAGCCCCAAATCTCCTTAAGCTGATAAACAACTTCAGCAAAGTCTCAGGATACAAAATTAATGTGCAAAAATCACAAGCATTCTTATACACCAGTAACAGACAAACAGAGCCCAATCAGGAATGAACTTCCATTCACAATTGCTTCAAAGAAATAAAATACCTAGGAATCCAACTTACAAGGGATGTAAAGGACCTCTTCAAGGAGAACTACAAACCACTACTAAGTGAAATAAAAGAGGACACAAACAAATGGAAGAACATACCATACTCATGGATAGGAAGAATCAATATCATGAAAATGGCCATACTGCCCAAGGTTATTTATAGATTCAATGCCATCCCCATCAAGCTACCGATGAGTTTCTTCACAGAATTGGAAAAAACTGCTTTAAAGTTCATATGGAACCTAAAAAGATCCTGCATTGCCAAGTCAATCCTAAGTCAAAAGGACAAAGCTGGAGACGTCACGCTACCTGACTTCAAACCATACTACAAGGCTACAGTAACCGAAACAGCATGGTACTGGTACCAAAACAGAGCTATAGACCAATGGAACAGAACAGAGTCCTCAGAAATAATACCACACATCTACAGCCATCTGATCTTTGACAAACCTGAGAGAAACAAGAAATGGGGAAAGGATTCCCTATTTAATAAATGGTGCTGGGAAAATTGGCTAGCCCTAAGTAGAAAGCTGAAACTGGATCCTTTCCTTGCTCCTTATATGAAGATTAATTGAAGATGGATTAGAGACTTAAATGTTAGACCTAATACCATAAAAACCCTAGAAGAAAACCTAGGTAGTACCATTCAGGACATAGGCATGGGCAAGGACTTCAGGTCTCAAACACCAAAAGCAATGGCAACAAAAGCCAACATTGACAAATGGGATCTAATTAAACTAAAGAGCTTCTGCACAGCAAAGGAAACTACCATCAGAGTGAACAGGCAACCTACAGAATGGGAGAAAATTTTTGCAATCTACTCATCTGACAAAGGGCTAATATCCAGATTCTACAAAGAACTCAAACAAATATACAAGAAAAAAACAAACAACCCTATCAAAAAGTGGGGAAAGGATATGAACAGACATTTCTCAAAAGAAGACATTCATACAGCCAACAGACACATGAAAAAATGCTCATCATCACTCGCCATCAGAGAAATGCAAATCAAAACCACAATGAGATACCATCTCACACCAGTTAGAATGGCAATCATTAACAAATCAGGAAACAACAGGTGTTGGAGAGGATGTGGAGAAATAGGAACACTTTTACACTGTTGGTGGGATTGTAAACTAGTTCAACCATTATGGAAAACAGTATGGCAATTTCTCAAGGATCTAGAACTAGATGTACCATATGACCCAGCCATCCCACTACTGGGTATATACCCAAAGGATTATAAATCATGCTGCTATAAAGACACATGCACACGTATGTTTATTGCGACACTATTCACAATAGCAAAGACTTGGAATCAACCCAAATGTCCATCTGTGACAGACTGGATTAAGAAAATGTGGCACATATACACCATGGAATACTATGCAGCCATAAACAAGTATGAGTTTGCATCCTTTGTAGGGACATGGATGCAGCTGGAAACCATCATTCTTAGCAAACTATCACAAGAAGAGAAAACCAAACACCGCATGTTCTCACTCATAGGTGGGAACTGAACAATGAGATCACTTGGACTTGGGAAGGGGAACATCACACATCGGGGCCTATCATGGGGAGGGGGGAGGGGGAAAGGATTGCATTGGGAGTTATACCTGATATAAATGATGAATTGATGGGTGCTGACGAGTTGATGGGTGCAGCACACCAACATGGCACAAGTATACATATGTAACAAACCTGCATGTTATGCACATGTACCCTAGAACTTAAAGTATAATAAAAAAATAAATGAATAAATAAATAAAAAGTAATAAAACATATATAAAAAGCAAAAAAAAAAAAAAAAAAAAAAAGAGACATGACTGGTAAATGTCATGTGTTGTTCCTAACTGGATCGTTTTACTATAAAGGATACTATTGCAAGAATGAAGAAACTTGTCTAGAGCCTGAGAATCTGAAGGTTGTAATCTATAAATAGTAGCTTCTTGCTTTAGATATGTTATGTTAAAAATGTCTTTGTAGAAAATGCACGTTTAGGTAGGTAAGGCTGATATCATGTCTGGTCAGCAACTTACAAATGGTTCAGCAAAATAAAAAATTATTTGCATTGAATATACAACTTTACTGTAATTATTTCAAATTTTCAAAAATTGCCCCCAAAGTTTCCCCCCAAAACCACAATGTTCTTAAAACCAATGGTACACTATTGCCATGAACACAAAGAAAAATCTATATACAATATAGTCACTGAACAAATGGAGCTGATCATAGACATATCCCTTAGTTTTAATCTTAAGGAAATAAAATAATTTTAATTTTAAGGAAATATTTATTAAGCATTTACTTTTTGCCAGCCACTAAACATGTTATCTCTAGTCCTTTACTAGTATGCACTAGTAAACTCCAGGAACATGTTTTTCAGGAGAGGTAAGTCACACTGTTAGCAAGGCATACAGCTAAGATTTAAATTTATGTCTCTCTGGCTTCAGAAATCACTCTCTTCCTGCTGGTTATGCTGCCACCGCTTTGTCCAGGAGCTGCAGCGTCTAGCTGTTATGATTTGATATGAACACTCCGAATTGTTTCCATTTTCCTCAAATATTTCCCACATCAGCTGGACACATAATTGAATTTCCCTTTGCTGTCATAATATCTTAGAGATAAGCAATTTTTTCCAAAAGCGCCTGGAGAGGTAGTCACTAATGGATGAGATATATCTTGATGGACCAATGAGGAAGAAAAATAAATAGAATTTTGTACTTTTAGGAAAACCAGAGCAAAAGAACACACCAAAGTCTGGAAATTAGAAGAATTGAAAGAAGATCGAGGGTAATCTCTGTGAGAGTAGGACTTTTTGCTTAGAATAGTGTCCAGTGCATAATGGGTACTTAATAAACAAATTTTGAATAAATGAGAGTAAATTGAAAACAAGGGGATTCCAAAGATAAAATTTGGTTTACTTTACCATTTTTGCCTAACAGTAATTTGAATGCCAGCCAATAGGTGTTAGAAATATTTGAGAGAGTACTACGGTCATAGTTAATCCAGTTATGCTAAATAACTGCTCCTTAAGTCATCCTGGTTTCAGCAGGAAACATTTAAATATATTTTTTCCATGATGTCTATTAATTCTAATGTAAATCTTTCTGATACTGCATAATGAATGTTAATCATGGGTAAAAGATGGATGATGACTGTTCAAGTGCACTCTAATTTGATTTGGCATATCCAAAATATTTTTGTCCCCTGATAAAGCTCTTACAATAAATGTCTCAGTGTTCCTGCCAGAAGATATCAACATGACAAATACAGAAAAACTATCCAATGCAGGTTAAGAACAACTTCCAAGTGTGGAACAATTCCCAAGTGTCTTGGTGTAAAATAGCAGCAAAAACAAAAGAAAGGTTCTTCCGTGGTCAGTATTCTTATGTCCGGTTGTTGATAGCAACAGAAAATATCACCACATAAACCAAACCCCAGAGTTCCCATCAGTCTTTATGGATGGAACCCAGGTTGTACGGCTGCCCAGAATGGAGTGGGAATTAATTCTTCCTAGACACCATGTGTCAACCTAATTTGTGGATTCCTTCCCTCCTGAGTTATTGGCAGAGGAAAATATAGTGTCAGTTGCATTGTTTTCTACCTGAGCCATGGTTAGTTCATGCTAGTGTCAATATGAGCAATTACCAACAGAAATGAAGTGGTGACTGATATATATTCAAAATTTTGGAAGTTTTTGAAATATTTAAATTAAATCCTCTGTTAATGTGATAATACATTTTTATGTGAAAAAAGTCATGTTTCTGAAATATCATCAAATATTTTGTTTTTTTTGCACACCATAAATCAACAGCTGTATGTCCATCCTTATTTTAATTCTACATGTAATGTAGGTACATCTAATCCTACCTGTAATGCTCTATATATTTTTCCCATGCCTTTTGTTTATGGTCATGGGTAAAGATTGAATACTTTCGATTTATTATCTATCTTGGTTTGTGGGGGCAACATTCACCAATAACCTAAATTAAAATCCTGGAATTTATTCTTAACTTTTTTCTTTCCTCACCTCGTCCAACCCTCATCCTCCCTAGAGTGTGATACTTGGGGAGTGGAGACCACGACTTCTTCACTTTTGTATTCTCAGTACAAAGCACAGGGCTTGATACACTCAATATCAACATGTTGAATGAATAATTGTGGTCCAAATTAGAAAAAAAAATAGGGATTGTGCTATATTAATGTTACTGCTGTGTTTGTGCTTTTAAAAATGAAGACTTTTTAATCAAATTCTTTGTCCCAGTGAGCAATAATAAAAAAGTATATTTAAATTTCAGCAGTCAGATGACATTTTAACACTATATTTTTGCCTTTCTCTGAAGGAACCTAGGCTTTTCTAATACCTCCTTTGCTAGCATCTGTAATCAAGACATTAACTTTCACTCATACTGATCAAATATTACGAATTATAATAGTAATGTAAGGAAATCATTGTTTAAATTTGTGACTTTACCTTCTTTGCTAAGTCTATTTGCTGGTGTTCTATCTTTAGTAAATACAGTTCACATAAGCTCTGTCTTTCTAAATCACAGGCATCACATTTGAAATGAAATAAAAAGACTTTTGAGCAGAGCTTCTTTTTGTGTGATTGTGAGGTCTGCCCTTTAATTAGCACTCCTATCTGTTGTTTGCAAAGCATGCTGTTTAATCCAATTTCGGTAAAAAAAAGAAAACCAGAAGAGTATTTCTTGCACAAAGAGACAGTGACAGAAAGATATGTTTGAATCTTTTAATCAAAGGGATATGAACCACTTAAGCTTGGGTATTCATTGCCTCTGCAAGAGTTCTGATGGGCAGAAGACTCAAGGGCACTGGTGTTTGGGAGACATGCACTGGGACTGAGGCAAAGGTGATGGGACTTGGAAGACATGCAGTAGGGCTTAGGTGAGACTTAGTTGGATGCGGAGTGTCTCTCTGTGAAGCATGGCTGCTATTTTTGTTAGCAGTAATTGGTGATCAATAGTGACTGGCTTTGTCACTTCTACTCTTTTGAACTGAGTCTGATGTGTCTCTTGTTACCCATGAAGATGCCACCTTTACCCCCACCATACTTTTCAATTCATTATTCCCTTTGGACAAGTGATTGAGTCCCCCTGTAATGTCTTTAATGGAAGCTGTGTTGCTTAATCAAGAAGCTTGGGATGGAAAAGACAGGTATTTTTTTGTAATGGGGTCACCCTGTGTCAGGTGAAACTCTCTGATTATGGGTCAAATGCAAGTGTCACACTGAGTGGATGTTTCTGTGGGATGAACAAGGACTGGAGCTGGTTCACGCTGTGGTTTCTTAGCCACCTGTCTTGGAAAATATGCACGCTAACCGGCTTATAAGTCATCCTTGTTGACAACTAGTGTCATGGAATAGCAAGACTCAAAGATAGAAGTTGTTCATTTTTTAAAAAATTATATGTAAATACTTTGTCTTGTTGATATGTCAGAAACTGAAAATTCTAGTAACTGGACCCCTTTTTGTCTACTATGCAGGGACGGGGGGTGTGTGGTGGTGGGCAGGTCTTGGCAAATATTAGCTTTATCTTTGCCCTTCTGAATAGGATTGACCTAGTTTCTATGATAAAAATCTTTGTATGGTGTAATTTATATATTGGGAATCATCTTATCCTTTCTCAAACTTTTCACCTTCAGTACTTTAGAAAACCCAATTTACGTTAGTAAATCACTGTACTTTATTAAAGTTTTATTCCTTGTTTTAGAAAAATGCAGAAAGTCCATATTGCACATTAACCCATTCTGATTTCTCCCCAATGTTCTGTTTCCAAAATTCAAACGGATTACTAAATTACATATGTTTCAGTCACTAAAAGTTTTGACCATGGTTCTGCTCCTAACTAGCTGGATAAAGTATGGGTATGGTTTATTTTACAAATAAAATAATGGGATTGAATGACAGCTTTCTCACATTTTGATTTTATGAGCTTATGATTTTATGTACTTTGGGAGGCCAGAAGACTTAGTACATTACCTATGAAGTGGCAGAATATCATTCCTACAAATTATCTGTATAGTATTTAATCTATTCATTTCTATGAAATTTGAATCTTTATCTATTCAGTAAAATAAAGTAACTAACACAATCTTAGAAAGCAACCAGGTTTTTGAAGGTTTGTTACATCATTGAAGGTTTATTACAACGTATTTTCCCTCAGCTGTCAGGATTTGGCCCATTCTAATGAACAAATGAACCAAGCAAGGCATGTGTCTCTAAGAATCTATCCAACTCAGATAAAACATAGGCCAACCACCTTAACATGTAACAATGAGGGATTTTTTTTCATTTTAAAAAGAATTTCTTAAAAAAGTATTGGCCATAAAGCTAAAAAGATGTGTAGGATACACTTAAAATAATAGGTTTATTCAGTACAGGCAATAAAATGTATCACATAGGGACAATAAAAATGTGTCAAGTAGCTACCCTGTACCAGGCTTCTGTCTAATAATTGAGGGTGTAAGATGCATTAGGCAAGCTGCTTTAAGGAACTTATAATCTAGGTGGTGAATAAAGCCAACAACAAGGAGTGTTTTAATAAAATATGGTGAGTTTAATGTGAACTCTGATAGGGAGACAAAGAGAAGACATCTTTAGAAGAAAGATTGAGCAAATGAATCAGACAGATTCTAGGAAAGGAAATATCAAAGCCACATTTTGAACAATGTGCAGGAATCTGCCAGGTTGGAAGTGTCTTACTGTAAGTGTCAAAGGTGTGAATGCAGCTGTAGCGGTAACAGGCAAGGGAGGGAGGCAAATAGCTTGAGGTAAAGAAGGAGCAAATAGAGAAAGTTTATATTTTTATTAAATGTAGCAATTAAACAGATGGATGTGGTATAGAGAAAGTATCTAGTTGGTTAACTATTTTTTTAAATTGGTTGGTTTGTAGCCATATAGATCCAATTGCAGGTAACACTTAACTCTGCAAAGGCAAATGCAATGTTAATTTATGAGGAAGACCAAATGACTGGTGACTCTGCTAATTAAACACAGTGTTACTGTAGAACTCTTCCCTTTATATATGATACAGTCATCCCTCTGTAGCTGTGGGTTCCACAACCATGGATTCAACAGACTGTGGTCCAAAAATATTCACAAGAAGT
Organism: Rhinopithecus roxellana; assembly: GCF_007565055.1. Classification (NCBI taxonomy): domain Eukaryota; kingdom Metazoa; phylum Chordata; class Mammalia; order Primates; family Cercopithecidae; genus Rhinopithecus; species Rhinopithecus roxellana. Next base: position 33,556,260 of record NC_044550.1, on the reverse strand, counting down.
TGCGTCTGTATGGAAAATGTACAAATGTTTTTCCATGTCATTATTTCATAAACAAGATGGTATAACAACTATTTACATAGCATTTACATTCTATTAGGTATTCTAAGTAATTTAGAGATGATTTAAAATAAACGAGAGGGATGTGTATAGGTTATTTGCAAATACTACACCATCTTGTATCAGGAACTTTAGCATCTGTAAATTTTGGTGTCCGTGGAGGTCCCAGAACCCATCCACTATGGATACTGAGAAGTTACTATAATTATTACTTGTTACTTAAATAAGTATTTTAAATACATCATGGAAAAACATTGGGAAGTGAAGGTAAAAAAGAAATTCACCAACATAACACATTGACACTCTTTTTCTTTTGAGTTCCTTTCATTTTTTTACATTTACTTCTTATTTCACATAAAATAAATATAACAATAATAAAATTTACTATTTTAATGTATAGTTCTGAGTTTTGAGAAGTGCAGTCATGTAACCACTGTCACAATCAGGAAACACAACAGTTCATTTCCCTCCGAAAATCCCCTCATGCTGCCCTTTTGTAGTCAAACCCTTCTGCCACTCTTGACCCCTAGCCACTACTGATCTACTCACTATCCCTGTAGTTTTGCTTTTTTCATATAAATGGCTGCAGAATGTCATATAAACGGAATCAAACAGGTTGTATCACTTTGCCCATAGAGTCTATCACTTAGCATAATGCATTTGCGTTAAGATTCATCCATGTGGTTGCATGAATCAACACACACACACGCACACACGCACAGACATATATGTATCTTTATAAATGATTGGCAAAATACACCATATATTTCGTACTTTTGAGAATGCCACTGAATGACTGCACTACAGTTTAAGTATATTTGCACTGTTTCCAGTTTTTTGAGATTTTAACTGAAGTTGCTATAAACATGCATGTAGAGAGCTTTGTGTAAATAAAAGATTTCATTTTTACAAGTTGGACTGTTGAGTCATGTGGTAAGTATATATTTAATTTTATAAGAACCTGCAAAACTGTTTCTAAAAAAGCCACCATTTTGCATCCCCACTAGATGTATATGAGAGTTCTAGTTAATCTAATTCTTCACCAGCACTTGATATTGTCAACATTTTTTAAGTTATCCTAATATATGAGTAGTGGTGTTTTGTAGTAGTTTTAATTTGTATTTTCTTAATAATTAAAAATGTTGAGCATCCTTACTTATGCTTAATTGCCATCCAAGTATCTTTGGTAAAATGCAAATTCAAATCTGCCTATTTTTAAATTGTTTGTTTTCCTACAGTTGAGCTTAAGAGTTCTTTTCATATTCTTGATACAAGTCCTTTGTTGGATGATTAATTTGAAAATATTTTCTCTCAGCATGGGCCTGTCTTTTCATTCTCTTAATAGTGCATTTTTGCAAAGAAAAATTTTAATTTTGCTGGGGTTCTATTTATCATTTCTCATTATATATAAATGATGCTTTGGGTGAGATTTTTATCCATTTAAAATATGTTTTAAAATATTTGTAACCATAGAATACATGCAATTTTTATTCTCTGTTTTCATTGAGTATTATAGCAGGGGTACCTTTTAGTGCTGTATACTTTCAACAATCATTGAAAAAATAACATAGTTTTCTGTAGAGGATAATACTTCATGGATTTATTCAGCATAAATGTATTAAATGCCTGTTATATAGAGAGCATTATAGAAGCAAGCAAAAACAGTAATGGTTCTTTCCTTCACATTAAGCTCACATTTTATTACAAAATCCTCCAAAATTGCTTTATCTATTTCTTAGAAGTGCAGACTATCTAGTCCTTTTCCTGATTTAATAGACGTGAGGTGCAGCTCTCAAAATTTTTTTACAATTACCTACAAGTCAAATTTCAATAACATTAATTACATAGACATTAGTAATATCATACAATGTTTCATAATTATTTTAACTTTATTGAATATTTAGATCACTTTTGTGTTTTTCTATAATAATTATGTTAACAATGTCCCTTCATTATTGTTAGCAAAGTCCATCAACACAGGTGTCTTAGTTGTGTTTTTATATCAGAGTACCACAGACTGGGTAATTTACAATTAACAGGAATTTATTGCCTTATGGTTCTGGGAATTCCTCACGAGGTTGGGAATTCCAAGACTGAGGGGCTGTCATCTGATGAGGACCTTCTTGCTACATCATCCCATGAGAGAAGTGCAAAGAGACAGCAAGAGTGAATAAGAAGGGGCTGAATGCATTATTTTATAAGAAACCCACTTCTGTGATAATGACTTTAATCCACTAATGCAGGTGGTGCCCCATGACCTGACCATCTCCTGTTAGGCCTCACCTTTCAATATCACTGAAAGTTAATCATTGGAGATTAAGTTTTTGACACAAGAACTCTGGTGGACACATTCAAACCATAGAAACTTGGCAACAATAAAGATGAACAGTATTGAACTTACAGAGAAATCCACATACATATGCACCCTATGAAAACAAATTATATTGTGTTCTGTGCAACATCTGATAACAGCAAGGTCCAGATTGCTTAAAAAGTAGGTATATTCTTGTCTTTGCATGAACCCGACTGGAGTCTACATTTATGGAAATAAGATAGCTTTTCTCGTGTGTGTGACTACTTCAGATAGACCACTTCAGAATACTTCAGAATAGTATGAATTACATTTATGTTGTTTTACTGAGAATGTCTTAATGCATTTTCTGAAGGCTGGAACTATGTGGGAAGACAAATGAAACACCCTGAAGGATCACAGAACTTTTCAGCCAAGCAAATGATGTTCTTTTCAACCAAAGTTATAGCAGCTGCACTTTATTTAGTTCTTTGAACTTCTAACTCTATTCTCTTCCTACAGGAGAGCAGAATACCCAGGAAAGTTGACAAAATGTACATGATTGTTGTGATTGGGGCCAAATATGAGGAGTTGAATGAAACATTAATGCAAACCCATTTCCTTCAGTGACCTTAACAGTGCCTTAGGTTTTGCCAAATAAGTACATGTATGACCTGGTTATTGGCCTTTTGAAACTGGAGACTCCTTAATTGACTTAAAATAATATATCTACACAGAATAAGGAAAATCTTATTTGAGTAAGGGCTTGTTTCTTACTTCGCACAAATATGCATGGTGAATCTTTCTAGAAAGAAGTGACCAAATTCCAGAATTTCAGGATCAGTATAATATAATACTCAAATAAATGATAGATGGGTACAGTGTAAGTATCTATTTCTACTAACTATAAACTTTGAAGAGGCATAAAAATGAAACGTGGGAGGTTTATATAAAGAATATGTATGAAAAAATATATGCTCAATAGCTGGTTTCCATATCATAATTACTATATCCAACACACTGCAACTTTTTAAATAATCATTTTCATCAAGTTCAAAGAACTCTCTCAAGTTCAACACTTTGGAAAGCACAAAAATATTTCCAGGCTTTCAATTGTGCATTTCTGCCCTTGTACCCATTTTTTAAGACAAAGACCCAGTTCAAAGCTAACAAACTTCTATCAGTTCTTATAATATGAAAACCACTCAACTCACCTAAGGGAAAGGAGAAAGAAACTAATTTTTATTATATACTGGGTATTAGTAATTTTGCATGGTTCTTCCCATTTTACCCATACAATACTCTTTCAAGGTTGACGTAATCATTTTAGGAATGAACTCAGTCAGAGTAACCTTGAAGTGAAGTTTTCTTTAACCTTTAGTATTTTGTACCTCACAAGCAAATGTAAAAAGCAATCTCTGTTGATGGGGTACTATCAGGTGATCTCATGAATGTGCTATTAGTTGGTGTCAGAAATAAAACTATAAGAAGATGCCATACCATTGCAATACTCCTTGCCAACCATTGAAAGACACCAGAACAATGAACAGAATACTTAATGTTTGCAAGATGAATGTGTCTAAATGATTACCCATAAACACTTGAAAAGGAACATGATCTCCTTCTTGATTCATCTATCCACAGACTAATAATTTCTCTCTCTTTTAACATTTATCAAATAAATATTGTGAAACTGGTCTCTTAATCCACATTATTATTAATACTTTTAAAAAATCCAAACTGAATTTTGTGATTCCTGATTTACAAATGAGGAAACTAAGCCTTGGAGATGTGAATATAATTCCAGCAGTCAGTGGCAGAGTCAGGCTGTCATCTAGATCAGCTGAAATAAAAACCTGTGACATTGCTTTTGTACTATTTCTTCTCTCGATGGTTAACAATTGCTCAATCTGCAATCTGTGTTACACTTTCCACCCTATAGTTTTACATTTCACCTCAAATAGACATCCCTGAAATTCCACCTGAAACATACTTTTCCTTTCTTATACTTGGCACGTCATGTCTGCTCTCCAGGTTGGTATCTGATGAAATCTCCCAGTTTTAGTTTAATTGGCATTGGCAACATGTGGTCCCTGATAAAAAGCATATTTTCTTTCGAGATTGCAATCATCAGTTGGGCTCATTTTTCTTGGCCCCTCCATTGAGCTGAACTTTTTTGGAAAAAGAAACAGCAGCTTGTGGGTTACTAAATGCCAGAGAGCTGAACTTGAAAAAAAAGAGAGGGGAAAAAAAATCACAAAGGAAAACAACTTAAAAATACATTTAGAAAGCCTGCGTGCATGCATGTGTGTGTGTGTGTGTGTGTGTGCATGCGAGCATAGACTTGCATTATTCCTTCAGTTCACATATGATATATATGCAGAACTAGTGTGTGTATGCAAAACTCTTAAAGGGCATGATTTTTATCCATAGCCTATTTATTCCAAACATAGCTAAATGAGGAGGCCAAATATAGAAAAGTGATGCTCCAGGGGCCCTACGGCCTATATAGAATTTAAACTCAAATGATTTGCAAAATCACTACTAAGACAGCTTGCTCATACTGTCAGTGTGCCAGCACCAGAAGCTTGTCGTGTATTTTTGTCTTGGCAGATGCACATTCTGTTATAAAGGTCTGTTCATCTGATGCCTTCCTTGTTTTCAGGTAATGCTCAGCGCCTTCTTGCAGAGGGAAGAGTGAGCCTGTGTCGCTTGTCCATGTCCTGGAGGAGACAGTCTGCACTCAGACTCTGACCATGTGCTGGTGTCCTGGCTTACCTCCATTAAGAGTTCGTTTCTGCTCCATAAAACTACAGGTCATGAGTGCTCTCATTCCTTTCTTTTTGTATTATTCAATTTTATTTCTGACATTTGCCAGGGCACAGGGAAATAAACCAGTGTTAGTTAATATCAACAATGACTCCGTTTCTTTAAAAATCACCTTAGGTTTGAGGAGGTGTTTTTTTTTTTTTTTTTTTTTTCTTTTAGATTAAAACATGGTTTCCCAAAACTGATTAGCATAGTTTTTAAGCCACTCTGAAGTGTTTGTTAGGCTTCGCATGCTGGTCTCCATATGCCTCTTTTCAATTACATGTGCCGCCACAAGTATGGCTAAACGAAACGCTTCTTTAAAAACAGAAAGCAAACTGTTAGGCTTTGTGCAGTGTAACTAGTTAGCGTGCGACATCTCAAACTGCCCTGATTTCATCACCAAACTGCTAAATGTTCTGTTTGCAGAAATAGCCATTAAAATGTATCTTAAAATTAGATGGTCTGTCAGAATTAAAGGGGAGACAGGGGAACTGGAAGGGATTAAAATAACAGGAAATGGAGTTTAGACCCTGGTTGTCTGGGAGGCTATCTGTGGAAAACTTTTCATTTTTTTTGGTGGTAACAAAAGTAATAATAATAATTGTGTTTATCAAACACTTCTTATGTGTCTGGATGATTGAAAAATCTTGAAGTTATGTCAATTAATTACCAATTAGTTAATCATTACAGCCACTCTATAAGGTAAGTACTATAATTATACATATTAGAAGACTGCAGCAGAGAGATTTAGTAATCTTCCTGAGGGCATGCAGCAAAGTGGTAGAGCTGAGACAAGACCAGGTACTGTAGCTCCACGGTTTACATCTTATTTTAACGTTAGTTGGAGGAACATGTGCTGGGATTGTATTAGGAAGCTCTTTGTTTATCCGCACTTGTGTTGCCGTACACTGGGTTATATTAGCAGATTATAAATGTTCTTGTATCACCCACTAAGGTGCCTGCCATGTATCCTATTCTCAGAATATGTTTGTGGAATAAATGAATAGATGAATCAATGATATCTTACTTTTAGGAAAATGCTATAAGTAAACCAATTCGAGTGCAAAATGAGGCACCATTTGGACAAAACAAACTAACGAACAAAAATCAACTTGTGGAAAATCTATTCGGCTTCTCATTTACTCTTTTACTACAGTGAGAAGCCTTGCACCACGTGGTGGGAAAGCATGCGCACTAATTTGACAGCCAACTGAAGCTCTAGTACTAAATCCAGGCTAGCCACAGACTCACCATTTGATTTTATTTGGTCACTTCAATTTGGGCTTCAGTATCCTTGTTTGCTAAATAAGGGCATTTATTTAGAAAGCAACCTCTCTTAATTCTGATGTCCTACAATATTTTCAAACAATTGGAATTAGAACTCACTTTTTAAAAGCAGTTGTTCCTGAGTGTCCATGGAGTGAATCTAATTTATGTATTTATGACCATAGAAAATGCTTCTTTCATCAATGCTATAAAACATACATGGTCTCTAAGACAGAAGGAAAGATAGTTTATTTTTTTAAAGTGAGGGAAGTTACTTAGAGAATAGTGGAAGTTGAGTTTAGTAATGTTTAGTACATACCAGAAAAGCCTCAGAAACAGGCTTGCAAAAGTTATTAATTCCCACAACACAATGGAATGCTTTGGAATTATTATCAAATTGATTTTTCTTTTATACAATGGTTGTTTCTGAAAATTTGTATATTTAAATAAGAATAAAATTAATGATACTTTAAAAATATTAGTTGATTAATCAACTAACTAATTAACTAAAATATTAGTTGACATTGATTAAAGGAAATAAATACTATTGAGAAGGATCTTTTGGTAAATGCATTCTCAAACTTTAAGGTTTTGTTTAAGTGATTTTCCACTTAGCAAATAAAGTTGGATCTGGAATAACACAAAATCTCCAGGTCCCATATCTATGGTAAGCATGAGGAGCAGCTTGAATATGGTTTTATTTACTTCTAGAAAAAAGATTTTGAGTTACAGGTATACCTGGTCACAGGAAATCCAGACACATGCAAAACCAGATTTATACACATGATAAATTATTTTAAGTGTTCTCTGAACACCAATGCCATCATCCATCAACGTGAAGCTGCTTCTGCAAATGTGCACACATTTCCTGAAAGGATTTATAATCCAGCCAATACGGTACATTTTGAATGTGTTACAGAAAGGACAGATTTACAGGAGACAATCTGCCTTCATGATGATTGCATATTGTGGCATTTCTAGTCCATATGGATCAGTAAGACTTGGATAGCAGGCATTTGACCTTCAAAATCATGCAAATGTGAAACCAGACTTCTTCTCTTATGGCTGGGAAAGTCAGTGGGTCTTCTTCAGCTTATTCTGAAGGCAGTGATTAAAACACAATTTGACTTCTAAAAATTATTGAGATCTTCTTTTAATGCTTCTTTCCCCCTATGGAGAATGATTTAGTCTTTTGCTTCCCTCATCCACATTCCCTCTGGCTAACCTTCACTCATTAGCACCCAGAACTCAAATACTGATCATTTAAGAGAGAACTTGCCAACTTAGAGCCACGGGCTAACTATAAACAAGACTTCAAACCTTTTTGCTAATGCCATAGTTAATCTCAAGTAATAACTTCTGAAAACCTTTGAAAAGGTCTGAGAGTGGCTTTCTGTCAGGGGCCTAAGGAAACTGTACATTTTCTCACCGTGAAACCTTGATCATGCCAGATATAATCAGACTGTTTATCTGGCAATGTTAATTTTCTGAGTTTACAGTATAACAATTCGCCAAGATTATTGGAACAGAATCAGAAGAAGTTATATTTGTTAATCGGCCAATTTTTTTTCGCATTTAAAAATTCAGTGCAAAATGGTATCACATTTTCTAGAGTACTGACGAGACTATGCCTGAATAAATGCACTTGCCAAAGCAAAAGTAATATAAAAAAAACCCTTGAGATTGAGAGAAACAATTTCAACAGTTTCCCTCTTTGTGATTTAAGGCTTTGAGAACCCTGTAGGGAGAGGCAGACTGGAGGACACCATAGGCATCCTTGTGACCACATTCTGCCAAGCTAAAGACAACAAGCAAAACCCAGTTATAAAGGGGAAAAAAAGAGATCTGGGCAAAATCTCTGCTTATGAAGAGGCAAACTGGAATTTTTCCCTATTATAGCATCTACAACCACCTCAGTTACTCCAAAATCTTCTGTAAAAGAATGGCTTATAAGGTTCCGGTCTAGACAGCCTTTGGGCTTTTTGCTATAACCTTTAATGAATTTATTTGTTTGCTATTTTGTGTGTTTCTCCTTCAAGTTTGTGTTTCTAGCAACTCATTTTAACTTATGAACCCTTCATTGATAAAGAATAAATCTCATATCGCCTGGCTCTTGTCTCATAACTCAATTTAACCATTTCTCAAATGTAAATGTCTTTCTGTCCAGCTTTAATCAGCTATAAATTTTGGCAGATGTAGGACTGAGTGTTTCCAAGTACTTATGATTAGGGCAGTATTTTCCAGTTTCCTTTCTGGACAATGTGAGTATCCAGTATACTAAGACTCCAAGCACCTACAAACAGTTAGTGTTTGTTAAAAACTTATTATGTGCCAATGACCTTTCCATGTATTTCTACTAATTTAATCCTCACAACACCTTTATGAAGTAGGTGCTCTGATTGTCCTCATTTTATAGATAAAGGAGATGCATCCTAAAAAAGTTAAGAAACTACTAATAGTCCATTTTTGGTCATAGTTGCCCTCATGAAACAGACTTTGAACCCAAAATGTTTTGCCCAAGAGCCAACACTCTTTACCATTTGTTTTTAGAAAGTGAAAAGGGACAATGTGCTGATAGATATTAATTCTAATTACTTACGGAGTTTTTTGAGTGCTATCTTCAATCAAAGGGTTTAGTAGAAAATGGAAAAAATCCCCGTTAATTATTAATTCACCCTAATAGACAGGTAAAATGGTAGCTGAGCACCTTTATTTTTCAACTACAGATACAAGGAACTAGGAATGTGATAAATGGAAGTGACCACTTGTAGGCAAGTCATATTCTCTCAAGACGTCTCAGTTTCCCCTTGAATAACATGAACAGTTGAAATTGATAAGTTCTAAAGTTCCTCCCACCACTGACATTCTATGACCTTATGATGAATCTTTAGTGGTAGAGATCATAATCACATTTTAGAATTTGTTTCTGTTTATAAAATTTGCTGTTCAGATTCATAACTCAGAAAAAGAAGGGTATAGACTTCTCATTATGTGTTTCTTTATAGAAAAAGGAGCCAGATCTGTATGTTTCACTTATAGCGTATGAAGACCACTACATAATTCAGTGTAAAAACCAAGAGGAGTATAATGACTACTCCTGAAGAACCACAGTGGCATTTTTTAAAAAAAGCTGTATAGAAGAGAAATAGGAAATTTACTCTTGCAAGATTTTCCCCCTACTTTTAATATACTCCTACAATTTGTATACTCTATCAACCTAAAATAGCCTTGCCTATGACATATATATATTTTACATCCGTCAGGGAATATATAGGACATTATCTCTAAATACTCTTTGAGTTTTGAAAATTTCCTTTAAAAATACACATGTGCCAGGCATGGTGGCTCATGCCTATAATCTCAGCACTTTTAGGAGGCTGAGGCAGGTAGATCACCTGAGGTCAGGGCTTCGAGACCAGCCTGACCAACATGGTAAAACCCCATCTCTACTAAAAATACAAAAAAAAAAAAAAAAAGTGGGTGTGGTGGTGGTGCACATCCATAATCCCAGCTACTTGGGAGGCTGAGGCCGGATAATCACTTGAAACCAGGAGGCAGAGGTTGCAAGTGGGTCCAGATTGCACCACTGCACTTCAGCCTGGGTGACAGAGTGAGACTCTGTCTTAAAAAAAAAAATACACATGAATACACACACGCAACATGAAACATACAATTTCTCTATGTTCCAAAACACTGCTTGAAGTCCTATCACATTATCTCTTGTTCGTAGATCTTTCAGGGCCCTCAGAAGAGTTATAAAGGAGTTTAGCACAGAGCCAGTCATGGATAGAGCAAGGGATTTTCTTCTTAGAGATACGTCATCAGGCTTGGGGATGTGAGGGGGTGTGTACATATAGAAGGTAGCCATCAAATTCCCATGGAGGTCTCTAAACGGAACAAAAGAGGGTCTGTTAATAATGAAAACAGTCAGATGACTCTGAGAGGCAAGGATCCAGGAAGAGGAAAAACTGCTTACTAATGGGAAAATATTTGTTCTAGTAAACTTTTGTTACCCTTCACCGTTACATCAAATGTCACTGAATACCTCTTCTCCTCAATGTTCTGGTCTAACTTCTACTAAATAAATAACGTCTTACAAAGGTATTTTGGATAGGAAGAGACCACAGCATAAAAAGGACGAATTTTTATTTATGGCAAGAAATCTCAACAGACTTTTTTTTTTTTTAGACGGAGTCTCGCTCTGTCGCCCAGGCTGGAGTGCTGTGGCTGGATCTCAGCTCACTGCAAGCTCCGCCTCCCGGGTTTACGCCATTCTCCTGCCTCAGCCTCCCGAGTAGCTGGAACTACAGGGGCCCGCCACCTCGCCCGGCTAGTTTTTTGTATTTTTTAGTAGAGACGGGGTTTCACCGTATTAGCCAGGAGGGTCTCGATCTTCTGACCTCATGATCCGCCCTTCTCAGTCTCCCAAAGTGCTGGGATTAAAACAGACTTTTTTAAAATACAGAATTTTGAATTAGATAGAATTCTTTAACAGGTAAGATAGTTAGCTGATTCACTGTTCATTTGCACTCAGATTTATTTCCTTCTTTCCCCTGCTGTGCATTTCAGGAAACTGTATTCTCCAGGGCCCTCTTGTTCTCTTGTGAAGCAAGGCCCTGATACAAGATTGCAGGGTGAGAAAGAGAAGTCAAAGCATACCCTCCTGTGGCACTTCCAGAATGGCTAGCCTCATCCATGGTTCCAGCTTCACCTGGACAGCGCCTTTGTGGTTCTGGCTCTGACTTGATGGCCCTGGCTTCTGGGTTCTGGAAACACCAATTCCTTTCCTTATTCCTCCAGTTCTGGGATGATACTTACTGCTGCTACTCTGGTTTGCCTCACCGTACCTTGTTGGGCTTTCAGCTCTTCCATAACCAGTGTAACCCTGAATTAAATTCTTTCATTTCAAAGATCTACAGTGGTTTCCGTTTTTCTGGTTGGAGTCTGATTGTTACCGGAAAACTAGCTATAGATGTGCTATTTCTGTTGCAGGAGATTCAGGGAGTCAGGACAGGTATTCTGGAAAGCAAATAGATTTGAAATATTAGATGGAAATAGTGGTATAAAATTTCTGATGAAAGATATAAATGTGACTTTTTTTAGGGCAATCTGGAGAGTTTCCATGATTCACTTTCATAAAAACATGTAAAATACCTGATTTATTTTATCGTTGTTCTCTCTTTCAAACTATTTTCATGCTACATTTCGCACTATAGAATCTGCAGGTCTCTCTACGCCAAGTTATAGAATCCCAGAATAATGCAAAAACATGAATTGTCTGGGGTTGAGTAAAAATTTTTATAATTGCTTTGAAATGAATGGACCATGACATGAGTGCAGGTATTGCTTTATAAATGCACAGTTTCAGTCAAAGAAAATATGTAGATAAATAGATCTGCAAGTTTTCTACATTTTCTTCTGTAAGGTTCAGTGGGTAAGCAACAGCCTGGAACTCAAAAGCCTTTGAAATATACTTTATGCTGCCCCTCATGTTCAATGACCTTGAGTAAGTCACCTAAATCCAAGGCAACTCTGGCCCTGGAGAGAATGATCTAGTGTCTGGGACCAGCAATCCACTTTGCAGAAAAAGCAGGTTACAGAGCTGTTCAGTGCTAGGAAAAACTCAACAGACAAAAATAACATTTGGATGTGCCCAAGTGCATGAAGCCCTCCCAAGTGTTTTCTCTATTATTCTAATCAGTCGTGTTTAGTTATCTTCGTTTATGTTGGTGTATGGGAATTTTTATTTCTAACACCCTTTCCCACTAGTCCTGGAGAACAACTAGAGAGATATTTATTTTGCAATTTCAAAACAATTGCTTAGTTTTCATTTGAATTAAATTTCCCTTTGCAATAAATGTCAGCTGGTTAAAGCAGAAAAGTCTGAGACTTAGGTTAAAAGTATTTGCAAACATGCAATTAGGAATTGACTCAAACAGTTGTCTACTTCTGCGTTTGATGAAAGCATCAACTGCCATTTTCAGTATCACATGCCGATTTCTTAACAAAAGGTAGCATTTCTTCGTGAGGGACACCTAGCACTAGGCCTGACCTTGTTCTTAAGAAAGCTAAACATTATACTACTCACTCTCGAAATATCATAATCTGATCTCAGGATCATCTGGGTCAAGTTGCCTTTAGAATAAGATAGTAAAATACTCAGCACATGTATTACTCCGCCTGCTTCTGTGTCCTTGACAGTCACTGACAATTTCTAGTGGCACTTTCTCCCACTGAACTCAGACACAGCCTCAAAATGCTTCTTAACTCAGTGTTCCAGGGAACTTTTACCAATTGATTGAAACTCCCATAACTGACATAATTATTCTTCAGACTTACATTTAAATACAATATGAAATGTGAATCCTTCAACAAAGGGTTGACATCAGGTATTTACCTTAATATTAGGTTTTTAAGCAATTCTGGTAAATAGTGTCTTTCAGAAAGCGTCCTTATAGAATTTTTAACTTGAAAGATCTGAAAGAGAATACTAGAAAATTTATTAGGAGTAACCATCCTCAAAACTCACTGTGTATAAATTTTCTCCAGGAACAGGAAAAAAATGAAAGTTGAAGGTAATTAACAACTGAAGGCTTGTTTTCATCTGAGACCGATAGAATTCTGAGACCTAGAAGGGATGTCCCTTTGTTGTAAGATCTAAATTGGAGCTGGGGAAAGTACAGTTAGGGAGTATTTAGTGATGGTGAGGAGAAAAGACAGAATGTTTCGGCTTGACGTAAATAAAGTAGATACCATCTCACTTGACATTTATTTTCTAAGTTTTAGAGGAATCATTTCACGGGAAAAAAAATGCTTAAATTTAACAATACAGTATGTCTCTTTGAGAACATTTTAGAAATAACCATTTTGTAGAATTCAGTCAACAAATATTTATTGAGTGCTTAGTGCATGTAAGATGTTTGGTACTTCCATTTCTTATCTGTAAAATGAGAATGGCAATGCTTGTCCTATCTCATAAGATCGTTAGGAAGATTAAATAAACAAATAAAAATGTTACTTAAGTATCAAATGATATTTTTACTATAGTCATAATAATAATTACTCTTACATAATGAGAAAAATCTTCAGTAAGTATTAATCTTTAATATGAAAATATGAAAAGTATGGAAAATCATCAAGAGATTGCATGAGGTTACCAAGAACAGTCTGGAATTTTAGGACCATCATGTATATTTTGAGACATAACATCATAGAGATACTCAGTAAATGTTGAACAACTGAAGAAATGAACAGATGATTGAATTTTAAAATGAGACTTTGTGCCTTTACTTTGCCTGTAATTGTGTCTCTGTGGTCACTTTTTTCACACTACTTTATCTATAAGCTTGCCATATTTTCCAGGACTCCATAAACTTAAGTGTCACAGAAGCAGGAAGACTCTCTCCTTTGCTGACTCCTGTCCTTCTACCAACCTATATGCATTTTGTGACGTCTCATCCTCCAGCTTCTGTTCATGGCATGACCACCTTCATGGGTGCCCTCATTTATTCCCACAGCTTCAGTTCTCATTTCTATTTGAGAGACACTTAAACTAGATTTCTAGCCTTGATGCTGATCTTCCCACCCTGTTCACAAGGCCCTGCTGGATATTTCCTCATGTAGAGATATTGTGCTGAATTTCTCTTGGTTTTGTTTCTCACTATTTTTCTTCTTCTTCTTCTTCTTCTTCTTCTTCTTCTTCTTCTTCTTCTTCTTCTTCTTCTTCTTCTTCTTCTTCTTCTTCTTCTTCTTCTTCTTCTTCTTCTTCTCTCTCTTTCTCTCTCTACCTTTCTTCCTCTCTTATTAGTTATGAAGCTAATAATCAAAGCTAAGAATCTTTGTTATCCTCATTTTGTTCTTCTCTTTCTTTTCCCCAACCATCCTCCTCTTAAACTTAATAGTCAGTTCCTTACCACATGGCATTCTGTGTCTCCATTCCTGCAAACACATATACTCCATTTCCTATGCCCACTGCCTCTCCTTTAGGTCTGCTAATTACCTCTTCAGACTTTTGTCATACTGTAATCACTTCCCCCAACATGCATTTTCAATGGTTCATCATACCGCCTTGGGCCAGGATTAGCTCTCTGAGACATTATCTGCTCAAGCAACCTGTCTTGTCACCACATGCTGCTCCATGTTCATCTTAGCCCTGCTGAAACTTTTATAGCTCTAAGTCATCTATAGAATAAAGTCCAAGCTTCTGAATGTATTTTCGAAGACCTCCCCAGTGTGATTCTTGCCTGTCTTTTAGCTCCATCTCTTTATTCCCTTTCAGTTACTCTATGTTCTGATAATGCAGAACTGTTTTTTACTCCCAGGACATACCACGTACCTCTGTGAATTTGTTCATAGTATTTTGCCAACCTGGAATGACTTCTCTTTTCCTCATGTCAAAATCTCATATATACCCTTCAAGTTTCAGGTATAAATCTTTCCTTGGTTTTCCTTTTGGATATTAAAAATGTCTGCTGGTGAATTTCTCAGTTTTGGAGTTCTCATTTACATTAGCGTATTCTTCAGCTGAAGTATCTATATCAGGGTTTGTATCACAAGGAATTATTTATATACCACCCACCACCTCCTACTGGACGGTAAGCAGCTCTTGAATAGTAGGAGTCACGTGTTATTGATCTGTGATCTCTTGTACTTACTCTTAAATTCCTGGCACGTATATAATAATTGCCGATTAAATTTTTGTTGAATTAAGTTGAAGTTTTGTAGAAAAATACTTTGAAATGTTGTTAACATTTAAAATAACTAATATGTGAGGAAAGTAAGTCTTGATTCATTTGCTGTCGGGTCCAAAGAAATTAATTCATGGAGGAAATAAGCTATCAGGCCAGAGTATAAAGGAGACATATCAAACTCTTCCATTCATTTATATTTCATGTAAGTCTGTACATTTATGTGAAAACAATGTTTTAACTCTACACCTGTTCTGATGCTTTCAGTCTAATCAATACAGATCAAGTGAAAGCGGTATAATTAACTAACTCTGAGCAATAAGTAGTAGAAGGAATGATATTATTAAATGGCAATAATGACTATTCTTAATGCCAAGCAAGAGTTTTTTTAAGATTAATTGCTTGGGATGAACATCTTATGAATCAAATTCTGGTTTTTTAGGTAATAAAACTCTTTATAGTAATGCCTAAACAGTATTTTTATATCTAAGGTGGAGAGAAAAATATAATTTTCTCAAAATTGTTGTCAAGAAAATAAAACGTAAAGAACAGCAAATGAACTATACTTTTTGTGTTCAACAGATCTCACAATATCAAGTGTTTGCCAAATTACTGAGAGTAATTTATGAAGACTACTTCTCAGTACACTTCAAATACTTGAAATACTGTTCACTCAAAATTTTAAAATAGAAACTTTTTTATCTAATCCAAATATATATTTATGTATGCATCTATCTGCATACAATATTAGACATAAAAATATGAACTAGCTCAATTGTTTTAAAATGACCAAAATAACAAAAGAAAGCAACCACTCAAATGAATAATGAAATACATTTGCTCTATAAATTCATCACAGCTTACTTAATCAAAATTGAGAATTGCAATATAGGAAACCATTAAAAACTGTTCATAAAATTTTATATGATGGTAATTTGTAAATGTTCTGTAACTCAATGGAATCTGGATATACTTTTTATTTACTTAAAAAAAATATTTCCTGGTACAATACAAGCATCAGAAACCAATTTTCTTTAAGAGCAATTCAAATAAACGAAAAGGCTCTAATTAGTTTAAAAGAGCTAAGGAAATAACTTTGCTTATTTGACCTTCAGGTAAGATAAGGTTGTTCAAAATTATATCATTTTTAGGAAAAATCTATTCTGGGAGGGTGACACTTAGTGGGACATGTTCCCTGTCCCTCCGGCTGTAGCTTTCTAAGTATTCTAATAACTCAAGTAAACTGCCGGGACAAACAACAGAGCTATGACTGTGTCTGGAGATTCTGCATCTGCCTTCCTTAATCAACTTCCTTTCCTGAATATGAATTGCAATAATGAGTCAATTAACGTCCTCAAATGCCAATGAGATGCAAAAGAGATTGGTAGTGGTGGTGGTGGCAGTGCGTTTCGGGAGCTGTTCCAATGTCTGGATTTTAACGAGAATCACACACTGAGCTCACAACTGATTATTTATCTCATGCAAACGTGACTGGCTGGTACTTTCCCCTGCAGCCTTCCCCCTGGCTCCCCCAAGAAAGTAAGGAAGACAAATCTAACCTTGTTATTGAGAAAACCTCTTTGATTTGGAGCCATTACTCCTGAGGCTTAATTTTTAACCTCCTTACTCGGATGAAAAGGCCTACTTTTGATAATTTTCCTTATCAATATTCTGCAAAGATATTCTACACATGTTCTGAAATTATGACCTTTTTGGTATATGCTCACAAGTAAAAGCGATTGATTTTCAATCAGCCTCTAGCTGCTCTGCCTTTAAGTTGCATTTAAATAGTTAATTGTAACTTACTATCTTCCATCTACCAGATAATTTGAATATCTTACTCTAAATCAAACACATTTTTTTAAGTTAAATATTATTATTCCCAGTTTACAGATAATAAAACTGAGGATCAGAGAGAAGCTTATACAACTCGATAGGAACAGCAAACTGAAGTCAGGCCCATTAGTCTTCTTACCCAGCCTCTTCGTACCACATAACAAGGCTCACAGCTATGGGGGATTAGATGTTTTGCCTATTTACCATGCAATGTAAAGGAATACTTACGAAAATTTCAAATTTCAATCAGCAATTTTCTTTTAATTTTATTAAAAATCTTCCAGGTTTAATGAATATTAAATATTCCAGTCCAATTTACCTCTTAGATTTTTTAGTTTCCTCATTTTAAAAGCCTGGACAGCTGGCTGACCACTTGGCAAACATAAGACCCCCAAAGTAAAATGATAACTCTGGCCGCATGGCCACTTTTCCCTGACAGATTGGAACTCCTCACTGGCCATATTTTAATGTAAAAATTGAACTACTGAAATTCAGTCATATGCTTTCTTCCCAGGGAGTCGAGAAGTGTCTTTCTGAGGAGCACGTAGGCATCCATAATAAAATCTGCCATGCCAGAGTGACCAATTTAAAGTGTATTCTTTTGAAAATTCATCTTTCCTAATTCTAGCACTAAAAACAGAGTGGACAGAAAGACATAATTTAGTGAATTTTCATGAAAGTCAAGTTATTCTCAAGTTAACCAGGGTTAAAAAAAGAAAAGTTATGCAAAGATTGCTAGCAACATTGTTTTCACTAATCATTGATGCCATTTTAGAAATTTCTTGTGTGGACTGGTTATTTGAGACATTTTCAGTTCCTGCTTAATAATTATATTCAAGATTTTTTTTTTTAATCTTACATTTTGGAATGAGAATCCTTTTATCTTAATAAACCCTCCACTCCCCCCCCTTTTTTTAATACATGCTAATACTTTGCTATTTAGCAGCAGTTTCAGAATGATTCTCTTATTAATATGAATCAATAAAATGAAACAAAAATAGCATTTGAAATGCAATTAAATAATATGTATGTCATTTTCTATGCTGCTTTTACATATTCGATTATGAAAAGGGTAAAGTATGATGACCTTTCAGTCATTAAGCATGTTCTCTACCAAATAAGGACTGACCCAAAAATAAATTGTGGTCTAGCCACTTTTACTTGGCAAACATGGAATGATGCGTTAATAGATGTGTAGTAATGGTTAACTCCTGTGCAATGTAACAGCTTAGAGGTGATATCGTTTTATTTTTAATATTGCAATCATCATGTTGGATTCTCGAAAACAAAATACCTAGTGAGATTTTAGTTTAAATGGTTTAAGCTATAATTTTGCAGACAGAGAACTGCTTGCCATACTTACTTTAACTCTGGAAATCCCTGCAGAAGAATTCCTAAACAAGACTACATATGAGTAGTTCTTAGGGAAAAAATGTTCTTACGGAAAAAAAAAATGCCTTTGGAATGCAGTATAAAACAATGCAACTTAGTTATTACTGGGTCTTGCAAAATGTTACACACAGAAAAGTAAATCTACAAAGGGATTCCACAGCAAGTCATCTCTGCAAACAAAGATTACACTTGCAATTGCTCTAGTTCCCTTCAAGATTGTATTTTAAAATAGAGAGCACAAGCAAAGTGAACTGAAAAAATATCTTCTTGTATTTCAGTAATGTGGCCTGGAGGTGGTAGCTAAATAAGCTCTTTACACACATTACTGAATAATCTATACACTCGAATAATTAAAAGCAACAATCCCAGTTTACTCATAAAAAGTTCTTCCAGGGTCCCCTTCAGAGTAGTTACAGATGTTCCTCTGCTTCCAATCTAAATGAGCTTCAATAAAATGTATTTTACAACCCTCCTTGGTACATTTAGATTCCTAATGAATGTCAAAAAAATTCTCCTTTCCTTCAACACCATTTAAACAATTTGGAAGCTAAGTTCTTTACCTTTTTCAGAAATAATCTAATAGTTTTATCTAGGAAGAACTTCTTACGAAAACTTTGATGTCCAAGTTAGATCCCCGCAGTCCTTAAAACATGTCTTAAAAAAATAAACCTTTAAGCAAGGTTCTTATTTTATAAGCCCACGTACAAATTGGAACTTAGGGAATCTAACCGGTGGGATAAAGCTGAACGTTATAATGGATGAAATGCTTTGTGATTTTTAAGCTAACACCTGTGGGGGATCTCTTCCTTATCAAATTCTGAATTTTTGACATCTGAATTTTTTTTTTTGGAGTTTTTTCAGAATACCCACTAAACTGAGAAGGAGGTTTATGCAATCTCACTGAAATCTAACTGAAATTTCACTGAAATCTCACTGAAATAATAACCAGTGGTTAAACCAAGTTGCTGGAGTTAACTATCATCACCATCTCCTCTACATGCTCAGAAAAGTTCAATATGGGACCTTTTGATAATATATTCAGTAGAATCTCACATTTTGCAAACTGGCTTTTTCCCAAATTCTGCCATCTGATCTGTTTTCTGCTAGTGCTTTTCATTCTTTCTTAAGGCAGGTGGTCAGAATTGAACAGATAAGTGTCACCTCATGGTCAAAAAGAAGCTTTTATTGTAATAAGGTGGCCCCATGACTGCTAAGTATTTTTCACTGTTCCTGAAGCACAATCAGTAGCATTTTTTGGTCACACCAGGCTAATTTAGAAATCAAGATAGTTACTTATTTATTATTAAAATGTATACACACAGATTCCCATAATAAGAAAATCATCAGAGAAAAACAAATACTCAATAGAGAATATTGTAAAGTTCCATTCTTTCAGGAATCTTTATTTCTTCTGTAAGAAAAGGCCCCAACCTGCACGTTGTGCACATGTACCCTCGAACTTGAATAATAATAATAATTAAAAAACATAAAAACCAGCAAAAAAGAAATAACATGAAAACATATCATTTTTTCCCATAAATATGTTCAATCCATTTATAATTTCTTGCCTATTTCTTAACTCATCATTCATTTCTATCATCTAAATTACAAAACATAATTAAAATACCTATAAGAAAGTTCTTAAATATCAAATAAGTTCAAAATTAAAGATCATTTTAAATTATCAGTCAAAAAAAAAAAAAAAAAGGCCCCAATCCTTTTTTTTTTTTTTTGAGACAGAATCTTGCTCTGTTATCCGGGCTAGGGTGCAGGTGCATGATCTCAGCTCACTGCAACCTCTGCCTCCCAGGTTCAAGGGATTTTCCTGCCTCAGCTTTCTGTGTAGTTGGGATTGCAGGTACACCTGCCGCCATGCCTGGGTAATTTTTGCATTTTTAGTAGAGATGGGGTTTCACCATGTTGGTCAGGTTGGCCTCAAACTCCTGACTTCAAGTTATCTGCCTGCCTCAGCTTCCCAAAGTGCTGGAATTACAGGCATGAGCCACAGCGCCTGCCTATATAACACTTTTCAAAAGATTCTGGTACTTGAATTGTCAAAAACTGAGGCAATTGAAGCAAGAAATATTATCATATATGTAAGCTTGTCATTTATGAAACTTTCATGATTTATAAAAACAAAAACCCCTCTCATGAATTAGGAAAATGATATAGTCATGGATAGTCAATTGAAAGAATATTTCACTCAGTTTCTTACAAGTCATAGGAAGAGTTGGTCATTGACTGAAATAAGAAGTGGAGAGTTGAAATACATGTCTAAGCTTGTATGAATAGATTATGAACTATCTCAAATATCAATGTATGTGGACTATTTGAAAATTTCTCAATACGAACTTCTCTGTTAATGACATTATAATTATTCTAATTGAGACATAAATTTTTGTAAACAAAAGATATAGCCATTGGAGATTATTGTCTAACGTTGTAAAAAGAATATTTAAATTTCAACATTGCAACAAAAATACAGCCATAATTCCTTGTCACATAATGACTTTGGGCAGCCTTTTCTCGTTGATTCAGACTCCTTCATGACACAACAGTGAGGAAGATAAGCTGGATAGGAGCAAAGATTTCCTAAAATGTCCCCACTTGTAGGATTAAAACAATTCATCCTTTTGTTTCATAAGAAGACCAATAGAAAAATCACATATTTTAAAACTGAGTGTCTAAAAAAGCATTTTTTATTTTTTAGTTCTCATGTCCTTTATTCTGTTCCAATCACTTTTGTCTTCTTGCTGCATTTGGACACAGCTGAGCACACTACTATCTCAGGGCCTTGCACCTGCTGCTCCCTCTGCCTGCCATGCTCCTTTTCCTGACATCACTATGCTTTACTCCATCCCCTTTCTTTCAAGTTTCTGTTTAAACATCTCTTAATCAGAGAGACCTTCCCTGACCACACATTGCAAATTATCAACTCTTTCCCCCTAAACCCTGCTTTACTTTTCGTCCTACCCCTTCACACCATTTTTTATGTTATGCCTTTACTGATTTATTAATTTTTCTGGTTCTGCAACTAAAATTAAAGTTCCACAAAAGCAGAAACGTGGCCTGTTTTGTTAGTGTATCCCAACACTGAAAACTATGTTTGGCCTATGATTGGTGCTCGAATAAAGATTTGTTAAATGAATGATTAAAGTCAACATCAGCTACTTAGAGAAGCTACTGTGAGTCTTCCATACAAATCTTTCAGCAGAGGGACTACTACATATTCTTAATTTTTAAAAGCGATATATGTATTTGAATATTTCAAGTTTTAATTTCTGTGGCTGACTTTGAGGATTTTTTTTAAAGGTGAGCTACCCTTTGTATTGCTGAACAGAGACAGGTGTTCTTCTGACATGTAACCCCTTCATCCTCATAAGATTATTTGTATGCCCCTGGATTGACGGGAAGATAACCCCATTAACAAGGAGTCACTTGTTAGTTCTGGGCAATTAGATTCCCATTATCAGCAAATTAAAATATTCTATATTTTTATCATTTTCCACTTTCTAGATACAAGTCCTAGACCTACTGAAAGCTACAAGGAACAGCCATAATGACAGAGGCTTGCCATAATTTCCAGAGTTGTCTTATACATGTCGTATGCCTCTTTAATCTGTTTGGGGGAAATAGGCAGTTCCTAATTTTTTAATTTATGGGGTTTGGAGAGAGGGGTCATGTTTAGAGTGACAAGGTTGGAATAATCCATATTAGTATTCTGCGAATGGTGTGTTTGCGGCATATGTATCTTCCTACTGCTGCTTCCTCTTCCTCTGGTTTTGCTTCACATTCACGCAATCTCAAGGGAGAATATTTGAGATTATTGCCTCTACTTTTCAAATAATTCAAACTGTACTCTCATCACCCATAGTGAATTCCTTGGTCACCTAATTAATATAAGATTATATGTATCTATTATAGAACTTAGTATGTCATAGTTTCGTTTCGTTTTGTGTTTAGCAGCTGCAACTGTGATTAGCAGCTGTGTAACTTTAAGTTTCATCATTTCCTTGTATAATGGACATAATAGTTACCTCACAATTGTGAGAATTTAATGAGATAATATTTTAAAAATTCAACATGATATGTAAATTACATACAAGTAGTTTTTGGACAGATGTAAACATTTTTTACTTACCTTTAGTGAATATTAATTATTCATTTTGTGCAAGATACTGTGCTAAGTACAACATACACTTTATCTTCCTTAAGCATCACAACAGTAGGATGTAGGTACTATTTTATTCTCCTCATCTTAAACCTGAGAAAACTGAAATTTATAAGAGTCAAATAATTTATCCAGAGGTCACACAGGTCCTAAATGACAGAGGAATCTGAGTCCAGGTTTATTATATCACATCCTTTTAACCACTATGCCGTATTCCTATTTTATGAGTGTCTTTGACAGTAGAGTGTTTGAATGCACAAAGATATATAAGGATTCTATATATATATATATACTATATCTCTCTATATATTTAGCATATACAGATATTACATACATTCGTATGTGTTCAATTCCACTCAGTTAAGAATATTTATCAATTACTATATGCCACAGTCTTCGTTAAATACTGTCATACATGCAACCACAAATCTAATATAATCCTTGACTTCAAGGAGCAGTCTGTGTATGTGTGTGAGAGAGAGAGATAATATATTCTTTAGTGTCCATAAATGTCAGATTGAATAGTTGAACTGAGATTTTAAAATATTTCTGCAAATATATTAATCATACAAAATTAGTTAATGGGAAATTATTCCTAGAGGTTAAACTGTAGGGCAGCAAAAATGTTATTCTTTATGATACAGAGAAAATGTGTGTATGTAAGCACATCATATAGAAAACTTGGAGGAAACATTAAGGGCAAAACAATATTTGTGACTACAATAATCTCCACAGACAAGCATATCTCATTTTGCTGTGTTTCACTTTATTATGTTTTGCAGTTACTGCCTTTTTTGAAAACCCTCCATTGAGCAAGGTTTTTTTGTTTGTTTCCAACAGTGTGTGCTCAGTTAGTGTTACTATGTCACATTTTGGTAATTCTCACTACATTTCAAACATTTCGTTATGATTTTATCTGTTATGATGACCTGTGAAGACTGATCTTTAATGTCACTATTATCATTGTTTGGGGGCTCCATATATGATAGCAAAATTAATCAATAAACGTATGTGTTCTGACTGGTCCACCAACCAGCCCTTCCCCCATCTCTTTTCCTCTCATTGAGTCTTCATATTCCCTGAGACAAAACAGTATTGAATTTAGGCCAGTTAACAACTCGACAATGGTCTCCAAGTGTTCAAGTAAAAGAAAAGTCACATATCTCACTTTTAAAGCTGAGAAATAATTAAGCTTAGTGAGGAAAGCATGTGGAAAGCTGAGAAAGACTGAAAGCTGGGTGTTTTGCACCAAATACCCAAGACGAGAATGCAAAGGAAAAGCTCTTGAAGAAAATTAAAAGTGCTACATCAGGCCGGGCGCGGTGGCTCAAGCCTGTAATCCCAGCACTTTGGGAGGCCGAGACGGGCGGATCACGAGGTCAGGAGATCGAGACCATCCTGGCTAACATGGTGAAACCCCGTCTCTACTAAAAATACAAAAAACTAGCCGGGCGACCTGGCGGGCGCCTGTAGTCCCAGCTACTCGGGAGGCTGAGGCAGGAGAATGGTGTAAACCCGGGAGGCGGAGCTTGCAGTGAGCTGAGATCCGGCCACTGCACTCCAGCCTGGCGACAGAGCGAGACTCCATCTCAAAAAAAAAAAAAAAAAAAAAAAAAAAAAAAAAAAAAAAAGTGCTACATCAGTGAAATCACAAATGATAAGAAAGTGAAGCAGCCTTATTGCTGATATACAGGAAACTTTAGTGGTCTGAATACAACATTAAACCAGCCACATTTCCTTAAGCCAAAAGCTTATTCAGAATAAAATTCTAACTCTCTAAAAAAGGATCCCTTTCAAATATTACTGTTGATTGGCAATGCACCTAATCACCCAAAGTTCTGATGGAGATGTACAAGGAGATGAATGTGGTTTCCATGTCTGCTAACACAATATCCATCCTGCATCCCATGATCGAGGAGTAATTTCTACTTTTAATTCTTATAATTTAAGAAGTACATTTTGTGAGGCTCTGGTTGCCATAGGTAGTGATTCTTCTGATGGTCCTGGGCAAATTAAATTGAAAACCTTCTGACAAGTAGTCACCTTTCTAGATACCAATAAAAACATTTGTGATTCATGGGAGGAGATCAAAATATCAAAGTTAACAGGAGATTGGAAGAAGTTGATTCTAATCCTCATACGTGACTTTGAGAGGTTCAAATCTTCACTGGGGAAAGTGAATACAGACATGGTGAAAACAGCAAGAGAAACTAGAATTAAAAGTGCAGCCTGAAGACGTGACTGAATTACAGCAATCTCATGATACAACTTAAATGGATGAGGATTTAATTCTTATGGATGAGCAAAGAAAATTGCTCCCTGAGATGGAATCTACTCCTGGTGAAGATACTGTGCATATTGTTGAAATGACAACAAAGGATTCACAATATCACATAAGTTTAGTTGATACTGCAGCATCAGAATGTGAGAGGATTGACTCCAATTTTGAAAGAGGTTTTTCAGGGGTTAAAATGCTATCAAAGAAATCTTTTTTAAAACAGAAGAGTTAATCTACGTGGCTAACCTCATTGTTGTCTTATCTTAAGAAACTGCCACAACCACCCCAACCTTCAGCAAACACAGCTCTGCCCAGTCAGCAGCCATCAACATCAAGGCAAGACCCTCCACCAGCAAAAGGATAACTTGCTGAAGGCTCAGATGATTGTTAGCAATTTTTAGCAATAAAATATTAATATTTTTAAATGTTCTCTTTTTGCCTTTTAGTTAAACTAATTAATTAACTCTAATATACATATTTTTTATTTCAATAGCTCTTGGGGTACATGTGGATTTTGGTTACATGGATGAATTGTACAGTGGTAAAGTCTGAGATTTTAATGCACCCATTACCAAAAGTAGTGTGCATTGTACCCAATACGTCATTTTAAAATCTCTTAGGCCCTCCCAGCCTCTCTCCTCTTCTGCGTCTTCAAAGTTTATTGTATCACTCTGTATGCCAATAAAGTATTTTAAAATTAATGTATGTAAATTTTTATGCATAATGTTATTGCACACTTAATAGACTACAGTATAGTGTAAACATAACTTTTACATGCACTGGGAAACCAAAAAAAACTGTGTGACTCACTTTATTGCAATATTCACTTTTATTCTGTGGTCTGGAACCTAACCCACAATATCTCCAAGGTGTATCTGTAAAGAGATTAAGTCTCAGATTATTGGAGTGAAAATAGAGGTCCACAGTCTATGGGTTTGTTGTAACTTGACATGGAAGGCCTTTGGTAAATAAAACAATGAAACATGTATTCCAATTTTTTAACTAATAGACAAGGAAAATAAAATCACCTGAGGCATGAAGGCAGTTAGCCATATTGACACATTGTTACAATAAGAATATAGTGTCTTGATTTTGTACCCTGTGGTCTTTCCCATTATATGTGTATTATTTCCACATATTCATATAGAGAAGAGAATTATAGATCTAGACAAGGCCTCAGAATTTTTAGTAAAGTGGGTCTCCAGGTAGCCCATAACAAATGATTAACATTTTCATATGTGATCAAAGCTATTTGCCCTTGTTGATATTGTAAGAAAAGCTGAGGGCATTACACTACAGCATTTAGTTGTGGTAAGAAGTCTGATGACATAGTTCCAGGAAACATATTTAGCCTACCAATGTCTCAGTTTCCTTACCTATATAATGGAGACAACTTTTCCTTGGTTACAGAATGATTGTAAGAATAAGTGAGACAGTATATGAGCACTCTTAGAGGAAAATAAAAGCTTCAATAATACCTACACAAACGCAAGGTATTATAGTTATCTATGCATGGGAAATTTCCCACCAATATTGTGTAAGGCAGTTCTTGCATTTTTATCAAGAAATACCTGAGACTAGGTAATTTATTTTTAAAAAGAGGTTAACTGGCTCACAGTTCTGCAGACTACAGGAAGCATCATGCTGATATCTGCTCCTGGGGAGGCCTCAGGATCCTTAACGTCATGATGGAAGTTGATGCTGGAGCAGGCACTTCATATGGCAAAAACAGCTGCAAGAACAAGAGAGTAGTGGGGCAGTGTCACACACTTTTAAATCACCGATCTCCCAAGAACTCACTATCACAAAGACAGCACCAAGCCATAAGGGATCCACCCCATGATCAAAATACCTCTCACCAGGCCCCTCCTCCAGCACTAGAGATTACAAATCAACATGAGATTTGGGTGGGGACAAATATCTAAACTATATCAAAAGCCCACGTCCAAACTTCTTCCCCCGCCCTTTTTTTTTTTTTATCTCCAAGGTTCTCCTTTTTCTTATTTATAAAATGTCACTAATAATACTTATAGAACTATGAGGATTAAATAAATAACATATACAAAAGGCCTTAGCATGAGTTTTTGGCAGAATTCAAACTCAATAAAGTGTTATTATTAGCCTCCTTACTAGCCACCTCTCTGGCCAGTGCTAGCAAAGTTGTTGTTGGGTTGACTCTAATCTCTCAGCATAAATGAGCATGTTTCAGCCACATCCACATAAAAACCAGGAAATAAAATCTAGTAAAGGTTTGAGGTTCCCTGGATGGTGATGTATGGGACTGGTTATATTAGTTATGATGTTTTATTTCAGAAAAGCCAGAAAGGGGATACATGTGAGCAGAAAGAAAAATGAGATGAAGTCATTGATAATCCAGAGGGCTACAAGTCTATAACAATGAAAATATGGTAATGATATCATTATCATTATCAGCAGCAAAGCTAACATGTATTGAAGGCTTGCTCGCTGGCAGACACTATGCTAATCTTTTTGTATATATTATTTTACTTACTCCTATTTACAATCTTAAGAAAGCCTATTTTACACACAAGAAAACAGAGACTTGGGGAAATAAAATAATTGACACCACATCAAAAATACAAAGTAATAGAACTGGAATTTAATGCAGACATAACTAAATCTTATTCACATAATTAATATAAAAGCCAGGCTATGGTTCATTAATCCAATAGGCTTTTGTCAAACGCAAAGAAAAGGAAGATGGAAGAATAAAAAATGAAGGCCTTTAGAAGTAGAATTTCCGGATTAAACACAGGTTGCCTCATTCAACTTGGATTTCAGTTTAAGGAGATGCAATATTTTAGAATTATTATCTGTCAGAGATTATATATCTGAAATTCAAATGTACCTCTGGGGTTTATTTGCTAAATTTGGAACCTTATTTATCTGGAAGTAGCAAGGAAAGAGCAAGTGAAGCAGGTTTTACTCAGTGAAATACGTACATAAGGGACTAGGAGAGGCTTAATTTAAGAACATGTCTAATGCAAGCTAATCTATTTCATAGAAAAATAAGGCTTTCAGAAGATCTAGAAATTTTCCTATAAATATGGCTTTCTATCAGTTTTTTTTTTTTTTTTCTATCAGATTTTTCTTTTAGGTCATGGAGTGTCACAGAATCTAATAGAAGCTCTGGACTATCTCTCCATCAAAAACTTATATACATGCTCATAGTTCCTCTCACAAAGTCAGTAGAGATCATTTAAAACTCATGCTTTAAACCATCAAAAGAAGATAACAGCTGGACAATGTGCCTTGAAGTCAGAAAGACACATCTCACACAGCAGTGCACTGATAAATGTTTTATAACTGACCTGTTGGGGAAGGAGAGCCCTGATTTACACCACCTGCCAATTTCCATGGTATAAATACTCCTGCTATGGCTGATTTCAAGCCATTTTCGTAGCATCACCGAAATATGGAGTTGGGAGGAAATACATACTAGCACACCATTGTATGGAGTGTCATATGTATATGGTAGATGTAAAAACCCCTCAAGAACATAGATAATAGTAAAATGTAAGAAAGTAATTATGATGTACTGAGTTTTCAGTAATTATTATCTTTGTTTTAATTTAACATAGTTAATCGTAAGTGAGTCTACACAATTTAAGTTTTAGTACTGGCCATGTTTGACAAATCACTTGCAAAAATCCCTGAAAAAATTCTCACTGGCTCAGCCTGTCACTGGCTGGACTCCTCAAGGAATTTGTAACTAATTCTCGTGGTTAACATAAAAATGAGAGAGAAGGTATTTAAAGCACTTAGAAGTTTCTGACAAGAAGCAAGTAATTGTAAGTGATTTGACTATTGTCGTTATTACTATTAATGTGTAACTTTACTCACAGCAGCTATGTTTCTTAGTAAGTGACACAAGGGAATTAATATTCATGTGTATTTTTCCATGTTACCCTTAGAAAAGGGGGTATAGTTACACTCTGCTCCTTCTAGTGCTTAAGGCATGTTCTGATAGTAAATTCAATTTTGAAAGGTGCACTCTCACTACACAATAGTTAAGTTCGAAATATCACAATATTAATGGAACTTGTCACTTTTAATATAATATACTTCATAAACCATATTGTGTGTATTCAACTTCCCTGGAAGAGTACATTGTTTTTTTCAAAGTATAGTAGGGGTTCACTTGGGCACTCAAGTTTATTTGTTTATTTTCTTTTATCCACACTATCTGCCAATTTTAGGTGCTTAGAGAATCATTGGATCTCAATTTACATTTATATGGTCTCATTAAAACAGTAATCCTTGCTGGATTTTTAAATTTATTAAAAAATATATTTTCTTCTCTTGTTCTGGTTTCCTTTTCCATTCTTAAGTGTGACATAAACATTTAAAGTATTTCTGTTTCTATATGGTTACCTAAGCATTTAGACACAAGGAGGGAGCAGCAAAATCAGTAAACTGTCTTTTTTTTTTTAAGTTTCAGAAATTGTCCCTTTGTTTCTATGTTGCAATATGTCCATAGACTGCAGACATCATGTTTCTCTAGATCAATTTCCTAAAGCAGGATGAGACTGTAAGGATCCCTTCTATAAGGCCATCATTTATAGAATAACCACAAATGTGATCAATCAAGTCATTCCAATGGAGCAATAGCCAGTATGACCTCAACAGACTTTGGCTTTTGGAGCCAGATCGCTTTAGTGACAGACATAACCCTGGTGGGTCGGCAGCATCCTTCACTGCTCACTCTGCCATCTGCCACTGTGGAAACTTCATCATTAAAAGCAGAGTTGTTGCTGGACAAATTTGCAAATGGTTTTGAGAGCATTATTATTGCACAGAATGTTACCATCTGTAAGTAGGCAAATCTGAATTACAATATATGTCTACCTAACTCTCTTACTCTACATATAACTTAATAGAAAATTTACATGCATTAGTCTCAAAACCGGGAATATTTCCTTTTGTATCATGAATTTATAGGATTGCAAAGGACTTCCAGAGTTTAGCTTTATGCTTTCAAATATACCTGCATTTTAAACCATCACAATCAAAGAATATTTTATTTTGCGTTTAGTTGTCTATCCTTATTCACAAAATGTTTTTAATTATTTAATATCACTTACATTATTACATTACATTATAATATTATCATCACATATTCACATTTAAATATATCTTTTTAAGAAACATTTCAATTTTGTCTATGACACTGTTACAGGCAACTTTGAATACCATGGAGTAAGTTATAAAGAGTATGCAAACAATGTAATGGCAACATTAAATGAGAATTTCCAACTTAGAAGCCAGGCATTATATATATTTATATTCTCTAAGTCCTACTGCATTGAATTAGAATTATTATAATTATAGTTATTGAATTAGAATTATATATCATTTTATGTAGCTATATTATTAATAAGATATTATTATTATTATTGCTATTGTACAGGCAAAGCAACAAGGCAAACAGAGGTACACTGATTGCTCAAGGTCAGAAAGCAAATTCATGAAGCATTTCATATTTTTTGAACAGCATTATATTTTTGAAAAACACAGAGCATAGATGTTAAATCCCTCCCCCAGCACTCCCTGACTCCCATTCTTCAAGTCTCGACTCAAATGTTGCATACTTCAATCCGTCAGGCAAGATTAATTACTTCTCTTTCTATATCTCCATAAAACTTAGTTCATAACTTCATCGCAGCCCTTATAACATTAGTTTAAATTTCATGTATCAGTCTATTCCACTAGAATATAAGTGCTCAAAGGCTTGACTTACTTTGCTGCACGAATGAAAGTCTCCTTCTGCAAATTGTGATGTGTTAACATTAGCCAACTTTAAAATATTCACTTATTCTTGTCAATCACTGTGCTAAGTTACTGATGATGTAATGGTAAGTCAAAACTGTAATGGTGCCTGCCTTCCAAAGGTAACACCTAGTAGGTGATATAGATAATCAAAAAGACTAATATAACATAGTGTGATCATTTTAATGATTATAATGATGATGGTGACGACGATGATGTTAATAGTTAATAGTTATTGAGTATTTTTATGTGCTAGGCCTGGTTCCAGGCACTGCACATGTATTATCCAATCGAATACAATTCAATAACAGAGAAGTACAGAGTACTTTCATAGAAGTCAGTAAGAGGACACTTAACTAAGACTTTGGAAGTCAGTAAAAGCTTCCTTAACAAAGTGATTTCTAAATTAAGAGCTGAGAAATGAGTAGGAATTAGGAAGGTGATGCGGGATTCCAGGGGTGGGAGGGTGGTGACAGAAAAGTATGTGTGTGTGTTGGGCGAGGGCTAAGGAAAGGAAAATATTTCTAACAGAAAAAATAGGCTAATCAATAGATGTATATAAAGGATATTGGGTTTTGTATGTCTAAGTCAGATTATTGGTATCATGGAGTTTAATTCTTCTGGAAATAATCACACAAACTAAAAACTGGACCAGATCCATCACCCTCCTTTTACAGGTAGGAGCGCCAAATCCCAGTTCGAGGAAATGAGTTCTCCATGCCATGCAGTGTCATTGGCAAGCGCTGGGTCCCCAGACCAAGCTCCTTCCGTGACATCATGCTGCTGCTCTGTGGATTGTTAAACGGTTTCTACTTCAACCAGCCAGCAGTAAATGCACACAGACAAACAGCATGTTTTATTATTCCCAAACACCATGTTCCAGCTCATGTTCCTCTCTTGATTTTTATTCTGCAAGAAAAACATAAATTATGGAATGAAATAGCACATAACTGCACTTAATCTCTAAACAGGCGTGATCTAGAAATTCAGTCTTCCTCCCAATCTTCCTCTCAGCACATTGGTTCCACCTTGAAAATGTGTCATTACTTTTTCTTGTGTAGGCTATAGTTCCATCTTAATCATATTTCTAATGGATACTCTTAGCTGACTCTTATTTTAAGGTGGTTTTCATTAGTTGCAAGTGCATGGCTTTTGAAGGCAGACAGACTGGGGTTCCAGTTCTGGATCTGCCATTTACTAGATGTGCAACATTAAACTAGTCACATATCATCTCTGCATTAGCACCTAACCTCATGGTGTTCGTGTGGGGTTTAAGGGTGAACAAGCATGCAAAGTGAAATGCACAGTGCTTGGCACATGGTACATTTTGAAAACATGTGATTTGTGAGATACTTTTTTTTAACATAAAATCATAAAATTATGGTTAAAAATATCACTTGCTCCAACGTTCCATCTTACAGATGGGGTGTGTAGACTGGTAAAATACTTTTTAAAAAAACACAAACTTTTATTTTACATTTAAGGAGCACATGTACAGTTTGTTATGTGAGTATACTGAGTGATGTGGAGGTTTGAGGTACAAATGATCCCATCATTCAGGTACTGAGCATAGTGCCAGATAGTCAGTTTCACAAACCTTACTCCTATCCCTCCCTCCTTTCTGTCCATGCGTACCCAATGTTTAGCTCCCACTTATAAGTGAGAGCATGCAGATTTGGTTCTCTATTTCTGCTTTAGTTTGCTCAGGGTGATGGCCTCTATCTGCATCCATGTTGCTACAAAGGATGTGATTTTATTCTTTTTTGTGGCTGCATAGTATTCCATGACGTATAAGTATCACATTTGGTTTATTCAATCCAACATTGATGGGCCCTTAGGTTGATTCCATGTCTTTGTTATTATGAATAGTGCTGCCATGAACATGTGAGTGCATGTGTCTTTTTGATAGAACGATTTGTTTTCTTTTGGTTATATACGCAGTAATAGGATTGCTAGGCCAAAGGTAGTTCAGTTTTTTAGTTCTTTGAAAAATCTCTACTTTCCACAGTGGCTGAATTAATTTGCATTCACACCAACAGTGTATAAGTATCCCCTTTTCTCCACAACCTTGTCAGTATCTGTTTTTTGGCTTTTTAATAATAGCCATTCTGACTGATATGAGATGGCATCTCTCATTTATGGTTTTGATTTGCATTTCTCTCATGACTAAAGATGCTGAGCATTTTTTCATATATTTGCCTGATGCTTATGTGTCTTCTTTTGAGAAGTTAGACTGGTAAAGTTTTACCAAAATGAAATGTCCAATTAGTTTCCACCACTAGGCTATGAATTTTGTAAAAGCACGAATTTCCTCGATTCTGACATGTACCACTATGACAAACCCTTAATAAGTATGAATAAATGTTGTTTGAATTATCTAATTATTTAGTGGTTGAGCAAAGGCTACAACTCAAGCATCCTGACATCTAGTTCTGGCTTTTTTTTTTTTTCCACGAAAAATTAAGGTAAAGTAAGAATCCCTGATTCTTCCATTTGAAAAGTTTGTTCTGGGGAAAATCTGGTTCTATGAATTTCAAGTTATTCTATGATGTTCTAATATGTTGCTTTTCATTCTGCCTGGACATAGTTGATACAAATTCACATGAATATTAAATAGTTGGGAAGGGAGTAGGAACTTTCCTTGAGCAATTAGGAAGTGAGACAATGCTTCAGTGTGAATACCCTGCTAGGTGGTGGATATATGGTATGACTCAGGCACTGTGTTTATGCATTTTAAATTGCTTTCTTTACAACTCTAGTCTAGAGGAAATATCATGTCTGAGCCAAACTGGGACGGGGCATTCCAACCTAGTGAAGTGAAACTGAGAAATCTCAAACAGGCACCATACTCCTTGAACTTGGCTACTCTAATTATGTAGAAATGAATTTCACAATGAGCTCCTCTAACATACTGTACTTACGAAAAACCAAAACCATATAAACAGAGCGTGAACAAATGTTATTTCCAAACTCACTCAAGTTGCTTAAGCTGTGGAACTCCTGGCCCTAATTTTAGTAGCAGCATTAACAGCTGGTAGAAACAATGCCATGGTTTGTAGACGTCAAATACCATAGAAACCTGATCAGTTTCTCTTGATGAGATAAAATCAGACTCACAATAAATAAGTGCAAGTTTTGTGGTTTTTTGATTCATCTGCTTAAGAAAAAACAGCTATTATTTTATGCCAAAAATGTGAGCAGTGGTTCCTACTCTTCCCTTTGCTATTCCCTCTTAAGTCAGTGATAAAATATACATGGAACACATTATCTCTGTGTGCCAATTATGGTTGGAAGTATAACATTATCCTTTAACTTAACATTTATGAACCAATTTGCTATAGAAATAGGGGTGATGTGATGGTTTTCAGATGGTAAACTGTGCTAACTGCTTGAAAATGCAAACAATTTAGGAGCTGACAGGTTCAATTCTCAAGTAGAGGAGGTGCATTGTGATGTTTGGCATTGGGTAAATATTCAATCATTCTACTACCCTGTCTGTGGGAAATATGTTAATGGATTACTGCTACAGCCTTTGAACTCCCAGGGCAAGTGAAGCCCAGAATTCCATAGCCCTGATGTCAGTGGGTGTGATTACATTTGATGGATGCAAATAACCTTGGCTTTAATATTTTGATTGATCTGGAATGTATTAAAGAGGAATTTTTATCACACAAACAGAATCCTACAGAATCAAATTCTACTGTAGAAGTCCATTCTGTTTACTCTCACTAATGCCTACTCTCGTAGATACAGAAATGTCTCCTGACTTTTCTTATTTTATATTAACAATACATATTTTAGCTCAGTCATCACCCAGCAAATTAAAATGAGTCCTTAAAAATAATATGCTTTAATATATCCCATTTTCCAGCAAACAAAACAAAAATGAAATAAAAACAATAAACCTCTCTTAAGGAACGTTTATAAAAGTTTTTAATTCTAGGAAATTTTATATTTTTAAAGAAAGTACAGCCAAAGATCTGGTTTATCATAGACAATAAAAACACAAGTTAAGCAATGGAAGCAGACTATTTTTTCCTGATTACAGAAGAAAGAAAGAAATCTATGGCATGTAGTAAGGTGTCCATGTAGCTAGTTCCCGAGGTTCATGACTCAAACCAGAAAGTTCACTGAAGAACAGGCAATCATTTTTACTGGATTATGCTTTTGGATATGTTTGGATAAAGAAGCTGAGCAAATATTTTTAAATATTTAAGATAAACTTGGAATGTTGGACATAGTTGAAACTTGAGCTTTATTACACAGGCTCATAGCAGTAAGAGTTTTTCATTCCTGTTCTGGTTTGTGTACATGTTGCACTTTTATTTTTCTTTAGGAGGGATAGGGTACCCAAGGAAAGGAGGGAGAAAAACAAACTGAAATAGTGCACAAAATGTCTCCATAGAAATATAAGGTGTAGCCTTTGTTCTTGTTTCTGTCAAATAGTGAACTTCGTGGTCACATAATAATTACATTTGTATTCTTACTTTATTGCAATCCCACAGTAGCACTGTGTGCAAGGTGCCCTTTATAGATTAGACAGTCTTCCTCAATCAGACAACCAAGGTGATAAATATGTACAAGATGCTATAACACTGAAAATCCCCTCTGGCAGCCCATCTCTTATTTGGACTGTTTTTTTTGTTGGTCTTCATTTGGGGATAATGTACTGAGCCAGGACACAGGCATAAACATTAACACTGGCACTGAAACCTTGCTGGCTTGTACTGTGCTAGAATTTATGAGGTCTCTTCCTAGAATTAAGACTCCAGTAGTGATTTAAACCAAGTTAATCACTCTGGCCATATTGGGTCAGTTCAACTCTGGAATATCTTAATTTGTTTAGTGATGCATTTACCAGCAATTAAAATAAGTACAAGAATATGTATTATTCTCTCACTAAGAGGCAAAACTAGTAAGCATAACATAACGTAATTGTTGAGTTGCTCAGAATTTTCATCAGCCCTTCAATATTTTAATATCTCTTATAGTTAAGATGCCAGAATCTGTCTATATTATAAAATATATTTATTTATATTATATATATTATTTATATTAATATACTTATATTTTTATATTAAATATATTATTTATTTATATATTTATATATTATTTATATTATATAAATTATTTATATAAATAATATTTATTTATATAAATTATTTATATAAATAATATTTATATAAATATATTTTATAATATATAGTATTTTATAATATATAAATAAATATAATATATTTATAATATAGTTCATATTTATAAAACATTTATATTTAAAAATTATTAACCATCTTTTTATTAAATATATTTTAAAATTTTAAAATTAATTTACCTGAAAATAAAATTTAATTACCTATAAATACCAATAATTACATAAAATAAATGATTTTTCTCTGTCTTCTTCATAGCAACCAGCATAGAGATTTGACCATATTTATATGAGGAAAAAAAATGGGGCTGTTGAAGTAAAACTAACATATATTGTAAGTCTCATAGCTGCTAAGTGTTGCCACAATAATACTGTGTAAAAAATCACCCACAACTCAGGGGCTTAAAACAACAACCACTTATTCTTGTTGACCTGTGAGTTCTTTTCTGAGCTCCTCTCAGTAGCGCAGGACCTTACGAAATACAGCTAACAACAATCAGCACATTTCAACTTTCTGCTTCAAAAGCTCCTTCTCCAAAGCTGGCATTTCAGTAGTTATTTTATTTCTTCAGAGTAACCACAGGTGACAGTCTTACCAAATGTTTTGCCACTACATAATATTTTTCCAGCCTATTCTAAAAGTTTATTTGCTCTCTGTCACTCAGTTCCAAAGCCACTGGCACATATTTTAAATATCGGTTAGGACAGTACCCCACTTTTAGGTACCGATTTCTGCATTAGTCAATATTTCCATAATAATACCATTTAGAAAATAGCTCCACAATCCAATGTTTTAAAATAACCATTATTTATTAACTTTTATGTGTTTTAGTCAGCTAGGTTTAACTGTTGAGGCTGAGCTCAGCTGGTCTTGGTTCCAAGTTGTGAGTCAGGTATGTGCCATGCTCTGGTCTCTGCTGTACGTTAGGCTCAAGTCTGTTCCATGTGACAAAACTGTAGGGTCCCAGATGAACTGCCAATAACTCCCTATGAGAGTCTCTTCTCATGCAATTCCAGAAGTACATGAAACCATGCCCAAACACACAGCACATCTCATTCTCCACTTGTCACATCTGCTACTAACATCTTTTGTCCAACACAAATTACATGACTGAGATCAGGGAATAAACTATGTGGTTTCCAAATCCTAGCAAAGTGCACATGTATATTATTACTAAGGGGAGCCAAACAATTGTGATCATAATTGACAAGCCATTGACCCCATTGTTTGAAGGACCAATAATAATCCAATTTACTCACCACTCTACTAAGATTATGAAAAGTGGTATTTATCTCTTTTTCATTCCAGTTTCAGCATCCTTATTATATTTTCTAAAACATGCCGATAGCAAAAAACATTAAGCCGTTCATAATCTGCCCAATCGTATATTAGAAAATGTTACTTAGACCAATGAATATATATATATAACACACACACAACACACACATTTATATGTTTAGGTGATTACTTATAATGCTTAACAATTTTCACCAGAAATTAATAACATAGTGGAAATCATCAGCTCTCACTTACCTTTCTACTTTCATTATTCAATGCTTAGGAAATCATTTTTGTTTTTTTTTTCTCAAAAAACATCCAGTAAGTTTATATTAATAAGAAGCTTCTTTCTGCAATTGATTCTTCATCTTGTCATAGGCTATAACACATATTATCTTCAATTCTCCATAGTGAACTAGCAGTGAAGCAGAAAAATGTCTACACCCAAAGTCACATTTCAAGGTGGGAAAAGTCACTCCAAACATATGCTGCAGCCATTGTCCAGAGATCTTAGTAAATGAACAAGGGCGAGACAATGGGAGGCTTTAGGCAACTTAATTATTGGGAGTCAGGTAAGCAGCTATGTTCTTAGGTGCAGGTGGAGTATATACATGTTGGAGTAGCCACACACGAGGTGCAGAGGAGTTTTCCTAGTAACCCCAAGAGGGGAGACTAGCTACGTTCTGTATGCCAGGTTTGGAGCCACAGAAATAACTTCAGATCTCATTTAGTGACATAGAAATAGATTCTAGGGTATGCCTCTTAAGACTGGGCTTAAAAACTGGTCTTGCAATAAAATAATTTGGCCGAGTTAAAGAAAGTTTCCCTCTTTCTCAATTTTTTTGGAATAGTTTCAGTAGAACTGGTAACAGCTCTTTTTTTGTATGTTGCTGCAACTTGCTATGAATCCATCTGGTCCCAGGATTTATTTGATTCAATAGTTTTTCAATGACAGATCCCATTTTAGAACTTGATATTGTTTTTTTTCAGGTTTCAATTTTTCAATCTTGATCATTTGAGATGATTGTCCAGGAATTTATCTATTTTCTATAGATTTTAGTTTGTGTGGCATAAGGTGTTCATATAATCTCTGAAAATCTTTTGTGTTTCTGTGGAAATGTTGTAATGCCATTTTGTTTTTCTGATTATCCTTGTTTGGATCTTCTGTCTTTTTTGTTTGTTAATAGTTAGCAGTCTATCAATTCTGCTATTCCTTTCAAAGACCCAACATTTGCTTTGATTGATTTTTTGCAAAATTTTTGGTACTCAGTTTTCTTGGTCTCTTTTTTCTCTTACTTTCAGTGATTTCTTTTCTTCTGGTTAGCTTTGGAGTTAGTTTGTTCTCGTTTTATAGTTCCTCTAGGTGTTATTGAGATATTTCTAACTTCTTGATGTGGGAGAATTTAGCCTATACATTTTTCTC